>NC_056728.1:932254495-932585197 GCF_019279795.1 Protopterus annectens
TGCATTTTGCTAACACCCCTTCTTACTTATACCAAGATCTCTATAACTCGGAAAATGGTGAATAATCCAAGGCATAGCAGTGTCGGTACATGTTCTCTCTTAAAATATTTATTACTACTCAAGAGATCACGCTTAAAGTTCTTGGACTTTTGCCAGGCAGTCTTGCCCTAGTATATACACAAATAATCAAAGTGGCAGATTCCTTTATTGCTCACATACTCTTTAGTCCATTTCACCTAGCATGGTTTAAACTAAATGCTTTACATGGCTTCCTTTATGGGGCATTTGCATTGCAGTAAAATGCCCAGGTATGTGTGAATCTGGTTCACTCATCTGATGATATCCTAAATGAAATCAGTCTTAACTGTGCAGGAGAACCTCAGAAGAAAGAGAAGGAATTATAACAGCAGTCAAATCAGAACAATAGAGAGGGGCTTTTTAACCGTTTGAAGTTATATTGCGATGTTAGCTGTAAAGAACACATGATGTGTGCTTCCCAAAGCATCTGTGGTCACCAAATGGAGATTCAGAATTGTCTTTTTGCCTGTGATGATATATCACTGGTGATAACTCTCACAAATGTTAGACTTTCAACATCATAGCTTGCTGGAATTGGAGAGGGCTACAGGAGGACTTCATCAGCTTCCAGAACATAGCAGTGAAGGAGGTGGTCTTGCATGTCAAAAGGCTAATCTCTTCCCAGGAGGAGGAGGCATGCAAATGTTAGCCCACAGGGAGTGACTTGAGAATATTTAACACACTGATTTCTTGTCCATTTCTGAATCTGAAGAGACCGAGATCATTGTGCTGGAGGCTGAAAGGAGCACCAAGCCCTTTTCCTCCCTCTGTCATGGGGCAGCCCAGCCCTCCTTGTGTCTAGATGCTTTTCTACCCTTATTTTGGTAAGAAAGAAAATATCTCTTTAGTTATTCCTTCCTTTGAGCCTTTTACTGGTCATGCTGTGTTTGCTGCCTCGAAACACCAAGGTTTGGGTTCTAAGAAAAGATGACAGACACACAAGTTCTGTAGATGATCACAAATTCTCTTTTATTCTCAAATGAAGCTTTGAATTAATTGTTTTATGTACAGTATAGCTGCATAGCATAAATCTTAGACACCACTGCACTTTTTTTTACTTTTTCTATGCACTGAGACAAAGGCTATGGACTACTTTGAAAATTGATTTATTCATATATCTGAGTTTGCAGAGTCATAATTGCATCTCTCGTGTAATTTCTAGATTTTTTTTCTTATTGAACCAAGTCAGGATAAAATTTTACCCTCATTCTGACTCTGAGGAATAGGAGTCTTTATTGCTAAAAATTTAAGTATCCTGTGAAAAATTGGATTTAACTTGGAATGATATAGTATATTTGATTAACATTAAAGATTTTAGAGTGGTTTACTAAAGGTTAATTTGTCTTCCATAGCAATGGTTGTTGTCTTGATACTTTTTATGTAGGAGTCTGATTCTTTCAACTACTGTCTATATGGAAAAATGCTTGGTGCATGCAAAAAATAGGATAAATAGTTATTATTCAAGAACAAATGCCAATCCTGAAGTGCAAAATGGAAAAAAATATATTTAATGTAAAGTCTTTAAATTTAAATGCCATACATCCTTGATCAATTGGACAGGTATGGTGTTTATTTAGTACAACATAAAACTTAAGTCATATATTGCTATTATTAAGAAAGATTATTTGGTTGAAACTGCTATTCAGAAGATATTTTTAAATTTTAAATAATTTTGCTGAGATTTATAAAGTTAACTCAAATGAACAAGTTTCTACTAATCTATTTTCAGTCAAATATTGGTAAAGGACTTGTTTGAGGATAAGTTAAATGATCAGAAGTGTGACTTAAAATGAACTCACTGGTTTAATTGTGAAATTAAAAGATCAGAGCTCTGTGAGTATTGGTGGACTATCAGAAATAGTTCTTCAATTATTACTAAAGATACCCAGTTTTTGGATTCACTTATTCTTTCAGTGTTGCAAAACAGGATAGAGAGCCATCAAAATGCAACTCTTCCAGACCAGCATTTCTTTTAATGTAGGTCATAAGTTATGTCAATATTAAGTTTCAAATTTTATTTTTAAAAATATAATGCATTACGATCAAACTGGTCCCATTGTTAAGATACAAACACAAAGTAGTATTACCATTATCACTCTAATGGGTCACATTTATCTTAATCAGAATCATGTTTATTGGCCAAGTATGCACGCATACAAGGAATTTGACTCTGGTTTTAGTGACTCTCCAAGTATAATTATATAAATGATGTACAACTATTAAGAACAAGACAAATGACATACATGCAACTATTAAGAACAAGACAAATGACATACATGCAACTATTAAGAACAAGACAAATGAAATACATGCAACTATTAAGAACAAGACAAAAAGTAAATATACATGAACATACAAAGTGCGCTCGCATGGAATGTTAATGGAATTATGTTATTATTGTTCTGGCTATATAGAAGACATTTGACTCAAAAACTAGTAATGTTTTTCTCCTAATATTGGTGTACTTCAGATTCCCATCTTCTTGTACTTATTTATTTGTAATTTGTTGACCTGGGTAGAGCTGTGATCTCAGTAGGGCAGTTTCTGTCTCAGTCAGTGAAAATCATAATAGTAATGCAGATTAACTTGGGTAGTAGATAAAAATTATACAACATATGACTAAGTAATTTTTAGTAAATCTCAGTATTAACAATAATAAAATTAGTGTATAGTATTTCTGTATGTTATCCCTCAGGAAAGTAAGGTCACTAACAGAGTCAAATACGAGTGTTCTGTTTCCCCTATTTTAGTCATGAAGCCAGGTACTAATGCCGTTAAATTTTCTCAAGCATTAAAGGATATTCAGTAAATAAAGAATGAAGTTTGTCATTCTGGTGATTTATTAACAATGTCTAAAATTCTTGAATTAATATGTGATGTTTATAATTTAATTAATCTAGTTGGCTCCATGTCTGATGAGATTCAGCAGTATTAAAGTGAAAAGTATTGAAGACTTGGAGGAAGAAATAAACATAATTGGATCTTCATGGAAATGTTATAACAAAGAATATGGAATTGATTGTTAACATAACATTTACTGGCTACATTCCGTGCAGGGGAACATTTTTGAGGGTCTCTTAGGATATCAACCAAAAAGGTAAATCCTAAAACAGTGACAATGGCAGATAGTCTTGCCCTTATGCAAGGAAAAATGTTAAAGCCCATTCTGGAGTTATCACTGTTTTGTATTTCATTGTTTTGTTTGATAAACAAAAGCCATTACCAATTTGTTAATGGAATCCTTTAGTGCAGTATAGTGTTAGCATCATAATTAATTAATTATATAGTTTAAAAATAAACTTATTGAATCACATAAAAACATAATAGTTACTTTTTAATAGTTACATTGCAATTAAAACAAATCATATGATGCCCCAGATAGTATAAGATCCCCTGGTATAGAATTATTTGCATTTGCTTTTACTGTGATAATGATTGCGTATTGGACTGATATTTTTTACACTGCGGTCTACAAATGCATCCTTTTCAAGTTAAGTTAATAAAACATTCTAGATTTCCAAATAAAGATTATTCTTGAAATTGCTAATTGCCTGCAAAATTCTGTAAGCAGTCCAACCAAAACTAGATAAATACCATTTCCAAATCATTAAAAATGTTTTTAGATTTCCATGAAATACAAGTTGGCTGTTGTTTCCTGTACGTAGATCATAGATGGATTGTTTCCTGTACACTTTTATTTTCATTTATAGTATGGATAAAATGTAATGTTATTGAAGGAAAACTGGTTGCACTTCTGTTTTAATTGTTTAATGCTAATTTGGTCTTATTGCAGGATATGTAACATACATACTACATAGGTAATAACTAGTTGGATGTTCACCTTATAAGGAATTTTATAATTTAAAAAAATGCTGCAGTTTCCTCTGGCTGAGACAGTTTTCCCATTCAACTGTTTGTGGCCGTTTAAAATAAATCATTAAGTTTTAAATCCAGTATATCCATATTATGTAACATTTTGATACAAAATGAAGTGAACATTTGTCAAAAATTATTTGAGTCTTATGATTACCTATTTTCATTTTGTTTAGGAAATTAAAAACATTTTACAATTTCTTGCTCAAAGCACTTTATCTCACTTTTGAAAGATTTTCTTTACAATGAACATTCTTTACTGCACATAGTGACTTTTAAATGTTAAAGATAGTCTTGGATGCTAGAGATAAAATAATGTACCAAAAGCTGGTTAGGAATATACGTTCTGTGATTTTCGACTGCTTAGTAAGTGTTGGGCAGGTGTTCAGATTTTTGGTTAATGATTATGCAACAATAAAGTTGTACTCTGTAAATTTTTAATTATTTTAAATGTTCCTTTATAATCTTGTATTATTCCTGAGCATTGTTATGCATAGCTCTTACAACAGCATGGGAGAAAATTGGTACAATGTTTGATTTATCAACCCTCATTTGCTGACTTTGTAACCTTGAGCAAGTCACTTGATCAGACATTGCTCCCAGGTCGCCCCTTACTGTGCATGTCCAGTGGGCCTACATGGTTACAAATGGGTGTTACTATTATTATTATTATTATTATTATTATTATTATTATAATTATAGTACTGAAAAGTTTTTTTCTCCTGTTTTGAGAATTTGTGTATGCATTTCACATTTGTATAAAACTCAGTTTATCATAAGAGAAGTAATCCTCTAATAGAATTTTAATACTGGAAAAAGCTGGGTATAATACTGTAAAATACAATCATGTTATACTGGCATAAAAAATGTGTATAGCTGATATCTTTAATTGCATGTTTTAGGCTGTTTATTTCTTTTCTGTCATGTAAATAGCTTTCATCTTTCTATTCTTTTCTTTGAGTTGAATAATTTTAATAAAACTTAAATTTTCATTTTATAGATTATTTAAACTAAAAATGTTTAATTTTTTCATGCGTGTGTTACAATTTTGCCTAGAGAGCATATTTTTATTACTTCTCTAATATCTGTTAATTTGTAAAATTTAAAGATCTCCCTTGTATCTCAGCTGGTACTGAGAGTTCATTCATTCTTGCACACATGTATTTTCTCTTATTTACTCAGTTAAACACTGTATTATTTACACCAGTTTATAATTTAGATTATTAATTTATGGGTAATTAGTGCACTTTTTCTTAAGGGGCAGCTGCAATGGTGCAGCGGTTAGCGTTGCTACCTCACAGCAACAGTTCGATCCCTGGCTGGGGTGCCTTCTGTGCAGAGTCTGCATGTCCTCCCTGTGGCCACGTGTGTTTCCTCCGGGTGCTCCGGTTTCCTCCCATATCCCAAAGACATGCTGTAGGTAGATTGGACACTCTAAATTGGCCCTAGGCATAAGTGCATGTATGTGTGTGTGCCTTCTGTGGAAGGTTGGGTGCCGAGCTGGCAACTCGACACCATAAAACTCCACTGCCAATCATGAGCGAACAGGTTATCCACTGTGGCGACCCCTAACTGGGAAAAGCTGAAAGAAGAACAAGAAGTGCACTTTTTCTTAAGGCTTAAAATCAGCTGTCTAGTTACTTAATAGTTATCGGAGAGCATGCAACTTGTTCTTCACATCTGGGAGTGGAAATGGAGATGGGATAAAGATAAATGGTATCTGTGCATGGTGGAACACGGGCTCCATCATGCTCTTTCAGCATAATTAAACATACATTTAGAATAGGGAAAGCTTGTTGGTGTATTAGTTTGGGTCAGCTATCACTATATGAAGGAGTAACTAAGTGTATATACTTCTTTGAATTTGTTGTGAGTTAAAAGGGATTTGGAGTTGAAAATGTGTTTATTAGTTTTTGAGTGTTTTTGAAGCCAAAAATCTGGAAAAATGTCACATGGGTTCACGTAAGATAAGAACCAGCAATATCTAACAAGATCAGCTGGCCATGCAATAATGTGTGCATTTAAGTTGCAAGTTGGAAACTTGTATCCAAAAGAACTGTCTTGCAGAATATGTGACACTAATGGCTTCGTATTAGAATGACTGTCTTGTCAAGTACATCGTGGAAGGTAAATGGCATTGCAGATATAGATGAAAAGCAATGGGAACTTATCCAAAATAATATGGTGCATACCTCTCAATGTGCCGATTTTTTGCTAAAATTTTTAATCTGCTCCTCATATAATTTGTGCTTTTCTGGCAAAACATTGAGGATTGAAATTATTAAATGACAGACATTTGAGTATCATGTTTCATATCCTTTAAAAAATGCAGGCTAACACAAAACAGTTCATTGTAACAACTTTCTAAATTTATCAGAGCAATATTTGAAATTTGCCCCTATTTTTGGGCCCTTGTTATCCCATTACTTTAGTTTTTTTTCATATTTCCTGTCCTAGGAGTTTGAGAGGTATGATATGGTGCAAATAGCAATGTTACAGGATACTTACTTAGAAATAAACGTGGCTTTTACAAAAGGAAAAAAGATTTCAGAATGGATGTATTCAGCAGACTATCGGGGACAAAGTAAGAAAGGAGGTAACACCTGTGACGATTGGGGAGAGACAACCTAGTCAAATAGAATTTGATATATAATTCTGGCATTTGTAAATAAATGTAAAATATAGGCATTTTCTTGAGTGTAAAAGAACACTGTGAAATGTGGAACTGCAAAATATGTGACAACATTGCACTCTACTGTCCCAGTGAAGCATGTTGTGACCCTTTCATGTTAGAATTCGGCTCCAGTGCTTCTGGATGAAGGTTTCATGCCCATTGTTTTAAGGCTAAAGTTTATGACCAAAATTTAGATGGGGAATATGCTTTATTGCACTGGTTTATGTTAGAATGTATATGTGAAATCCCTTGTATTGTTGTAAGTTTCTGAGTAGATGTTAGATTGCTAAATAATGCTGTTTGTGGCCTGAGAACTCAGACCAGGTGTTACGATGATGCAATATGAATACTGGGAAAACATAAGTGTAAAAAATGATGTAATTTGAGAGGACCTTAGAGACATGTTTGTTAGTTATGCTTAAATACTATTTCTCACAAGAGACTGGAGAGCATTTTGATCTTGGATATCTCACTTATCAGCACTCTGCCTTATGCTCTCATGTAAGTTTTAGCACTGTGATTTCTTGTAGGAATAGCTAAAGCTAGTAAAGATTAATTAGGTATTTTTCTTTGAAATCAGACTTGTCCTACTGTATTATTTTACGTTTTTATGTGATCTCTGAACTCTTAGATATCTCTGTGGTGGTATAGTTTTGTCTTGTGTTGTAATTATGTATTATTAAATATTTTTAAAACCTTCTACCTGTGGCTGGTTTGTGTAGAGATGAGCTCTAGAGTACATTGCATATTTATAGAGGTTATTGTAATAGGCCACTCTAAAATAAGCCTGGACTATTAGACATACTATCATTGGATTATAATATTGCACAGTAATAATTGGACACCCTTTTAAGGGCCTTTTAGTAGCTGATATTAGCTGGGTGGTGGCAGAGATTACTACAGTTTGGTCTGGGTAAAGGGGCACAGCTGGAGAATCTGTGTCAGCCTTTCCCAGGAGTGTCTGTGAAGTTGTATAAATACTCATCTCAAAGTGTGTGTGTGTGTGTGTGTGTGTGTGTGTGTGTGTGTGTGTGTGTGTGTGGTGTGTCAGCTACTTGGTAGGGACATGAAGCACTGGTTGGAGAGAGAGGGTACTGGAGGCTTTAGCTTGCCCAGCTAGGCTGAGATCTGGACTCTATAGCTGTGCCAGTGAGGAGTCTTATTGGGGACCTGGTGAGCAAGGGAGCGACCAGCCCCAGACTGACTGTGATCTCTGTGTGCACTTAAGGGAAATTGTACTTTACTGTGTGTATTAGATATCCTTTTCTCTTCTATGAGACGTCCTCCCTGGTGTTAGTGGTGAGGATTGATTGTGGGGCCAGGGCACAGTTGTCACAAGTGTTTGGCAGTGGTGGGATCTGCTTCACACACTAATTGGCTTGTAGAGGTGTGGGTAGAGTGAATTCCTGTTGCTTGTGTACAGTGATCTCTAAAAGTGTTTTTCACTCTAAAGCAGCCACGCAGTGTATGCTCAGAGTTCAGATCACAATTGTTTATTTCTTTTGTTAGCTTAGTGTTGGTCAGGGTGAGCAGGCAGCATGTCAGCAGAAGAGTATGGTAAGCTGACAAGGAGCTAGCTGGCAGAGATGTGCCAGGCTAGGGGACTGGTGCGTGGAAACCTGACTAAAACAAACCTGATTGCAGCCTTGGTTACAGCTGCATCAGAAAATAGCAGCCTGGAGGACAATCAGACTGACAGTGGAAATACAATATCCTCGAAGAATGGACAGCTCAACCTTTCTGCAGTGGACTTAAAAATCCAGCTGGAGCTAAAGAGACTTAAGTTGGAGGCCAGGTGTATGGAACTAGAAGCAGCTGAGAGAATGAGGAGCCTAGAAGCTGAAGAACATGAATGGCAGAGGAGGCATGCGAGGGAAATGCTGACTCTTCGCCAGAGTCATGGAAGTAATGGGGGAGGGAGTAACCGGGCCCCAGAAGCACAAAAGGTCAGTAAATTTCTTCCACAGTTTAAAGAGGGGGATAATTTTGATAGCTTCATTCATGTGTTTGAGCAGGTATGTAAACAGTATGAAGTTGACCAAGGGCTGTGGGTACGGTTCCTGATCCCCTTACTCCATGGTAAAGCTGTAACTTCTTTAGCAAAAATGCATGACACTGACTGTTTCGATTATACTGCTGTAAAAAGACACTTGTTGGAATGTTTTAAGCTAACATCTGAAATGTATAGGAAATAGTTTCATGAGCATAGACACAAGGCAGATGAAAATGTATGTGATTATGTTGCTGAACTGAGCACTTATTTTCATAGCTGGGTGAGTGGATGTCAGGTCACCACTTTTGAAGGGCTGGCAGACCTTTTGGTAAGGAGACAAGCACTTAGCACTTAACTGAAGGTGAGGGAGCCACTAAGTGGGAAAGACAAAATGCCAACAGTGGGTTGTCTTGAGAAAACAGGGGTATGGAACTACCATCCTGCAGATGTTCTGAGAGGGAAGGATTTGGATGAGGCAGTACTATGTACTTATGCAGTTACATGCAGTGAGGCTAGGAGGCAAGCATGTGGGTCTGGTAGTCTGGGGGAGACCCAGACAGACTGCATACTTGCAGCCAGGACTGCTGAGGTGGTTACTTCAGGGAGTGACCTACGCTGTAGCAGTGAGACTGAATGTGTGCCACAACTGCTTGTGGGTACTGATGTTCCCTTGGACAGGGTAACTGCAAAGGTAGAGGTGAGTAGTAGTACCCAGGCCGACAGTGAGGCACCGCTGTCAGAGGATGCTAGACGTCCTGTGGAAGGGGAGCTGGGAAGGGTTACAAGGAGAGACTTGAGACAGGCTCAGCTCTCAGAGCCTACATTGCAAGGCCTGAGGCAGGTAGCTAGGGAGGCACCTGATTCTCAAGGGAAGGGGGAATCTGTATACTGGAACAAAGGGTTACTGTACAGAGAGTGGACCCCTGACGGAGGGCTAGAAGGTGAGAGAGTACAGCAGTTGGTAGTGAATAGAGCTTACCGTCTGGCGCTTCTAGCCATAGCTCATGATATTCCCTTTGCAGGTCATGTGGGCATAAAACATACAAAGAGGTGTATTATGCAAAACGTCTACTGGCCTGGAATTTCCAGAGATGTAACAGGGTACTGCAGGACCTGTGAGGAGTGCCAAAAGGTAGGCGAGGCAGGAGACAAGGTGAGAGCTCCTTTGACCCCTTTCCCTGTGATTGAGGAGCCATTTCAGAGGATAGCTACTTATATGGTGGGTCCTCTGAGTACCCCAAGTTCCACAGGGAAAAAGTATATCCTAGTGATTGTAGATTATGCTGCACGATACCCTGAGGCAGTGGCTTTGTCCACCATTGAGGCCGAGAAGGTGGCAAATGCTTTGCTAGAGATTTTCAGCAGGGTAGGTTTCCCAAAGGAAATACTCTCTGACAGAGGTGCCAATTTTATGTCAAACCTGCTGGCTTGTCTGTGGAAGTCCTGTAGGGTGAAGCACACGAATACCACCCCATACCATCCCTAGACTAATGGTCTTGTTGAGAGGTTAAACTGTACAATCAAGTCCATGCTACAGGCATTTGCAGATCAGTTTAAGAGGGAGTGGGACAAATATTTGCCTCATCTGTTTGCTTACAGAGAGGTTCCCCAAGAATCCACAGGTTTTTCACCGTTTGAGTTGCTGTATAGGCATAGGGTGAGGGGACCTCTAGATTTAATTCGAGATGAGTGGGAAGGTGAGTGCGAGTCTCACAAGGAGTCTGATGTGACATATGTCCTGAACCTCAGGACAAGGCTCAGGGAACTCATGGGCCTGGCCCAGGGGAACCTGGCAGAAGCCCAACAACAGAAAAAGGTGTGGTATGACAGGAATGCTCGAGCTAGAGAGTATGCTGTAGGGCAGCAGGTGATGGTTCTCATTCCTGTCAGACACAACAAGTTGCAAGCAGCTTGGGAGGGACCCTACAAGGTGGTAAGAAAGGTAAGTGATGTTAACTACATGGTGGAAGTGCTAGGCAGACGGCAGGGGCACAAATTGTACCATGTTAACATGATGAAACCTTACCATGATAGGGAAGCCCTTGTGCTGAGCATTTGCAGTGGATTGCAGGAGGAGTCTGAGAGAGATCTTGTGACTGATCTCCTCACTGAGGTTCGGGCTGACACCTCGGTGGAAGGGGTAGCAATGTCCTAGCAGCTATCTCCTACCCAGGTTCGAGAAATCCGAGCAGTGTTGCAGGAGTTTGGGGGCATGTTCACTGGGAAACCAGGGAACACCCACCTGGTGCAGCACCAGGTAGATACAGGACCCCAAAGGCCTATTAGGCAGGCCCCTTATAAGGTGCCTGAGAGAGTCAAACAGACTCTGAGGGATTAGGTACAGGAGATGTTGGAAATAGGGGTGATTCAAGAGTCCAACAGTCCCTGGGCCTCACCAGTGGTGTTGGTGCCAAAGAAGGATGGCAGCAACATGTTGTGTGTGGATTACAGGAAATTAAATAGTCACACAGAGGCAGATGCTTACCCCATGCCTAGGACTCATGAGGCCCTAGAGCAGCTAGGTGGGGCTAAGTATCTTACAACCATTGATCTTACCAAGGATTACTGGCAGGTGCCCTTGACTCCCCAGTGCTAGAGAGAAGTCAGCCTTTGTGACTCCTCTTGGCTTGTATGAGTTCACAAAGATGCCCTTTGGGATGAAGAATTCTCCAGCGACTTTCCAGAGGCTGGTAGATCATATCATAGCAGGAGCAGGAGGGTTTGCTCTTGCTTACATGGATGATATTGCTATCTACAGCCATTCCTGGCAGGAGCACCTTCAGCATGTCTGGGAGGTGCTGGGCAGACTACCGAGGGCAGGGTTGACCATTAAGCCGAGCAAATGTCAGGTGGGTATGGCAGAGTTCTCCTACCTAGGACATAGAGTGGGGAGTGGTAAGATAAGGCCAGAACTTGCCAAAGTGGGAGCTATTCAGGCATGGTCTGTACCTGTTACCAAAAAGCAGGTGAGAGCATTCTTGGGGACAGCAGGGTACTACAGAAAGTTTGTTCCCAATTATAGTACCATCGCTGCTCCCCTCATAGACCTGACAAGGAAGAACAGAGCCAGACAGCAAAATGCAGAGTTGCTAAGATGGAGTCTGGGCTTGCAAGTATATGATATGTCAGTGCAGCACTGCAGTGGGAGTAGATATGCCAGTGCAGATGGACTCTCAATACAGGGAATGGGGTGAGGTATACCCAGATATACGAATGGGGTGAGGTATACCCAGATATACATGACACTCTCAAGCGATGTTTCTCAAGGCGCACTTGAAAAACTTGTTTGAGTTCCCGGGGGGGGGGTGGTGACGATTGGGAGAGATGGGCGAAGGCTGCCAGCCTAGTCAAATAGAATTTGATATATAATTCTGGCATTTGTAAATAAATGTAAAATATAGGCATGCCTTCTTGAGTGTAAAAAAACACTGTGAAATGTGGAACTGCAAAATATGTGACAACATTGCACTCTGCTGGCCCAGTGAAGCATATTGTGACCCTTTCATGTTAGAATTCAGCTCCAATGTGTCTGGATGAAGGTTTAATGCCCATTGTTTTAAGGCTAAAATTTATGACCAGAATTTAGATGTGGAATGTGTTTTATTGCTCTGGTTTCTGCTAGAATGTATATGTGAAATGCCTTCTATTGTTGTAAGTTTCCGAGTAGGTGTTAGATTGCTAAATAATGCTGTTTGTGGCCTGAGAACTCAGACCAGGTGTTAAGATGATGCAATATGAATACTGGGAAAACCTAAGTGTCAAAAATGATGTAATTTGGGAGGGCCTTAGAGACATGTTTGTTAGTAATTTTTAAATACTATTTCTCACAAGAGACTGGAGAGCATTCTGATCTTGGATATTCAACATATCAGCACTCTGCCTTATGCTCACATGTAAGTTTTAACACTGTGATTTCTTGTAGGAATAGTTAAAGCTAGAAAAGATTAATTAGGTATTTTTCTTTGTAATCAGACCTGTCCTACTGTATTATTTTAAGTTTTTGTGTGATCTCTGAACTCTTAGATATCTCTGTGGTGTAGTAGTTTGTCTTGTGTTTTATTTATTATTAAAAAAATGTAAAACCTTCTACCTGTGGCTGGTTTGTGTAGAGATAAGTTCTAGACTACATTGCATATTTATAGAGGTTATTGTAATAGGCCACTCTAAAGTAAGCCTTGACTGATGTTCTTCGTGTTTCACTGTTGCAGTCATTACATTTGTGTAATCTGCTGGCAGGTTGCCCTCAGTCGGCCTGAATAACAAAGTCTTGGGTCCTGCGTCAGTTGCTGTCTCTTCTTCCATGACGTCAGGTCGTCAGGGGTATAAACCATGCAGCCGATGCCATTTTAATTGGTCTTTCTTGCCGCGTGGTGCCCGAAGCAGAAGCAGTTCACAAGTGCCAGTCGGCCGACTCCTGAAATTTTCATTTTCGTGTTTCAGAACCGAAGGCTTCAACCTAAAGCTAAGTACCCCGTTGGGGAAACTTTTTCTTGCTCCTTACCGGTGTCAGTAAAAGTTAATAATTGTATTACTTGTGGGACGCAAATACCTCATAAGGATTTTCATTTGTACTGTATTCCTTGCCTAGGCCCTGACCACAACGTGCCTTGCTGTCAGTTTTGTGCTAAATTTAACCAGCACACTATTAAGCTTTGGTATATTTATGCTTCTAGATATTTTGACTCAAGATTTAACTATCCAGAAATGTCGTCTGTTAGCAATCCGACTACCAGAATTCACAAAAAATGCAAAGAAAAAGACAGAGATAGACCGTCGAGGTCCAAAACCGACGACGAAGCTTCTCCTAAGCCAGTCGCCAGTTCACTGGTACTCAGTGAGGCGCTTTCGCAGCCCCTGATGCCCGCTACTTTTGATTTGCAGGCCTCTACCAAGACCCATTCTGAGTCTGGTATGCCACGAGACACTTCAAGTATTGAAGCTGCGGATGTCTCTCCCTTAGATGGGTCCAGAGCCACTGAGCAGGCACTGGCTTCTGAGGGTGTTTTCAGGCCTGAAGATTTTTTATATTAAACCGATGCCATCATCAAAAACAAGGTCAAAACCAACTTCTATGTCTAAAAAAATGACGCATGAGCCACATGTTCAGGCCCCTATGCCTAAAAAACAAATGATCAAAATGGCGGAGTATTTAATTACCTTGATCAGGGGTTCCCAGCCCCCTCCTGCTAAGAGGCCTAGGCAAGGCACTGATTATGAATCTTCAGATCAGGTTTTCATTTCTTCTGATTCCTCTTCTGATCAGGAATTTTCTATTCCCCCTTACGAGGACTCTGATGCAGAAGAATCCATCCCTTCTGCTTCGCCTCCTGAGGATTTTTCTTTTGGAGAAACTTTGCATACCTTAAGGGAACATTTTCATTGGGAGAGTCAGGATTTTTCAGAATCCAAAAAGAGGCTTAGGGATTTCCTTCTTCTTCCTCAGCATAGGCCTTTGACTATACCTCCTGTTTTAGACATTGTTGATGATGTTTTCTCAGAATTCAGCATGGCTCCTGATTCCCTGCCTCTGGCTCCTAGTAAGCCAGACAGATATTACATGGTTTCTGACTCCCACAAGTTTCTTTTCAAAAACCGTAGTGCTGATCCTGAAATAATTTCTCAGGGTCCCAAGGGTGTTAAGGCTCCTACTGCTAAAAATCCTACACCTTCTGATAGAGACTCCAGGGCGCTGGATAGATGGGGTAAGAAGGTTTACACGTCTGCAACCCTGGAAATCGGGGCTTTAAACTGTCAATTTCATATGCTTAAATATCAGCAGTATGTCATGGGCTTACTTAAACAGAAAATGATGTTGATTTCTGACTTGTGTGGAAAATGAGTTTCAGGATTTATTGCATTCAGCTGAACAAGTTGGAAAACATACTTTGCAATGTGGTTTTGATTCCTTGGAGGCCTCTTGCAGGGCCGCCATAACTGGATCTGTGATAAGAAGGCATGCTTGGCTCAAGGAGTAAAATCTGCCTGATCATGTTAAAGCTAAATTATTGGATGCTCCTTTACAACAGGACAGTCTATTTGGTAATAAGGCAGAAGAAGTTTTGAAAAAGATGGAAGACAAAGCTAAATCGATGCAAACTGTAAAAGATTTCCTACAAGTGCAGCCACCCAGGTTCAGTAGGCACTGGCCTACTAAGAATTGGTCCTTTCCAGTACCCAACAGAGCCACTCAGGTCAAACCCAGACACTCCAAAGGCTTCAGGTTTCAGTCACAAGGAACTTACAGAACAAAACAATGGGGTGCCTTCACCTACAAATCTGGAAGTAGTAAGGCCCCCCACTATGGTAAACAGTCTCAATGACTTTCCTCTGCCATTTCCAAGCACTTATCTTTTGGCAGCCCCTTTGGGGGGAAAACTAGCACTTCATGCACAAAATTGGTATCTAATTACCCAGGACAAGTGGGTCTTAAATATAGTATCCCAGGGATACAGATTTAATTTCCACACGTTGTCAATTCCAAACGGATGGCCAGATCTGCCTCCAATTCAGTGGGCAGAGGCCCAGAAACAAGTCATGTTCCTCATGGATATGGGGGCTATTCAACCAGTACCAGAAAAGGAAAAAGGACAAGGTTTTTATTCAAGACTTTTCCTGGTACCCAGAAAAGACAAATCATGGCATCCAATTCTGGACTTATCCATTCTAAATACCTTCCTGGACATTCCAAAATTCAAGATGCTGACTCTACAGCAGTTACTGCCTATGCTGGGCAAGGATGCCTGTTTGGTAGCTCTAGACTTAAAAGAGGCTTACCTGCATATCCCAATCAGGGAATCTTGCAGAAGATACCTCCGCTTCAAAGCAGGCTATTTGCATTACCAGTTCTCTGCACTGCCCTTTGGCTTATCTACTGTGCCCAGGGTCTTCATAAAGTGCCTGGCACCAGTAATTGCATTTTGCAGACAAAGAAACATTCAGATTTATCCTTATCTGGACGATTGTCTAATTCAGGCAGAAAACAAGGACAGTATTCTACAACATCTGGCATTTGTAAAAAGGCTTCTAACATGCCTAGGGTACACCATTAACGAAAATAAATCACAACTGGTACCTTCTCAAATAATTACATTTCTGGGTGCAAGTTTGAATACAACTGCCCAGATGGCTTAACTCATGCCAGACAAACAAATTCAATTGATAACATACTTCAAACAAGTGGCCACAAAAAGCCAGCTATCTGCAAGACAAATTCTGCAGGCCTTGGGGTTCATGCCTTCCTGCATTCTACTAATTACATATGCAAGACTGCATATGAGGAAACTTTAATGGTACCTAAAAAGCTTATGGAGTCAACATTGCCACAGCCTGGAAACAATGATTCCTCTCATTCCTTGCCTGCAACAGGAGTTCCTATGGTGGGCAGAGGCCTGTCACTAAAACAAGGGACTGTCATTCATTTCACCCCCTGCCACCCAAACCCTGACTACAGACGCATCAGATTATGCTTGGGGGGGGCCCATCTGGCTGGGAGATGCATTCAGGGCGAATGGAGCCCAAATCAAATGCACCTACATATCAATTAGAAAGAAATGCTAGCTGTACAGAATGCTCTGACAGCCTTCAAGGACTTTCTTCATCCAGGACAACTACTGATAAAGACGGACAACACCACAGTTGTGGGGTACATAAACAAGCAGGGGGGTACCCACTCCTACCCCCTTTGCAGACTAACCATGGCTTTGTGGAACACAGCCTTGTCTTACCAAATACATCTACAAGCTCAATTCCTGCCAGGAAAGCAAAATACTCTGGCAGACGAACTAAGCAGAAACCTTATGGACCCACACGAATGGAAACTGGATCCACAAATTTTCAGCAAGTTGACACGAAGATGGGGGAGCCCAGACATAGATCTTTTTGCCTCTCCCCAAAACTATCAGTTGGACAAATTCTGCACAAGAATTCATCACAAAATAGCTTGGAAAGTGGATGCTCTATCCTTCAGCTGGAAAAACCTACCAGTCTATGCCTTTCCCCCCCTGCCTCTGCTCTCCAAGGTTTTACTAAAAGTCAGACAGGAAAAAACGAAAATGATTCTGATTGCTCCAGACTGGCCTCGCCAACACTGGTACCCACTTCTACGCAGTATGTCACACCTTCCTCCGTGGTACCTGCCTCAGACACCTTATCTACTGTCTCAGCAGAACTATCAAATTCTGCACACTCGGCTCCAAACTCTGAATCTTGCAACATGGCAAATTCAACTAATTTCACCAGTCACATCTCTCAGTAAACCTGTGATGGATGTCATTTTGGAGGCTAGAAGGCCTAGTACTAGAAAATCTTATGCTGATAAATAGAAAATAATCTGTGCCTGGAACCAAGCACAAGGAATAAACACAGCAATGCCCAATATTCCTCAGATTCTGCAATATTTAACTGAGATGCTTCACAAGGGCCTATCATTTTCTTCTGTAAAAATCCATGCCTCTGCAATTTTGGCTCATTACAACACAGAGCCTCCTCTCTTTTCTCATCCCCTGCTAAAGCAGTACCTCAGAGGGGCCAAAAATTTGAGACCTCCCAGGAGAGCACCAACTCCTGTATGGGACCTCAATTTTGTGCTGGAAAAACTCACCTTACCTCCTTTTGAACCAGTTGCTACTGCAGACATAAAATTTCTCTCTTGGAAGACAGCTTTTTTTTAGCAGTCACTTCAGCTAGAAGGATTTCAGAACTACAAGCTCTCATGGCAGTGGAGCCTTTCATTATCTTTTATCCGGACAGGTTGGCCCTCAGGACCAATTCATCCTTAATGCCTAGGGTGCCAACTTTCTTTCCCAATCCATAGAACAAGAGGGAGCGGATTCTGCATTTATTGGATGTACACAGACTACTAAGATTCTACTTAAACAGGACAAAATCTCTAAGAAAATCTGAGCAACTACTGGTGGCATTTGCTGCAGTGGCAGAGGGAAAGGCTATTTCAAAGCAGACTATTTCAAAATGGATAAGCCATTGTATTTGTTTCTGCTACATGCACCATGGTAAACCTGTCCCCAAGGGGATCAGATCCCATTCCACCAGGGCTACATCTACTTCTGCAGCTTTTCTCAGAGGGTTCCTACCAGAGACATTCTAGAAGCTGCTACTTGGAGTTCAGTTCATACGTTCACCAAACATTACCTTGTACCTCTCTTTTCTAAATCCAGAGCAGGCTTTGCCACTGCTGTCCTGCAGGGCCTTATAGCTGCTGCTAATGCTGTATATTTCCATCCTCCCAACCGTAGCTTTAGGATTCTACCTAAATGTAAGGACTGCAGTGAAACATGAAGAACATAGTACAGTTGTGTACACTTACCATAAATGTAGATGTTCAAGTGTATTCACTGTTGCAGTCCTGTTTTTTCTCTCTTATTATACCTCTTCTTTCCTTTACTATGCTCAAAAGCCTTTTTGGTGTATTTGCTTTTAGATGGAGGCATATTTTTTGTGTTCTAAATTACATGCATATATAAATATATATATTTTTTTGCTCCCCATTTGGGAGTCACCTGGCATCTGGGGCAAGAAAACTGATTAAAATGGCGTTGGCTGCATGTTTTATACCCCTGACGACCTGACGTCATGTAAGAAGAGAGAGCAACCGACGCAGGACCCAAGACTTTGTTATTCAGGCCGACTGAGGGCAACCTGCCAGCAGATTACCCAAATGTAATGACTGCAGCAGTGAATACACTCTAACATCTACATTTATGGTAAGTGTGCACAACTGTACTTTAGTCATACTACCATTGGATTATAATATTGCACAGTAATAATTGGACACCCTTTTAAGGGCCTTTTAGTAGCTGATATTATTAGCTTGGTGGTGGCAGGGATTACTACCATATGGTCTGGGTAAAGCGGCACAGCTGCAGAATCTGTGTCAGCCTCTCCCAGGAGTGTCTGTGAAGTTGTATAAATACTTATCTCAAAGTGTGTGTGTGTGGTGTGTCAGCTACTTGGCAGAGACACAAAGCACTGGTTGGACATAGAGGGTACTGGAGGTTTTAGCTTGCCCAGCTAGGCTGAGATCTGGACCCTATAGCTGTGCCAGTGGGGAGTCTTATTGTGGAACTGGTGAGCAAGGGAGCGACCAGCCCCAGACTGACTGTGATCTCTGTGTGCACTTAAGGGAAATTGTACTTTACTGTGTGTATTAGTCATCCTTTTCTCTTCTGTGAGACGACCTCCCTGGTGTTAGTGGTGAGGATTGAGGCTCCTTGATTGCTGGGCCAGGGCATGGTCGTCACAATACCAATTGGTAGAAGGGTTCTTGTAGTGATAGAAGAAGTAAAGATTGTAATGGAAGATTTTTGGCAGTAAGGAATCTTTGGCAAGGACGGAGGAGGATTACAGTGGCATGTATTTATATTGTATCCTAAATTATTATAGCTGTTACGAGAATTTCAGGAGAAATAATTAGCTTTCACCAGGGAAAATTATTTATGGGTGGAAACTGGAGCCTGATTTCCAGTAGTGAGGATACATCAGGGGACCCAGGAAGGGAAAATGCAAGAGAAGAGGGTAGATTTCTGAAAAAAATATGAGAATATTTTGAATGGAAGGTTGTAGTTTACAAGTAGGAACTGTAACATAATGCACATCTTTTTTTCCAAAGTGCGATAACTGGCTAGTCTGGATATGAATTTATTTTACAGAAATGATAAAGATGGTGGGTAATGAAATAAAAATGAGATGTTGGCACTTTCCTACTTGTGTAGAAAAGAGTTTAAGGAATGGGTACTGGAAATGATTTGGGTTTAGGAAAGTTACACATTTCTTCAGAAGGCGTAGATACAGAGTAGGATAAAATGAAAAGTTTAAAATATGATAAAAATAAGATAGATATATATATAGGGAAAGAAGTAATGGAAATTATTTAGAGGGGCTGTCAAAGGGAAAACTATTTGCAGAAGCAGGGGAATCTCATGGAACAAGGGGAGGAGCAATTGCTGACTGCTAAATGGGAAGTAAGGGAGTATTTGGATAATATGCATATGTTTAGAAAGGTTGCTGTTAAACAAGTACTTGTTGATATTTCAAGAACACAAAATCTATTAGGATGGCTTAGCCAACATAAAATTAAAAGGGCTGTTGCCAAAATTAGGGAGCTGATGGCAAGAAAAGTAAGCAGAGATCCTAATATTAGAAAATATTTTGGAACTACTATGAGTTTTGTATAAAACTGAGAATGAGAAACCAAAAAATGCACAAATTGAAATATTTATGGAAGACAGCTATACCAAGATGAGAGGACATTGATGTTGAAGAATTAATAAGTAGGTTAGGAAGAGAGGATATAAAAATGGTGCTGCTTAGTCGATCAATGTAGGAGTATCCAGGGACAGATGATATTCCTGTGGAAGTTTGGAAGTTAGGAATGAAGAAAGTGAAAAAACGGGAGGGTTTAATGGGTGGGACATTATCAGCATTTTGGAAACCGAGGTGTCACTAGTTATTTTTCAATTTGTACTCTAAGGTCTAGTCTCCATCACTCTTGCTGTGCTGCCTCAGTGTCCATTTTGCCCTGTTCCAACCCCTCCTCAAAAACAGTAGCATAGGCTGAGTCCACTGTGTGTTAATTAATATTTAGTAGCAGCAATACACTGTGACAAGCCCCTGTTTCAGCAGCATAGCTAGTCCCACAGAGACCCATTCTTGTCAGAGATCACACACAGTACAGCTCACTTAAAGATATACTTCATTGATTACTGGTGGGAGTTGTTTGATGCTCAGGTTTGGGTTCACTTAATTGCAACCTAAACAAATTGCAGCAAGTAGCCCCATACCAGTCTTACTAGAAGCCATCTGCAGCAAATAGCCTGCTGTTACTCAAAGCAGAAATGCAATAACCTAAACGGTTTACAACCTGCAGCCATCTTTCCACTGGATATCTCAAAACCTCATGCATATGATTATGTTCATCATTCATACCTAAAAAGATATTGCATATTGATTAGCTGCCAATCTAGGCTGTAAGGAGTGCCACTGCTGTGAATCTTTTCTTGAGCTTCTGAAGTCAGTAACATCCAGATGCACTTGAATGATTTTCTTTGAAGTTATCCCTGATGAAAATCTGCCTGGTTTTATTGTGTCTTGCTGTAACCAATTATGCATCAACACCGCTGAACTCTTGAGCATAAAGGAGGTTGCCATTCTTCCTAGAATTTGCTGAACAAGTTACTTTATGCTATAGTTACTTTTATCCACTGAATAATGATTCCAAAACAAGTCTCTCTGGAGATCCTTTTTCCATGTGCCATTTTACTTTTTTGAGCCATTTCCTTGCTGTGTTCTGGTAGGGATCACTATACCGCAAAAGTAAAATTTTGATATTACGGAATCTCGAGATTCTGGTCTAAGGGATTCAGTGTCTCGAGATTCCGTAATTCGAGATTTAGTAGTGAACCCATAAATATATATATATATATATATATATATGTGTATATATGTATAAAAATTATATATATATATATATATATATATATATATATATATATATATATATATATATATATAGATGTATATATAGATATGTGTACATATAAAACTTGAGTAGCTGGTCAAATGAACTACATCCACAACCAAAATATCGATGTTATTGTGAAGAAATGCCTAATATCAATACATACTATGCATGCTCCAGGGATTACCCCAGAGTGGTGTAAGCCAAATGCGTGTATTTTTGTAAGGGGGAAAGCCCCCCCCCCTGCACCTCCTATTCCCAGTTAATTATATATACTGTGAGGTCACACAGTCCCCGGGAAAGGGAATTTTCCCCTACCCAGTTATTGTTAATCTTGCACACTTATCAACCATCTATCAGAATCGACCAAATGATGTTGGTCAAATAGATGTCAGTGTAGCTGGTTGATTAACCATCTGTACTAAACCCATAAATACCACTAAACCTCTTGAAGCAGGAAGGCTGGACAAAGCCATAAAGAATGGGGGGCCAGAGGCACTTTTTTAAATATTGCTCTAACAAACTTAAAAAGTTGATAGAATGACAGTTTTCCCATTAGAATGGATTGTCTGATGTGTATGAAATCTGAAACTCAAATCTTTGTCATTATTTATTGACTTCAACCCTCAGTAATTTGCCAGAAAACCACAATTTTATGAGGCAAAAATCTGGACATTCTGCAAAAATCTGTGCAATTGAGAGCTATGAATATGTATATACACATCCGCACACAGTTTTTTTTTTTTAGTCTTTGTTGAATGTCTTCTGCCACTAAGTACTACTCCTTGGACTGTTTTTAGCCATGCTCAGGGGCACAAGAAAAATGGGGTCACTGAAAATACAAATATATAATTAAACGAACAATATGAAGGTAGTTTGAGGAAGTTGTAGCACATGTAGAATATCTGAAAAGAGATGGGAAGAAGCTTGGGTTTACCACCTGTCTCTACACAGAGCAGTACTAATTTCGGCACTTGTTTGCTGTGGAAAAAAATAAAAAATGACAAATATCCTGTGATATGGAGAGAATTCCTCTGTTGCATAAAGTAATTTGTTTTCTGTGTGAATCAATCTAATATTGTATGAAACAACATAAATTAAATTCTACAAGTGCAAACTTTTATTTTGGCAAACATTTAAGCCCATTCCTTTATAATGGTTGTGGATAAGGTTTGTATTGCAAAATCTTGTTTCTCCATAAAAAATCTCCCACTTTGGGCACTTGAAAAGCTGGCAGCCCTAGAAGCAACATAACTCCAGAAACACAAACCAGACTTTCAGTATGCCCTGCCATTCTGATATGATCAATCTGTATTTTCTTTTTTCTTGATTAAAAAAAAAAATCTGTTTAATTTCTCAAGACTTTTGGGTTTCTAATACCATGACTGAAGTGGACCCCATTCTTAAGTCAAATTATGATTAAAGTTTCATAGGTAGGTACTAGGCTATCTGCCCGAAGGCATTTATAAGCCTAGCCAGAATGTGTTGGCTTTCGTCAGCCCCCCCCCTTAGATTAGTTCCTTGTGCCTCTGTCCAGCAGAGCCACTGAAGTGATCCCCAGGGTTAACTTTCTGTTTCCCATCCACTCGTCAAGGTTTCTCTTGAAGAGTGCTAGCGAGGAGCTCTGCCTAATGTAGATTGGAATCTTGTTCCAAAGCATGGGAAGTCTCTGGGACAGGAATCTATCCCTCCAGCACATCCTATTTATTGTTGTGGTGAGATTTGGATCCCTAGAGCGTGTGGCTTGAGGGGATAAGGTTTTCTTTAGGTGGAGCATGTCCATCAATTCTGGGTTGGACATGGGCTTGTATGTCAGGCAGAGATCACCTCTGAGCAGGTGGTATGCAACAGAGTACAGCTGGAGTTTCTTCAGTCGAGCTGCACAGAGCATCTGTTTAAGGCCAGTGATCCTCTTGGTGAGGTACTTCTGTGGTCTTTCCAGCTGTTGCAGGTGTCTTGTAAGGTACATCCCAAATGAGGCATTGTACTCTATGATGGGTCTGATGAGTGATGAGTAGAGGGGCACAATGACCTCTTTTGATCTGGATGCAAACCCTTTTGTGATTAGATGGGCTACATAGAAGGATTTTCTAACCACTTTGGCAATGTGATTATCAAAGGAGAGAAAGGAGAGATTACTATCTACTTGGGTCCCCAGATCCCTTATTACATTTTACGTATTTAGGGGACTACCACTTATGTGGTAGTTTGTAGGTACTTTGTTATTTCCTAAGGGGATAACTATGCACTTTTTGGCATTTAGCTTGAGGCCATGATTTTGACACCAGCTATCCGTCTCGGTGAGACCCTTTTGGAGGATGTCTGGGTCAGCCGGTGAGTCAGTTATAACCCCTAGTTTGCAGTTGTCTGCGCATTTTGGTCAGCCATAGTCCTACTGTGCTTGTCTGTACCTCTGAGAAGTATATGCCAAACAGGAGGGGTCCTAGGACTGAGCCCTGGGGAACGCCACTTGTAACCGGTTTAGAGTCAGACCTAGCTCCTGCACCTCTCACCATGTGAGTTCTGTCCGTGAGCCAGTTTGCAACCCATCTTGTGACATAGGGGTTTATGTTCAGGCTGGTGAGCTTGTCTATAATACTAGAATGGGGAATAGTGTCGAAGGCCTTTGTGAGGTCTAGGTAGGCTGTGTGTACCACCTTTCCCTTGTGTATAGCCTTGGTAACTGTCTCAAAGAAGTCCACCATGTTTAGGAGGCATGATCTACCCTTAACAAAGCTGAACTGGGTAGGGTCCAGTGTTTGAAGGTTCCCAATGTCTCTGTTAATGAGTTCCATGATGATGCGCTCCATAGCCTTGCAGACCAAGCTAGTCAGGCTTATAGGGCGATAGTTCCCTGGCTCTTTTGTGGCTGTGCACCACTCTATGGGTACATAGCCTGTGGAGAGGCTGAGTTTGAACAGTGTGTTTAGGTGAGGGGTTAGTTCGTCTTTGAGCTTCTGTAGGACGCAGCCTGGGACACTGTCCGGTCCCATTGATGCTGTGTTTTTGGCTTTGGAGAGGGCTGCTTTAACCTGAGTGTTTGTGATTTCAGGGGCTCTACATTCTTCTGGTATGGTTATGGGCCCTTTTGGGGGTGAGAGGGGGGTGAAGTTTGCACTGAACCTGTCTGCCAGGATGTTGGCAATATCTGTTGATTCAGTGTAATTTGTGCCATTCTGCACTAACTCTGAGCCGATCTGAGCATTGCCACTTAGATTCTTGATATAGCTAAAGAATGCCTTGTGGTTGTCTTTGGAGTCCAGAAATTAGTATTGTTTTAATCTTTGATGTTGGCCAAAAGTGCTGTTCGCCACACCCACAGTGTGGCCAGAATTGACTCCGGCAATTCATATGGAGTTTTATGACTTGGTAATGTATCTAAATACAACTGTAAATTCATCTTTATAAGACCCATTGTTCCTGCTACTAATGCAACTGTCTGGGTATTCTTCCACATTGCCCTCATTTCTGCCTATAAATCCTGGTATTTTGTGACGTTGTGTCTGTATCTACATAAGACACTGTAATTACTGGGTGTAACAATTTCAATGATAAATTGTACTTTTGTCTTTTCTTGGACTACTGTGTCTCATTTTCTCAGATCTATTTTTGAACTGTTGGTAATTGGTGACTGATCGCATGTGATATAAACTTCATTTTCTATAATGCTTTGTGGTTCATATTTCCAATGTTTCTCAGCTATTTTATATTATAATGTTTGCACTGTCTCCAATGCAACAGCCCTGACAAATTATTTTGTCTTTCAGAATACAGGCCTTCTGACATTAGTGTATCAACATCCATCAACAAGATGTGTGACTGTTTCTAATTCTGTTTTACAAAACTTGCATTTGTCTGTTTCTCTGACATGTTCAATGGAGTTCTGTCTTAGGGTGCCAATATTAACCTTTCATCTTTTGGTTTAAATTCACATCTCCTTAACCATTGTTACTTTAGATCCTGATTGACATGAGGTTGTTCCAGGAGTTTTCTGTACTTGCAACTATATTTATCCTTTTTCCACATTTCTTGCCTTCTCATCTGATCTTTCACCTTCTCTTCCTTCCTTTGTTTTTGGCACATTCATTTGCTGCCTGGTTTTATTTCTGGTTTGATTTCCATTCCTGCTTGACACTGATATGCTTCTGTTAAATTAAGTAGGCAAATCATTTGTTCTCATCTTGTTTTTAAAACTTTCACTATGGTTGGATCTTGTGAGGTCAGCAGATATGTATGCAGTCCTGCAATTGCAGGTCTGTACATGTAATCAATTTTTGAGGCTGCCCATACCCCCTTCAGAATGGGGAATATATAATCTTGGTATACATTGATTTTTGTAAC
Source organism: Protopterus annectens (assembly GCF_019279795.1). NCBI lineage: Eukaryota > Metazoa > Chordata > Ceratodontiformes > Protopteridae > Protopterus > Protopterus annectens. The sequence continues at coordinate 932,279,927 of NC_056728.1, forward strand.
TCATTTGATAAGCATGAAGGATTTTTCTTGTCTTCTGTTCAACTGATCCAGTACCTTTTGGGGCTATTCAGTCACTTCAGAACTGTAAGTTAGGACAAGAAGAGCAAATTTGGTTTATAGCTTGGTGTTTGAACAGATGTCAGAGCTGTTTTCAGTATTAGTCTTCTGAAATAGTCCCAAGTTTTATTTAAATTTGTTCATGTTTTATTGTTGATCCTTCATCAATTCCTGAATATTTATACATTCCAGATCATTCATCAGTTTCCGAATACGTATACATTCCATGTTGTTCAAGTTTTTTTTTTTTTTTTTTATATCACGTTCCTGTCCTAGGCTGATGTTTTCTTGGTGCTGCAGCTTTTCTGCTTTAAAGGTTACTTATTGCTAAGAATGGTTTTAGTGAGATCTTCTCATTTAGACCATGTGAGCTTGCAGCCTAAGGATCTAAATGAGAAGATCTCACTAAAACCATTCTTAGCAGCCAGACCACTTAAACACTGAAGCTTTGTATATAGATACAATAAGTTTGCTAAAAAACATTGATTCTTTATATGCTTTTTTAGTGAGACATTTTAAAAATGGCATATATATTTTTTACTAGACATCATAGTTTTTTCCATTAGACATTTTATTTTTATATAGTTTTAATAAGCTAATTTATATAAATTTTATAAACTTGGTCAATGACAGATAAGTTCAATGGATTTTTCAGAAGAAGACTTCAAAGGATGAAATACACTTGTTGAAACAACATTTTCATTATGTTATGCATATAATATTGTACTGAGTGACAACTTTTAAAGCACCATTGAATTCCTTAGGCACAGGCACTTTAAATATGATTAGTCAACTGCTTGACATGAGATTATGTTGTGCAAAGAAGCTGCATTTAAAGAGTGGCTTATATGTGTTTTATGAATAATGCTGAAACAACATTTTTACAAAGTTATTTCAACTGCACTTTGTTATGCACATAATGCTGGGTCAAGTGATCAACTTTTAAAGTACTACTGAATTCTTTAGGCACAGGCACTTTAAACATGAATAGGTAATTGCTTGTTATGTGATTAAGCTGTGCAAAGAAGCTGTATTTAAAGAGTGGCTTTTCACTGAATGTTATTGAAGTCTGAAGAAGCATCATAGGATGTGAAAGCGCTTACTATTTTATTCTGTTCCTGTCAATAAAAAGTGGAATACATCGTTGGCTGTTGTTGTTTTGGATTTGTTTGCTGACAATTTTTGGATTTCTACATAGCTGTTGGTGCATCCTAAGTAGAAGTATTGTTTTTCCTGTTCACCAGCTTGGCATCTGTTCGGGGTGTGCATATAAATAGCTCTTACTGATGGCTAAACCTTCAGGTAAAGATATTAATACTTGTAGCCCAAAGTTGGGTACTGCATCTGGGCCTGGGGTTTTCCAGTTATGAGCTTTTCTTAATTTTATTTCAATTCTTTGGCCATTACTTCATCCCATTTCATATCCTGTAAATTTGAACTTCTTATTCTTACACTTCTATCCATTCAGCATCTAGTATGTTCCATATAATCTTCCTAGATCTATCTCCAAAATGTTTTTTTTTTTTTTGGTGGTGGTTCAATTCATTTTGCCTTGTTTCCCAGTTCTCTATAAAACTTTTTTGGGTCATCAATAAATTTCTTATATTGTACTTTCCTTTTATATTTATCTGCATACCTTTGAAGTTTTTCTGCCTGTGCTGATATTTTAGTTTATTATTTGTGATAATGCACAGTAGATCCTGATCTGTTCAGATACTGCGCATTGCTTTTATCATGTCTTTCTGAATATTTTTTTTTTATCTGTTCCCTCTTCTGTACTCTTCTAACAATGACACTTCTTTTATTAATTGCTTTATAATTTTCTCTATTCGATAATTCCATGCTGGCATTTGATTTCCCCCCTTCCTTTCCCTTACTGCCCTGTGTTTTAGTGGTAAGACTTTTTATCTGTTATTAATATAGCTGCACAGTAATATATCCCATTTACTGCTATTGTATTGCATGAATTTCTATGAACATTCCTAATTACTGTGCTCAATTGTTTTATCAGGCTTAACTTTTTGGGTTTTATTGACTTAATGTAGTCTATTTCTTTCATTAATCTTAATATGTCTGTTCATCTCTATTAAATCAAGCAACTCTTCTCTTAGATCATTTCTTCTAAACTGAAGGCACATTCTTTGTTTTCTATTTTCTGTGGGCATTGTACAGAAAGCTCCAGAGCATCTTCCTGTGCCACATTCACTTTAGTTTCATCCTGTCATCAGTTGCTCTTTCATATGGGAACACACTGACCTATCACTCTACAACATTGACTGTGCAGAGTTGCCAACATTTCCTGTTCCTTCCCTTGCTGTGCAACTCCAACTGAACTCCAAAGTATCTTCATATGTCAACTGATCAGATGTTTCTTGTTCCACTGGTTTCTCCTTAATTTGGGATCCATTGCTCTATCTTGCTGTGGTGGCAACTGATCAGATGTTTCTCGTTCCACTGGTTTCTCCTTAATTTGGGATCCATTGCTCTATCCTGCTGTGGTGTTAATCAGAGTTAGATTTTCTACACTAAATCCTTCACTTCACAGGTAATCCATAACTTCAGTTTCTATTTCTTTAACTTCTCCATTACTGATTATCTTTTGTACTTTTTCTCTTTTTCTTATTTTTATTTTGTAAGATTTTCCATATCTGGATGCCTTTGCTGCTGTCTGTTCAGATATCTTTGGTGCTGCTCTTTTTGTATTGATTAGTTTTGCTTTCTCCTTTACATAAATATTGCACCATATTAAGCCTCTCTTTCCCATGCCCATATTTATTATTCAAATGCCTCCTGCTCCTACTATTTCCCCTTATTTGGGGGACACGTCATTCCATCATGCTGTGATATAACCTGTGTTCGTAGGTGTTTACTAGGCTAAGGACCGCAAGGGCCTTTTTAAGCCTAGCCATTCATCTCAATTTTTGACAAGTTCTGATACTCTTGATAAGTTTAAGCATGGGCCTGGGAGATTAAACATTTACAGGTTACCTGTGTCCATTAGAGACATAGGTTTCAAACCAGGGATGGATTTCTGGTTTCCCATGCAATTGTTCAAGTTGCACTTGAATTGGGTTATAGGTTAATTTGTTAGACTTTCTGCAGTAAATCCTTCACTTCGCAGGTATTCCATAATTTCAGTTTTTTTTTAACTTCTACTCTACTAATTTTCTGTTCTACATTCCCTCTTCGTGATCTTTATTATTTGGATTGTGAAATTTCTTTGCCTGTAGTTCTCTCTAAATATCTTTGGGGCTGCTTTGTTTGTATTGATTAGTTTGCCTTTTCTATGCATAAATATTGCACCGTATCAGATTTCTGTCTCTCTCTCTCTTTCTTTCCCATGCCCATATTTCTTGTTTACACCTTTCAAAAGTCTCCTGATTTTGTTCTTTATATTTTCGCACTTCCTCAGTCACTTTTTTCCAAACAGCCTGCAAGGGTTCTTGATCTATATATTGTTTTTCATTGATCTGTTGTACTAATGAACACAAATTTGCATTTGAGGCTTCTGACAGTTTTTCTTGTGGAAGTATTTTTCTTTTTTATTTTCTCTCCATCTTTTTTTGGAAATGGGCTTCTTTCATAATAGTAACAATACATAATTTCTTACTTATCTTCAATAATCGACTCTCTTGTCTGTATGGCTCTTATTTGGCCTATCAGTTTTTCTGATTTTTGTGGACTGCTACTTCCTTCTAAAATAGGGGGGCTGTCCTCCACCTGGGCCTGGCCTAGTCCCATTGTAGGAATGTTTCCATGTTTTGAGGATTCTGTACTGTCATTATTTTCAGCCCTGGCACCAGTGCACCTACCACGATTGGGCACTTTTTTTTTAATCCTGGGTCTTGTGCACCCAGCTGTATTTTTTATTTTTCAACTTGCGTCTGTCCATGATATATGCTATATAAAATACAGTCTATATTTCATTTGTCTTGGTGAGATTTTATGAAAAATAGGGTCCAGCTCGTGAAGGTACTCACCAAGACTTGAGGATGAATTCAGTTCCAGCAATACTACTCTCTTTTACTTGCTGATTTGTCACTCCATTCGGACCCTGTATGGAAGATCCAATGTTGCACTAGGCTATATGAAATCTGACATGACCATTTCAAAAGCTGTGAAGGAAAAGGCTTTCAGAAACAAAAACTAAGTACACTTTGCAATCCATAACTTGAAAAGACCAGATATCCTGTGTCAGCAACAGCAGCAGTCTCAAAGTACTCTGAATAGAAACAGGACTACCAGTCATAGAAAACTTTGCCAACTAGCAAGCCACAGAATATCCTAGTTTAACGATCTCCTGGTAGCAGATGATGAACATGGACCATTGTAAATTGTAGCCACCAAAAGTATTGCACAGTAGCTTATCCAGTGTTCTCTAGCTGGCTGATATTGCTTACCTTATTTTTGCTATGCCAGTGGCTATTTTCAGAACAGGCCGAAGGTGATATTCACTTTGACTAGGAAATATTTGTCCAGGGTGCCCATGGAATTGTCTCACTCTTTTCACTAAGTACCATAGAAAAACTTAGATCACATTACAGCTAATTCTAGGATGCTTCCATTCCTGATCAGATTTACTCAAGGCAATGATTTAAGTGCAACAAAGCAGTATTAAAACAGAGCATGCCTTTCTAACTTTTGGAGGCATATCTTTTTTTCTAAGAAACTAGTTCATCTCCAGACCTGTATTGATGGACAATGACTTAGAACTCCTCCACATTCTTTTTAACTGTGTTCCGCATAGAAGTGCTATGGTAGTCTGCCACTCTGACATTGGCAGACCATGAGGCATATGTTAACAAACTGACATCTGTCAACATAGAACCAAACACACTCTTCTTTGGTGAATTCAGATATCTCACCATTAACTAGTGAACCTACACCATCACCAAGTATATGCAGAGATTCCAGGATTTCATTAATGCCAACTCATGGACAAACTAATCCAAATCCCAAGAAGGGACTAACAGATATTAGACCTGGTTCTGTCATGGCCAGAGCCAACAGTTGCCAAATCACTGTGAAATGGGACCATTGCACAGTAACATTTATGCCAGGTATTGATATCTGGGTCAACTTTAAATCCCTCCAACTTCAGGGACTACTAAAGTGGCATATCTGCTCCAGCTAACAGTTGACTTGATGAAATCCAAATACCCTCCTCACTTAGATGTCCCTGCTTCACACACAAATTCTGCACCCACATCCTAGTTAAGCTTGAGGCTTCAGTCCCTTTAAGACATAAATGTGGTGTCTTCTCTCCTTCTTAGTCCTCCATCTCTTTTTCTCTCCCCTCTCTCTGTTTCTAACTCTTCCTCTTATACATAATACTAATTTACAAACTCGTTTGGTAGAACCTCAGTATCAACAAGCTATACAAGAAGAGAAAGACACTACTAGTCTGTAAAAGCAAGATGGGACCTGGCATGCTTAAAACACCTTCAACTAGAGAAGGGCACACAGTTAATCAACAAAGAACTTAGAAACAAAGTCAAATCATCCAAGAGCAGGTATGAATTGAATCACCACCCATGCTATGGATAACCATAAAACCTTCTTCAGCTATGCCAGGAATGTAGTGCTTTGAGTTAATATAAAATAACATTACAGACTCAAATCCTGAGGACATTGTCAACATATTTACAGCATATTAGTATGATTACTCTACTCCCCCATATCACCTCCTAGCAAGTTCAGAGAGTTCTCTCCAATGCTAATGTGCCATTTTGTCAGCTCACTCCTTATTTATGTCTGTTCAGTCTCATACTCTGTACTAGATTTATGAAAGAAGTTTAGAAAACTGTAGTCATCCCATCCCATCCCATGAGGGGTGACCCATGACTGATCCAGGCAACTATAGATGTTCATCGTGTTATACTGCTGCAGTCATCACACTTGGGGTTATCCTGCAGTCAGGCGGTCCTGCAGTCGGCCGAATCCCAAAGTCTTGGTCCGGCGTAGGTTGTCATCGCTTCTTCCCTGACGTCAGTGTGACAGGGGTATAAAAGAGGCAGCCGACACCATTATCTTCAGTCTTTCTTGCCGCGCGGTGCCCGAAGCAGAAGCAGTTTGCAAGTGCCGGTCGGCTAGCTCCTGAGATTTTCGAATCGAATTTCAGCCCGAAGTCTTCTAAAGCTAAGTACCCGTTGAAACTTTTCTTGCCTCAGACTGATGTCAGACAAAGTTAATAATTGCATTTCTTGTGGGAAGCAAATACCTCATAAGGATTTTCATTCTTATTGTATTCCTTGCCTAGGCCCAGACCACGACGTCTCTGGTTGTCGTTTTTGTGCTAGATTCAACAAACGTACAATCAAGCATTGGGCAGAATTCGCCCGACATTATTTTGGCAGAAAATTTAACTATAGCATGTCGTCAGAGCAACCGACATCAGCAATGACAAAAAAATGCAAGGACAGGCAACCAAGGCCAAGACCAGATATCGAGGCCTCAGCAAGGCCTGCCGCCGGTTCTCCAGTTTTCAGCGAGGCGCCTACGCAGCCCCTGACTACCGCTGATTTAGAAATTCTGACGACCTTCCAGACCGAATCAGCTGGGCCTCAGGAGCCAGTTCCATCTCACCCCTAGGACGCCAACCCTGACGGTGATCCGGAGATTTTGGATAGGCCTTCGGTTTCTGAAGGGGTCTTCAAACCGACAGCTATTTCTATTAAGTCTTATGCTAAACTTAAAGCCCCCTTAAAAGTTAGGAAACCAGGTCCACAGACCCCCCCACAGGCCCCTATGCCTAAAAAACAGATGCTCAAGATGGCTGAGGATTTAATTACCCTTATCAGGGGTTCTCAACCCCCTCCTGACAAAAGGCCTAGACTGGAGGAAGATTATCCTTCCTCTGACCAAGCATCCATTTCCTCAGCTAACTCTGAGGACCAGGATTATTCTTTCCCTCCTTATGAAGACTTAGATGCTGAAGAGTCCATTCCCTCTGTCTCCCCCCCTGAAGACTACTCTTTTGGGGAAACTTTACACACCATGAGGGAACACTTCCACTGGGAAGGCCAACATTACTCTGACTCTAAGAAAAGACTCCGTGAGTTTCTTCTTCTTCCACAGCATAGACCCCTTGCAATTCCTCCAGTTTTAGACATTTTGGATGATGTCTAAACCCAGACTCCTTACCTCCTGCACCAGCTAAACCAGACAGATACTACCGAGTTCCTGATTCTCATAAGTTTCTATATAAAAGCCCTGTTGCAGACCTCGAAACCATTTCCCAGGGTCCCAAAGGGGTTAAGGTCTCTACTGCTAAGAATCCACTACCTTCTGAAAGAGATTCCAGAGCATTAGAAAGATGGGGGAAGAAAGTGTATACGTCTGCCACTTTGGCCATGAGGGCCATAAACTGCCAATTCTACATGCTAAAATACCAGCAGTACTTGATTACACAGTTATAGCAGAAAATGATCCCTCAGACAGATAAACCTGATTTCAAAGAGATGCAGGATTTGCTGCATGCAGCAGAACAGGTGGGAAAGTATACCTTACAGTGTGGTTTTGATTCATTGGAAGCCTCATGTAAAGCAGCTGTCACAGGATCTGTAATTCGTAGACATGCTTGGCTAAAAGACCAAGCCTTACCAGAACATGTCAAAGCAAAGTTATTGGATGCTCCATTGCAGAAAGATGTGTTATTTGGTGTCAAAGCAGAGGAAGTCTTAAAGAAAATGGAAGAAAAAGCAAAATCTATGCAGACAGTCAAAGATTTTTTACAGGTACAACCTCCTCGTTTCAGCAAAAACTGGCAATCAAAAAACTGGTCCTTTCCTGCATCAGACAGACCCCAAAGGGGTAGGTACAGACGCCCAAGGGACAGAGGCCTAGACAATGGTATACAACAACTCAAAGAGGTGGAGACGAAAGATCTCAACCCTTCAGGAAACAAACACAATGACTTCCCTCTTCGCCTGCCAAGCAAAGTTGCCCTGGCAGCACCTTTGGGAGGAAGACTGGCTCTATTTCCACAAAATTGGCGCATCATAACAAAAGGCAAATGGGTTCTGGATATTATTACCCGAGGCTACAGATTTCATTTTCACACTTTACCACTGATGAGAGGCATGCCAAATCTGCCTCCAAACCAATGGGCAGAGGCATAAACGCAAATTTCAGCTCTCATGGATATGAAAGCAATTCAAAAGATACCTACAAAGGAGCAAGGTCAAGGTTTTTACTCAAGACTATTTCTAGTACCAAGAAAGGACAAAGCCTGGAGACCCATTTTAGACCTCTCAATTCTAAACACATACCTGGAGGTACCCAAATTCAAAATGCTCACACTACAGCAGGTTCTTCCCATGCTGGGCAAGGAGTCTTTGGCTGGTAACGTTGGACCTCAGAGGCATACCTGCATGTCCCTATCAGACAAGATTGCAGAAGATACCTCAGATTTTTGGCAGGTACAACGCATTATCAATTCTCTGCATTGCCCTTGGGCTTATCTACTGCACCCAGAGTATTTACGAAATGCCTGGCATCAGTAATTGCATACTGCAGACAACGAGGAATACAAATTTATCCATATCCGGACGACTGCCTGATCCAAGCGGACAGCAAGGACATTCTATTACAGCATCTGGCATTTGTAACAAAGCTGCTAAGTTGCCTTGGGTACACAGTAAACAAAAAGAAGTCAAAGCTAATACCCTCACAAGAGATAATATTCCTGGGTGCCAGCTTAAATACAATGGCCCAGATGGCTTACCTCATGCCAGACAAACAAAAACAACCGACTCAATACTTCAAAAAGATGGCAACTTTTACCCAGCTCACTGCAAGGAAAATCCTGCAGGCATTGGGGTTCATGGCATCCTGCATTCATCTAGTTCCATATGCAAAGCTGCATATGAGGAAATTACAATGGTACCTGAAAAGTGTATGGGCTCAACACAGGCACAGCCTCGAAACAAGTATACCTCTCATTCCTTGCCTTCAAAAAGAGTTCTTATGGTGGGCTCAAGCATGTCAAATAAACAAGGGTCTTCCTTTTGTCTTACCTCCAGCAAACCAAACTATGACAACAGATTCTTCAGACTACGCCTGGGGAGCACACTTGGCAGGACAGTGCATACAGGGCAAATGGTCTGCAAAACAAATGCATCTACACATCAACCAAAAGGAGATGCTAGCTGTGCAAAATGCACTGACAGCCTTCAAGGACCTCTTGCATCCAGGACAACTACTAATAAGGACAGACAACACTACAGTTATGTGGTACATAAACAGGGAGGAAAACACTCCTACCCTTTATGCAGACAGGCAATGACGTTGTGGAACACAGCATTGACCTACCAAGTACAACTGCAAGCACAATTCCTGCCAGGAAAGGAAAACATATTGGCAGACGAATTAAGCAGAAATATGGCAGATCCGCACGAGTGGAGACTACACCCACAAGTATTTTCAATGATAACTCAAAGGTGGGGATGCTCAGACATAGATCTATTTGCCTCCCCAACAATTGCCAACTACAGAAATTTTGCACAAGGACTTATCATTCCCTAGCCTGGAAAGTGGACGCCCTATCATTCAGTTGGACAGCATTGACAGTCTATGCCTTTCCACCACTACCTCTATTGACCAAGGTGTTACTGAAAGTCAGATCAGAGAGACCACAAATGATCCTTATTGCTCCGGACTGGCCACGTCAGCACTGGTACCCATTACTAAGGAGCTTGACTCACAGCCCTCCATGGATCTTACCTCAATTCCCACTTCTGTTGACTCAGCAAAACTCTCAGATCCTTCACAGTCAGCTCAGGACTTTAAATTTAGCTGCATGGAGAATACCTTGAATTATCAATCAACACTTCTCTCAAAGGACGTCCTGAATGTCATTTTGGAGGGCAGGAGGGCCAGCACCAGAAAAACTTACTCAGACAAATGGAAAAGATTTTGTGTATAGCACCAGGCTAAAGGCCAAAATCCTGGGATACCAAACATTCCTCAAATACTGCAATACTTAACTGAGATGCTACACAAAGGCCTTTCTTTCTCATCCATTAAGATCCATGCTTCGGCTATTTCAGCTCAATATAATACGGATCCTCCCATTTTCTCACACCCTTTACTAAGGCAGTTTCTCAGAGGGGCTGTGAATATAAGACCCCCCAGAAAACCCCCAACGCCAGCTTGGGACCTCAACTTCATTTTAGAAAAATTAACACTGCCTCCTTTTGAACCAGCCTTCTCAGCAGAACTACAATACTTGTCATGAAAAACAGCTCTGTTGCTGGCTATCACCTCAGCACGCAGGGTCTCAGAACTACAGGCACTCATGGCAGTGGAACCTTTCATCATTTTCCATCAGGACAGAGTCTCTTTACGAACTAACCCTACCTTTATGCCAAAGGTAGTATCCAGTGTGGCTTTGAATCAGACCATTCATTTACCCATCTTTTATGCAAACCCCCAGAATAAAGGAGAAAAACTCCTTCACTCTTTGGACATTCAGACAGCTACGTTACTATTTGGATAAGACAAAGACCTTCAGAAAAACTGACCAACTCTTTGTATCCTATGCTGCAGGTTCACAAGGAAAGGCTATTTCAAAACAGACCATCTCCAATGGATAGCACATTGTATCCGCTTTTGCTACTCGCACCATGGGAAAGCAGTGCCTGTTAATATTAGGTCCCATTCTACCAGGACTACAGCAACCTCAACAGCCTTTCTCAGGGGGGTTCCGACCAAGTACATTCTAGAGGCAGATACTTGGAGTTCAGTGCACACCTTTACCAAGCACTACCACCTTCCATTATACTCAAAAACCAGAGCTGGTTTTGCCACTGCAGTTCTGCAGGGCATCCTAGTTTCGCCTAACCCAGTTTAGTACCAGCCACCCATCCATAGCTTTGGGATTCAACCCAAGTGTGATGACTGCAGCAGTATAACATGATGAACATAGTACAGTTTTGTACCTACCATAAATGTAGATGTTCAAGTGTATATATTGCTGCAGTCCAGGTTACCCTCCCACCATCCCCTCTACATACCAGGGTGTTACTTATAACTCCATGTACATCAATCATTTGGATGCATGTCTATATGGTGTATTTGCTAACAGCTAGTACTCTTATTTATTTATTTTTATTTATTTTATTTTTATTTTACATTTGGTGACCGGGCTAGTCTAGCTGGACAAATATCCGTTTTCAGTAGAGGCCCGGGGAGAAAAGCTCCAATTACAAGAAGTAAAACAATCATTAACAATAAAACATAATAAGCATAATACAATCAGTACAAAGGTGGACATTTGTATGAATTTAGAGAAAACACAAAATCAAAAAAAGCAGAACCACAATCTTTCAGAAAAATAGTTGGTTAACAATAAAATTACAAGGTAAGCAACATTCTGCAGTTAGATACTAAATAACATTCAAGATGTGCTAGAGAAAAAGAGAAAAAATGTTAGAGGCAATCTAAAGATAAATCTGTCTACAGTAAAAATAAGTTTTATAGTGGGAAAGTTGGGAAAAGGGGGGAAGATGGGAGTAGTGGAGAAGTAATTTCAGTCAGGATTAGTACAAGGACATAGCCATTGAGTTTTAAGATGTTCTTTGATATGTCTTTTGAAAAGGGATGTAGAGTCTAGGTTTGTTATTTCCTGAGGTAGTTGATTCCAGATTTTCCCGACAGAATTTGAAAATAATGAGTCCCCAGCTTTATTCTTTGATTTGGTTAAGGCTACAAGGAGTTTATTAGCTGAGCGTAGTGTGGCTAGGTTTTTATAGGGTGAAATCAGTTTTGTAAGGCTAGGGGTAGCATCCAGGTAGTAAAGGGTCTTATGAATGATAATTAATTGTTGATAGAGTAAGTTGTTGTAGAGTTCTAACCAATCTAGTTGCTTGAGGTTAATACAATGGTGGGTTCTAAAAGGGGTAGCAGTAATGAATCTAGTAATACTATTGTAGCAGGTAGAAAGTTTGGTGATGTTGTTTTTAGACAAGTTTGTATATATAGCAGAGGCATAGAAAAGGGTGGAGATCAGGTGGGTCTGGGCCACAGTTTTTCTAGCAGATGGGGTAAGAAAGGGTTTAATTCTGTAGAGAGTACTGATTTTTTTGTTAACTGATTTAATGGAGGTGTTAATGTGGTCATCAAAATTAAGATGGTTGTCAATAGTTACACCTAATAGGCGAGTGGTCATATCTGGGCTAATACAGGTAGCATTGTTAGAGGAGATAGTGAAGAAAGGTGTTGGTGATTTGTGTGTAGGGGTAAAGAGAAGAAGTTTTGTTTTTTTGGGATTAAGAAGGAGGGAGAGTTCCATAAACCATTTTTCAACATTATGGAAGACTGTTTGGGTGAGGGACTGGAGGGAGGAAACATTATTGGCAGCACAAATAAGAGTTGAGTCATCAGCATATTGAATGCAGATGGCTTGGGGTATATTCAAATGAAGGTCATTGATAAAGAGAAAAGAAGGGGACCTAGGATTGAGCCTTGTGGAACCTCAGTGTTTACTGGGAGTAAGGAGGATAGGTTGTTGTCCCATAGCACTGCTTGTTGCCTATTTTGGAGGTAACTCCTGAACCACTGAAGAGTATGTGAGCCAAGTGAATAGAGATTTAGTTTGTCAAGAAGTATATTATGGTTAACCATGTCAAAGGCCTTTGACAGGTCTAGGAATAGAGCTGATGAGAAAAGATTGTTATTCCTATTATTATTTATGGCATCAGAGAAGGAAAGGAGGGCAGTTGTAGTACTGTGGGAAGGTCTCAAACCATGTTGACTATTGGCTAGAAGTTTGTTTTGTAGAAGGTGGTTAAGAATTTGTTTATGTATGCATCTTTCCATAATCTTTGCTAATGGGGAGAGTAAGGCAATAGGGTGAAAGTTTGCGAGCTCAATAGAGGAGCCGCCTTTATGTAGAGGTATTATATGAGATATTTTCCATAGGGTGGGATTTTTCCTTCAGAGATAGTCCTATTAATAAGAATGGATATGGGGTAGTAAATAGCTTTTGCAGCAATTTGTAGGTATTCTGATGGGAGTTGGTCAGCAGATGGGGTGCAAGGTTTAAGTTTCTTGAGAAGCTTATAAATAAGTGATGTAGGCACTGGTTGAATGTTAAAGACATTTGATGAAGTGTTAGAGGTATTAGGTAAGGAGGTAGTAGAAGAGGGTAATGAATTAGCTAGGGTTTGAATGGCTTCTGTAAAGTACTTGTTAAAGGCATCTGGGATAAGGGTGGAGTTATTGAGATTAAAGCCTGAAGGGGTAGGAGTAGTTGAATGTCCTGGTTTAAGAAGTTTGTTAATACATGTCCAGAATTTTTGAGAGGAATGTTGACTAGTTTGTTGAAGGTGAAGATAGTAATCCTTTTTATCTGAAAGAGTATCTTTCTTAGTGGCATTTCTTAATTGCTTAAAGAGTAGGTGATCAGATGTACATTTGGTAGTTCTCCATTTAGCCCAGATTTTGTTTCTAAGGAGCATTTTTTGTTTAGTTTGTTTAGTAAGCCATGGGGCTGATTTGGTTCTTATCCTAGTAGAGCGAATGGGAGCATGATAGTCAAGGATTTGTAGAAAGTTGGTATTAAAGTAGGCCACTGCTTCGTTTAGTTCAAGGGTAGTCATTGGAGACCAGTCACATGCTTTCAATTCAGTCAGAAACTTATCAGGGTTAAAGAATTTGTTTGAGCGAGACACCTTAAGTTTATGGGTAGTTGGGTTATGTGACTTTTGTCTAATAACATATGTGAGCATATGGTCACTAATATTATCGGGAAGAGTTCCTGGAGAGTACTTGTTTAGGTGGTTATTAGTAAGGATCCAGTCAAGAGTTGTTTCTTTTTTGTGGGTTTATGGATTCTAGTTGGAGTGTTAATTAATTGAGAGAAGCCATAAAGATTTATATGGCTGGTGGGGTGCTGGGATGAACAGGTCATCCAGTCAATGTTGAAGTCACCAAGTATTATGGTTTCCTGAGGTAGTTGGTTAGAAAGTGAACTAAGTAAGTTTTCTAGGATATGAGTATTATTTCCAGGGGGAAGGTACATACAAATTAGATAAATCGATTTGTTATTGTTGATGCTTAGTTTGATAGATAATATTTCGGCTTTGGAGTCTAGTGATGGAAGTTCATTGTAGAGAGTGATTTGGAGATTAGATTTATAGAGAATAGCTACGCCTCCACCTTTCTTACTTATGCGGTCACATCTAAGTATATTATAGCCAGGAGGGGTGATTTCCTGATCTTGAATAGAGGGTTTTAGCCACGTTTCAGTAAGACATAGTATGTCGAATGCATGTAAGTCAAGAAGTAAATGTAGGTGATGAGTTTTGTTATTTAAACTTCTTATATTAAGTTGTGCTATTAGTAGGGAGTTGGCTGTTTTAGTACATGATGATATTGTCGGTGAAGTAATATTATTAAGATTAAAATTGTTATTAGTATAGGGACCAGGGTTAGGATGAATATCTCCATGAAGGAGGAGGTTGTGCTGGGAATTCACAAGGAATTTAAGGGATTTTGGCGAGTTGTATGAGTTCTTTTTGTTGAAGTAGAATGATATATGAGTTGTTCTATGGTATTTCGGGAGTAGAAAGTTAGAGTAACAGGTTATGTTACTATGAGTGAGGGTATTGAAAAAAGAGGTTGGTAAAGTTTGTGGGAGGTGAAGGTTTTGTTCATGTAAAGTGATATTTTCAAAGAAGGTACAATAATAGGGTATGGATAGGGAGGCTATAGTAGTGGTAAAGAGTAGGATATATGTGAAATAAGCTTTGAGTATTGGAGACATGATAGAGTAAGTGTCAGGTGAATATTGCTTGTAAGAGAATGTGAGTTCAAGACCAAGTAGAGATGAGCCAGGTTACAGAGAAGAGTAAAGGAGCAAAGAAGAGAAAAGGAGATAGGTAGAGGTTATAGTTAACAGTTAGGTACTATAGAATAGGAGTATGAAGTGTGGCAAGGCCAGGAAAAAGGAGAGAGTTACAATAGTGGAGAATGAGCCGGAGATAAATAGGTAGTGATTAAGAATGGGAGACAGTGGTAGAGATAGTGTTTGATGGGGATTGGTTGAGAGAAATCGGGGAGTGTCTAGTGAAGTATAAGGGTAGGACCCCTGGGGGTGGGTGGGAATTGGGGGTAGGGATGGGGAGCGGAGCAGGGCCAGAGCAAGTAGAGACAGAGTGAGCGGAGACAATCAGTAAGCAGCAGGATGTAGGGAGGAGTAGCAAAGCAGGCAGGTCGCTGCTAAGGAAAGCAGAATGGGGAGTAGAACAGAAGGAGAGTGGAACTATAAAGCAGTAAACTGTATAGTAGTTAGGAGAAGAGGAGGTACAACCTAGAAATAGGGAGGAAAGTAGAAGTAGGAGAAGTCGGGCTCCTAGGGAAGGGATGTAAAGGAAGCAGGAGGAAAAAGATGTTCAATGAGCAGAGACTTTGAGAGGAATAAGAAAGAGAGGTAGGGCACAAGGCCTATTGTATACCGCCACCTAGTGGGCAGAGTTAGAAATAACAGCAGGTAGCCAGGGTAAAGACACCACAGGTGAAAAGGATATGGAAGGTAGCAAGGGGTATATCCTTCAGGAGGCTAAAGACAGGGAAGGAGGACTGGCTGCAGGCTTTCCTGACCCAGAGGCTAAATATTTTATAACCTGTAATGACAGTATAAATTAGGCAGATTGGCCTTCAAAACGGGTCAGGTGTAAAAACATACTTAGTAACTGTAGTACAATCAGGTGGAAGCACAGGGCAGGAGAAAATAAAGGACGGTCCACTTAGGTAATGCTTGAGGTGGTTCAAGGGTTCTTGGAGCAGGCAGGACACTCAATACAAGGTTGAAAATAGATTGCTAGGGGGGAAAAAGGTAAGAAGAAGGGAGATTAAAAAGGAATACAGTTTTAAAAAGAACAACCTTAGTGTACATATACAGAGAGGTATCCCACACTACAAATAATTCTTAAAGAAGCACAAATAATACAATTCAAAGTTTTGCACAGATTCAACAACTCTAAAAAAGAAATACTTAATAACACATTACAACTGAAATGCACCGAGAATTGCTTTAGTGATTCAATTTAGCAATTTAATAGACTGTAAAACTTATTAAAGTATATTAATGCCTAATTAACATTTACTACATTGAAACTACCTTTCAAAAGGTCAATCCTCGCAGGGGTTACATGTAATTACAGTAATTGTAGGGTTGGGTTTAGTACTTCAGCATAGCAGCAAAACAGACTCTAAAACATGTTAAAGTATGAGTAATGCACATTAAATACTGTCCCTTACTGAGCAATTCCCTGTACTAACAGGTTAGGTAACAAGATAGAACTTTGCCGTGGAAGCTCTCGAGTTACAAGGCGGGAGGCAGCTGCAGTGTATAAGGTCTTAATACCTAGCGAGTATTGTCATACAGCAGCTCATACCATTAAATCTTATTGCAAAATAATTAAGAATATGTCAGGGAAGCCCACAATGACTATAAGATCCAAGATAGGTAGCCGTTATTTGGTAAACAGGTACTATCTCTCATAAAGTATTGGCAAACCACACATAGACCCCATAGATAGTATTCATGGAATAAACTTAACTACGACAACTTAGACAAAGATCGCTATCCTAACAGGCTTTCCCACATCAAGCGATCCTTATCCAGTGCTGTAAAAGTATAGAATATATACAAATACCCAGAAACAAACGACTATAAGAAAAACCTGCCACTGTCCTTTTCAATCAAGGGGAAGATAGTAATCGGGTTTGATTTAAGGAATATCGTAGCGCCAGGAAGATCGTTTAACAATCTGCATAATGCAAATGCTGGCCACATGCGAGGAACCATAAGTGGGTTATTTACTAACCTAGTATCTCCATTCCAGTTAAAAATACGCATAAAAAAAGATAAATAGCCCTAACAAGCTAATATAATGCGAGCAAAGTGTGGCATATATCTCAGTCTAGAACTACTTAAATTGCGTGCAGAGTGTAGTGATTATCATAAGCTACAGCTGATGGGGAGAGGGCGATGTGCTAAAGATGCAGAGCGAATATAAGCGTCAGGAAGACATACAAATGTTACATTTGCTGCTAGCTGTTCAACGAAGTTAGTCAGGACACAGATTATGTTATGACTGTCTTAATTAAAAGCAGATAAACTTGGTAAGACAATTGTAATATTAGCAAATAGGAAATGCTACCTATAAGCACTAAATTACTGTATATTATGTCCACAGAGAGTTTTTCGGCAGAGTTACGATAGTCGCAACTAAACAGAAGGAACCCTAATGCGTTGTGGACGGTAAGATACAATACATACAGTTCGCCCAGCAGAAGTAAATCAGTATGGCGATTAACAGACAAAAACAAACGCTTCACTAAGCAGTGGAAGCCATTAAATGTATTGGAAGCACAAACATAATGTAAGAAACATGTATCCAGCAACAAGTATCGAATACTTTATACTTAGTTAGTTAGCTTTGCAGTTTGTTAGCGTATCTCAAAGGTTCAGGGCCCGCAGCAGCCAGGTAGAAGTGGGGAATGGTAAAGGAAGGCGCCAAAAAAGTTCCAGCTCTATATGCCCTTGGGGCAGGAAGTGAGGTGAGTAGTGGGAGGGGTAGCATAAGAGGGGCAAATAGATAAGGGAGGGATTAAGTGATCCCTTTAGGTTGGAATAACACCAATCAGCTGAGAGTAAGGTAAGTACAGGATGGAAGAGCAAGTAGAGACAGAGTGAGCGGAGACAATCAGTAAGCAGCAGGATGTAGGGAGGAGTAGCAAAGCAGGCAGGTCGCTGCTAAGGAAAGCAGAATGGGGAGTAGAACAGAAGGAGAGTGGAACTATAAAGCAGTAAACTGTATAGTAGTTAGGAGAAGAGGAGGTACAACCTAGAAATAGGGAGGAAAGTAGAAGTAGGAGAAGTCGGGCTCCTAGGGAAGGGATGTAAAGGAAGCAGGAGGAAAAGATGTCCAATGAGCAGAGACTTTGAGAGGAATAAGAAAGAGAGGTAGGGCACAAGGCCTATTGTATACCGCCACCTAGTGGGCAGAGTTAGAAATAACAGCAGGTAGCCAGGGTAAAGACACCACAGGTGAAAAGGATATGGAAGGTAGCAAGGGGTATATCCTTCAGGAGGCTAAAGACAGGGAAGGAGGACTGGCTGCAGGCTTTCCTGACCCAGAGGCTAAATATTTTATAACCTGTAATGACAGTATAAATTAGGCAGATTGGCCTTCAAAACGGGTCAGGTGTAAAAACATACTTAGTAACTGTAGTACAATCAGGTGGAAGCACAGGGCAGGAGAAAATAAAGGACGGTCCACTTAGGTAATGCTTGAGGTGGTTCAAGGGTTCTTGGAGCAGGCAGGACACTCAATACAAGGTTGAAAATAGATTGCTAGGGGGGAAAAAGGTAAGAAGAAGGGAGATTAAAAAAGGAATACAGTTTTAAAAAGAACAACCTTAGTGTACATATACAGAGAGGTATCCCACACTACAAATAATTCTTAAAGAAGCACAAATAATACAATTCAAAGTTTTGCACAGATTCAACAACTCTAAAAAAGAAATACTTAATAACACATTACAACTGAAATGCACCGAGAATTGCTTTAGTGATTCAATTTAGCAATTTAACAGACTGTAAAACTTATTAAAGTATATTAATGCCTAATTAACATTTACTACATTGAAACTACCTTTCAAAAGGTCAATCCTCGCAGGGGTTACATGTAATTACAGTAATTGTAGGGTTGGGTTTAGTACTTCAGCATAGCAGCAAAACAGACTCTAAAACATGTTAAAGTATGAGTAATGCACATTAAATACTGTCCCTTACTGAGCAATTCCCTGTACTAACAGGTTAGGTAACAAGATAGAACTTTGCCGTGGAAGCTCTCGAGTTACAAGGCGGAGGCAGCTGCAGTGTATAAGGTCTTAATACCTAGCGAGTATTGTCATACAGCAGCTCATACCATTAAATCTTATTGCAAAATAATTAAGAATATGTCAGGAAGCCCACAATGACTATAAGATCCAAGATAGGTAGCCGTTATTTGGTAAACAGGTACTATCTCTCATAAAGTATTGGCAAACCACACATAGACCCCATAGATAGTATTCATGGAATAAACTTAACTACGACAACTTAGACAAAGATCGCTATCCTAACAGGCTTTCCCACATCAAGCGATCCTTATCCAGTGCTGTAAAAGTATAGAATATATACAAATACCCAGAAACAAACGACTATAAGAAAAACCTGCCACTGTCCTTTTCAATCAAGGGGAAGATAGTAATCGGGTTTGATTTAAGGAATATCGTAGCGCCAGGAAGATCGTTTAACAATCTGCATAATGCAAATGCTGGCCACGTGCGAGGAACCATAAGTGGGTTATTTACTAACCTAGTATCTCCATTCCAGTTAAAAATACGCATAAAAAAAGATAAATAGCCCTAACAAGCTAATATAATGCGAGCAAAGTGTGGCATATATCTCAGTCTAGAACTACTTAAATTGCGTGCAGAGTGTAGTGATTATCATAAGCTACAGCTGATGGGGAGAGGGCGATGTGCTAAAGATGCAGAGCGAATACAAGCGTCAGGAAGACATACAAATGTTACATTTGCTGCTAGCTGTTCAACGAAGTTAGTCAGGACACAGATTATGTTATGACTGTCTTAATTAAAAGCAGATAAACTTGGTAAGACAATTGTAATATTAGCAAATAGGAAATGCTACCTGTAAGCACTAAATTACTGTATATTATGTCCACAGAGAGTTTTTCGGCAGAGTTACGATAGTCGCAACTAAACACAAGGAACCCTAATGCGTTGTGGACGGTAAGATACAATACATACAGTTCGCCCAGCAGAAGTAAATCAGTACGGCGATTAACAGACAAAAACAAACGCTTCACTAAGCAGTGGAAGCCATTAAATGTATTGGAAGCACAAACATAATGTAAGAAACATGTATCCAGCAACAAGTATCGAATACTTTATACTTACAGTTAGTTAGCTTTGCAGTTTGTTCGCGTATCTCAAAGGTTCAGGGCCCGCAGCAGCCAGGTAGAAGTGGGGAATGGTAAAGGAAGGCGCCAAAAA
This sequence comes from Protopterus annectens, assembly GCF_019279795.1. Lineage (NCBI taxonomy): Eukaryota > Metazoa > Chordata > Ceratodontiformes > Protopteridae > Protopterus > Protopterus annectens. The sequence goes on from NC_056728.1 coordinate 932,300,057, forward strand.
AGTTCCAGCTCTATACGCCCTTGGGGCAGGAAGTGAGGTGAGTAGTGGGAGGGGTAGCATAAGAGGGGCAAATAGATAAGGGAGGGATTAAGTGATCCCTTTAGGTTGGAATAACACCAATCAGCTGAGAGTAAGGTAAGTACAGGATGGAAGAGCAAGTAGAGACAGAGTGAGCGGAGACAATCAGTAAGCAGCAGGATGTAGGGAGGAGTAGCAAAGCAGGCAGGTCGCTGCTAAGGAAAGCAGAATGTTGAGTAGAACAGAAGGAGAGTGGAACTATAAAGCAGTAAACTGTATAGTAGTTAGAAGAGGAGGTACAACCTAGAAATAGGGAGGAAAGTAGAAGTAGGAGAAGTCGGGCTCCTAGGGAAGGGATGTAAAGGAAGCAGGAGGAAAAAGATGTTCAATGAGCAGAGACTTTGAGAGGAATAAGAAAGAGTGGTAGGGCACAAGGCCTATTGTATACCGCCACCTAGTGGGCAGAGTTAGAAATAACAGCAGGTAGCCAGGGTAAAGACACCACAGGTGAAAAGGATATGGAAGGTAGCAAGGGGTATATCCTTCAGGAGGCTAAAGACAGGGAAGGAGGACTGGATGCAGGCTTTCCTGACCCAGAGGCTAAATATTTTATAACCTGTAATGACAGTATAAATTAGGCAGATTGGCCTTCAAAACGGGTCAGGTGTAAAAACATACTTAGTAACTGTAGTACAATCAGGTGGAAGCACAGGGCAGGAGAAAATAAAGGACGGTCCACTTAGGTAATGCTTGAGGTGGTTCAAGGGTTCTTGGAGCAGGCAGGACACTCAATACAAGGTTGAAAATAGATTGTTAGTAACTGTAGTACAATCAGGTGTAAGCACAGGGCAGGAGAAAATAAAGGACGGTCCACTTAGGTAATGCTTGAGGTGGTTCAAGGGTTCTTGGAGCAAGCAGGACACTCAATACAAGGTTGAAAATAGATTGTTAGTAACTGTAGTACAATCAGGTGGAAGCACAGGGCAGGAGAAAATAAAGGACGGTCCACTTAGGTAATGCTTGAGGTGGTTCAAGGGTTCTTGGAGCAGGCAGGACACTCAATACAAGGTTGAAAATAGATTGTTAGTAACTGTAGTACAATCAGGTGGAAGCACAGGGCAGGAGAAAATAAAGGACGGTCCACTTAGGTAATGCTTGAGGTGGTTCAAGGGTTCTTGGAGCAGGCAGGACACTCAATACAAGGTTGAAAATAGATTGTTAGTAACTGTAGTACAATCAGGTGGAAACACAGGGCAGGAGAAAATAAAGGACGGTCCACTTAGGTAATGCTTGAGGTGGTTCAAGGGTTCTTGGAGCAGGCAGGACACTCAATACAAGGTTGAAAATAGATTGTTAGTAACTGTAGTACAATGAGGTGGAAGCACAGGGCAGGAGAAAATAAAGGACGGTCCACTTAGGTAATGCTTGAGGTGGTTCAAGGGTTCTTGGAGCAGGCAGGACACTCAATACAAGGTTGAAAATAGATTGAGTTAGTTAGCTTTGCAGTTTCTTAGCGTATCTCAAAGGTTCAGGGCCCGCAGCAGCCAGGTAGAAGTTTAAATACTAAGGTATTTTTGCATAGTTATTTGGAGTGCCTTCCTAGTTGGGGGCATCTGGAGTAAGAAAAACTGAAGAAAATGGCGTCGGCTGCCTCTTTTATACCCCTGTCGCCCTGACGTCAGGGAAGAAGCGACGACAACCGATGCTGGACCAAGACTTTGGGATTCGGCCGACTGTGGGACCGCCTGACGGCAGGATAACCCCAAGTGTGATGACTGCAGCAGTATATACGCTCGAACATCTACATTTATGGTAGGTACAAAACTGTACTGTGTTCTTCATGTTTCACTGTTGCAGTCATCACCTGTGGGTTATCTCTGCTGTGGTAGCCTCGGCCGGCCCAAATACCAGAGTCAGTGTTTTTCTGCGTCTGTTGCTGTCACCTGTAGTCTGACGTTAAGTAGTCAGTGCTATAAAGCAAGGCAGCCCACGCCATTACATCAGTCTTTCTTGCCGTGGAGCCTGTAGCAGAATCAGTTAGCAAGTGTGCTGGTCAGTCACTACCAGAGTTTGAATTTCAGCTGAAAACATCTAAAGCCATGTACCCCATTGGGATCCTTTTTTCTTGCACTAACTGATGTCTGAAAAAGTTAACAATTGTCGAAAGCAGACCCCACACTGAGACTTCCATTCATACTGTGTCACTTGTTTAGTCCTAGACCACGACGTCCCCTGTTGCCGATTCTGTGCCATCTTTAACGCGAGAACCATTCATCATAGAGTTCTTATTGTAGACAGGTATTTTCCTCTTCCATCTTCGTATTCCAAAATGGCTTCCATCAGCCAACAATCAATGGACATTACGAAAAATTGCAGAGATAAAGACAGAGAGAGACCAAACAAGGCTAAGCCTTCCGACAACCTTACCACTAAGCAGGTTGTCAGTTCTCCGGAATTCTGTGAGGCACTTTCGAAGCCCCTGATGCCCGATTCGATATCTATGCAGGCCTCTACTGAGACCCTTTTGGAGTCCGGTATGCTACAGAATTCTTCTTCATCTTCCGAGCCTTTGGCTGTCTCTGCCTCGGTTGGGTCCATTGCCACGACGCAGGCACCGGCTTCCGAGGAGGCCTCTCGCACTATTGAATCTAGACAAAAAAATGACGTCTTCTCATCCGACTACTGTTTCTCTCAGACCGATGGATGCTGCCAGGCCACTCCCAGAAAATCTGCCTCTAGCCACCATCTTGCTCCTGCTCTACCACCCCAAGCACAAATGCTTAAAATGGCTGAGGGATCTCCTTTCCCTTATCAAGAGTAGTCAGCAGAAATTATGACAGAACAGGATTCTGAAGTATCTGACTATTCAGAGTTTGAAGAGGAACAACAACCTCTGACTTCTTATGAGGATTCAGATGCAGAAGAATCCATTCCTCCTGCCTCCCCACCAGAAGACCTTTCCTTTGGGGAAACCATTCACACTCTCAGGGAGCATTTCCAGTGGGAATCTCAGGACTTCCCCCAGTCTAAGAAAAGACTTGGAAAGTTTCTGGACCTACTCCAGCACAGACCCCTGACCATCCCTCCTATTTTAGAAGTGGTGGATGATGTTTTCCATGAATCCTGCTTAGCCCCTGATGCCCTCCCACCTGCTCCCAGTAAACCTGACAGGTATTACAGAGTACCGGATTCTCACAAATACCTGTACAGAAATCCTGCTGCAGACCCAGAGGTCATTACACAGGGACCTAAGGGAGCTAAGACTAGTTCTGGCAAGAATCCTGTTCCTTCTGACAAGAATTCCAGAGCTCTGGACAGATGGGGTAAAAAAGTATACACCTTTGCAACCTTAGCTATCAGAGCACTCAGCTGTCAGTTCCATGTGTTAAAATATCAACAACATGCTTTGGGACTCTTATAGCAAAATATTTCAACCTTTCCTGGCTGTGCCAATTTGAAAGAGTTAGCAGATTTACTGCACTCTACTTGTCAAGTGGCCAAACACTTATTACGCGGTGGATATGATGCCTTTGAAGCCTCAAGCAGGGCAGCAGTGTCAGGATCTGTCATTAGGATACATGCATGGTTAAAGGAACAACCTCTCCCTGATCATGTCAAATCTAAACTAATTGATGCACCCCGGATAAGGACCGCTTTTTTGGAGTAAAAGTAGAAGAGGTGCTTAAAAGATGGAAGACAAAGAAAAATCTATGCAAACAGTAAAAGATTTCTTTCAGGTTCAACCTCCCAGGTTCAGCAGGAACTTTCCCTCTAAGCACTGGTCCTTCCCGGCAGACAGGGCCAAGGTAAGCCCCGCAGGGACAGACCACCCAAGCCCCTATACCAGGGGCAATAGAAAACCAAACAGTGGACCACTTCCGTCCCAAAGGCAGGGAGTTTTAAGCCGCCTTTCTATGGTAAAAACTCTCAATGACTCCCTCTCCCCCCTCTGCCCACCTTTCACTCACCAAAAGCTAGGAGGAAGGCTCTTCCTTTGCAAAGAAAATTGGCTTTCTGTAACAAAGGACCAATGGGTCTTAAAGATCATTTTTCAGGGATACAAATTCTCTTTCAACGAGCTCCCAGTTCCAAGAGGGTACCTGGACTTACCTCCAAGTCAGTGGGCAGAGGCATTGAAACCGCTACAAACTCTCATATCCCAGGGAGCAGTAGAACTTGCCCTCCCCCAGATCAAACAGGCAAAGGCTTTTATTCCAGACTATTCCTTGTTCCCAGAAAAGAGGGCACGTGGCACCCCATCCTGGATCTATGCATTCTGAGCACCTCTCTGGTGGTTCCCAAATTCAGAATGTTAACTTTGCAGCTGCTGCCTATGCTGACAAAAAATGCCTGGCTAGTGACCCTAGACCTAAAAGATGCCCACCTCCACATCCCCATAAGGGAATCCTGCAGAAACTTCCTGCACTTCAGAGCAGGTTTACAGCACTTTCAGTTCTCTGCGCTACCCTTTGGCTACTCTACTGCACCCAGAGTATTCACCAAATGTTTACCCCGGCCATAGCTTTTTGCAGACAGAGAAATATACAAATTTATCCTTATCTGGACGACTGCCTCATTCAGACAGAGTGCAAAGAAAAGCTGCTCCAGGACCTTCTCTTTGTCAAAACCCTCCTAACTTCCCTAGGGTTCACCATCAACGAGAAGAAATTAAAGCAAACACCCTCCAGGAAGATCATTTTCTTGGGAGCAGTGCTGGACACAGCATTCCAAATGGCCTTCCTGTCCCCAGAAAAGCAGAGCTTCCTGACTCTCTACTTTACCCAGCTGGCTTCCAGAAGTCACCTCACTGTGAGGAAGTTCCTGCAAGCCTTGGGGTACATGGCATCTTGCATCCTTCTAATTCATCTGGCCAGGCTACACATGAGGAAACTTCAGTGGTATCTAAAGAACCTTTGGTGTCAAAACTCTCAGCCTCTACAGACCTCTCTCCCTCTTATCCCCTGTATAAGGGCTGAGCTTCTCTGGTGGGCAGAGGCCTGTGCCAAGAATGAGGGTCTTCCCTTCATCCTCCACCCTACCAGCCAGCCCATCGCCACAGACACCTCCAACATTGTTTGGGGGCGCTCACCTAGCAGGCAGGTGCACCCAAGGTCTTTGGGATGCCCAGCACCTTCCCTTACACATCAGTCAGAAGGAAATGATGGCAGTACAAAAGGCTCTGACATCCTTCAAACCCCATCTCTGGCCAGGGGTTCTCCTTATCAAAACAGACAACACCACAGTAATGTGGTATAAAAACAAACAGGGAGGTACCCAATCTTACCTTCTGTGCAGGCTAGCAATAAACCTGTGGCTAACAGCCACCTCCATGAGTTTACACCTATTTACCCAATACCTACCAGGGGTCACCAACACCCTGGCAGACCACCTAAGCAGAAACTTACTTTTCCCCACGAATGGCAGCTCCACAGGAAAATCTTTTTGCAAGTCATTCAGGAGTGGGGAACTCCGCAGGTGGATCTCTTTGCTTCGCACCTCAACCACCATCTGAAAAAATTCTGTATCAGGGAGTTTCACCACCTAGCATGGAAGGTGGATGCCTTGACCTTCCCCTGGACCTTTCTCTTTGTGTACGCATTCCCTCCTCTGTCTCATATTCCAAAGGTACTGATCAAGATAAGGGAGGAGAGACCAAAGGCCATCCTCTTTGCTCCAGACTGGCCCAGACAACATTGGTACCCCTTACTGCACAGCCTGACATTACAGCTTCCCTTGATCTCAGACCTCTTGACCCAGGTGGGGGGATGCTGCACCCAGACTTGCAAATTCTCAAACTGTCAGCATGGCTAATACTTTAAAAGCAAACAAGGGGTCCTTGTTAAGCAAACAGGTCCTAGACATTATCACAGAGGCCAGAAGGCCCAGCACCAGAAAATCGTATGCAGGAAAATGGAAAAGATTCTGCTCCTGGAGCTAGTCCAGAGGGGGCTGTACCTCACAACCTTCCATCCCTCTTATCTTGGAATACCTAGCCGAGTTACTCAATAGTGGTCTCTCCTTCTCTTCTATAAAAATCCATGCTTCAGCCATTTCAGCTCATTTTGATCCAGACTAGCCCCTCTTCTCACATCCTTTAAACAATTCCTCAGAGGGGCTTCTAATATCAGACCTCCCAGAAGGCATCCCCCACCAGCCTGGGACCTGAATTATGTTTTAGAAAAACTAACATTACCTCCATTTGAACCTGCTGCTTCAGCAGAATTGCGATACCTCTCCCAGAATACTGCTTTCCTACTACCTTCATCTCAGCCAGAAGGGTTTCAGAACTTGAGGCACACATGGCTGTTGAGCCCTACATCATTTTCCATGCAGACGGGGTCTTCCTGAGGACTAACCCCTCCTTTATGCCCAAGGTGGTATCTGATGTGACGCTCAACCAGCCCATACATCTACCCACCTTCTTTCCTAACCCTTAAAACAAGGGGGAAATAATTCTGCACTTACTAGACATGCACAGACAACTCAGATAACTACCTGGACCATACTAAGCCCTTCAGAAAAATAGAACAGCTACTTGTCAGCTTTGCCCCAGGGGCAGAGAGAAAGCCCATTTCCAAGCAAACCATTTCCAAATGGATTTCACACTGTATCTATTTCTGCTACAGACTGCATGGGAAATCACCCCCTAAGTCCATTTGTACCCATTCCACTAGGGCAGCCTCCACTTCCACATCATTTTTCAGAGGAGTTCCCACCAGAGACATCTTGAAAGCTGCCACCTGGACTTCTGTCCATACCTTTACAAAGCATTACCACCTACCTGTTTTCTCCAAGTCTGGGGCAGGGTTTTCCTCTGCAGTTCTTGCTAACCCATGCCTAAGGCTCTAACTAATCCCTTCCATCCCTCTTCTCAGCTTTGGGAATCTTCCCACAGGTGATGACTGCAACAGTGAAACACAAAGAACATCGTACAGTTGGGTATACTTACCATTAATGTAGATGTTCGAGTGTATTCACTGTTGCAGTCTTGGTTTCCCTCCCTCCTTCCCCCTTATATCCTCTTTCCCTAGGGGGACATAAGCTTCCCCACAGTGGCTTTTAGCCACTAGGACCACTTTACCATATTTCCTTGTGCTTCTGACAGGTTAGGGCAAAATAAAATGATGTAATGGCGTTGGCTCCTTTGCTTTATAGTACTGACGACCTGATGTCAGACTACAGGAGAAAGCAGCTGACGCAGGAAAACATTCACTCTGGTATTTGGGCTGGCTGACGCAGGAAAACATTCACTCTGGTATTTGGGCTGGCTGAGGGCTTCTACAGCAGGGTTAACCCACAGGTGATGACTGCAGCAGTGAATACACTTGAACATCTATATTTATGGTAAGTGTACACAGCTGTACTATTGATCAGCCTCATCTGTAAGGCAATGGAACACAACTTGGACCTCATAAAAAAGGATGTATGCATTCTTCAAACCCTGGACTCTAATGAATTTGAGTTTGCTAAAGGCAGATTCTGCTTCTTAAGTCTGATAGTCTTTTTTTTTAAGCAAGTCCCTAAGACATTAGACTTTGGTAAATGGTTCTTATGGTGTACCTGGATTTTTTCAAAGCCTTCTATACTTATGCATCACTGATAAGGATTTACTTCTAATTGAATTAGTTATTTACCTGCTGGATAGCAAACTGGATCAAAGACAGAACCCAGTCTGTTAGTGTTGTAGGTGCACTCTTAAAAGAGTAGTTACCAGTTGTGTACCTTGTGGAACAGTCCTGGGACCATTCCTATGTGTTATCTATTTCTTTAATGTTAAAGAAGGCACTAAAGGCCTGTGGCTAATGAAGTTTATCGATCACTGTAATAAATACTCCAGATGACCTACACATATTCTCCAGGAGGGGATAACATATGCTAACAAATGGTGCTTGGGACATGGCCCAACCTAAATACAAGAAAGTGCAGTATTATGTCCTTTGGCAAAGCTATGCACTCCTGCTCCTATCACATACGAGGCAACCTCCTAAAACTGACTGTCAGTGAAGGTGCCTAAGTCCCTAATAACAATGAATTGTTGTTGGGAAATCCTTTTATGTAGCCAGACTAATCACCAAGGGCATATTTTGTAGATTCCAAGGAAGTAATTTTCCGCCTGTAATCCTCTGTCACACCAAAAATGGAATATACAGTGGATATAAAAAGTGTGTACACGCCTGTTAAAATGCCACGTTTTTGTGATATAAAAATGAGACTACAATAAATCATTTCAAAACTTTTCCCACCTTTAATGCAACCTATAACCTATACAATTCAGTTAAAAAACAAATCTGTTAGGGGAAAAATATAAAAAAATAAAAAAACATACAATAAGCTGGTTGCATAAGTGTGCACACCCTTAAACTAATACTTTGTTGAAGCACCTTTTGATTTAATTACAGCAGTCAGTCTTCTTGGGTACACACCTGCCATCAGTTAGAGATTCTGAGTAACCCCAAATAAAGTTCAGCTGTCCTAGTAGGATTTTCCTGACATTTACTCAGTAGCCTGCTACAGCAAAAAACATGGTTCACAGAGAGCTTACAAAGCATCAAAGGGATCTCATTGTTGAAAGGCATCAGTCAGGAGAAGGGTACAAAAAAATTTCCACAGCATTGGATATACCATGGAACACCGTGATGACAGTCATCAAAAAGTGGAGAAAATATGGGATAACAGTGACATTGCAAAGAACTGACATCCCTCCAAAATTGATGAAAAGATGAGATGAAAACTGGTCAGGAAGGCTGCTGAGAGACCTACAGCAACACTGAAGGAGCTGCAGGAATTTTTGGCAAGTACTGGTTGTGTACTGCATGTGACAGCAATCTCCCATATTCTCCATATGTCTGTAGTATAGGGTAGAGTTGCAAGACGGAAGCCTTTTCTTACACACAAAAGCATCCAGGCCTGGCTAAAATTTTCAAAACAATACATCAAGTCTCCCAAAATCATGTGAGAAAATGTGTTATGGTCTGATGAGACCAGGGTTGAACTTTCTGGCCACAATTCCAAAAGGTACGTTTGGCACAAAGACAACACTTTGCATCACCAAAAGAACACCATCCCCATGGTGAAGCATGGTGGTGGCAGTATCATGCTTTTGGGGTTGCTTTTCTTCAGCTGGAACTGGGGCTTTAGTTATGGTGGAGGGAATTCTGAACAGTTCCAAATACTAGTCACTTTTGGCCCAAAACCTTCAGCCGTCTGCTAGAAAGCTGAAGATGAAGAGGAATTTCACCTTTCAACACAACAATGACCCCAAGCATACATCGAAATCAACAAAAGAATGGCTTGCCCAGAAGAAAATTAAAGTTTTGGAATGCCCAGCTAGAGCCCAGACCTAAATCCAGTAGAAAATCTGTGGGGTGACCTGAAGAGGGCTGTGGACAAGAGATGCCCATGCAATCTGACAGATAGCACTTTTGCAAGGAAGAGTGGGCAACTATTGCCAAGTCAAGATATGCCATGCTGATAGACTCCTACCCAAGAAGGCTGAAGGTTGTAATTAAATCAAAAGGTGTTTCAACACAGTATTAATTTAAGGGTGTGCACACTTATGCAACCAGCATATTGTACGATTTTTATTTTTTTATATTTTTTCCCCCCAACAGATTTATGTTTTTTTCAATTTAATTGTACAGGTTATAGGTCACATTAAAGGTGGGAAAAGTTTTGAAATTATTTATTGTGGTCTCATTTTTTTATATCACAAAAACCTGGCATTTTAACAAGGGTGTGTATACTTTTTATATCCACTGCAATGCCACCTCTGGTATATACTTGGCTTGGCATGTTAAAGAATCTGCAATGTTTCCTTACCAAAAAAATTCAAGGGCATGTACACTTTGAGTTACCCTGACAACCTTAAAACACTGTTCTTGTTTCCTACCAACTGTGGAGAGGAGATCTCTGCCTTGCCTAAACAGCCTGAACAGATCTGGTCTTTTATAACCTCCTACACGTCCACAAAACTAACAGCACTCAGTCAGAACCTTAAACTACTACCAAAAGATAAACAGAACTTGTTGACAGGCTAGACATCTTTTGTAGGGAGCACCTCTTTTATGGAATAAACTCCCCATAGAGGTAAAGCATAGCAGCTCAAAGATTAAAGTGGACAACTGTATGGGGACAGTCTTAAGTACACTTTAAGTGTGGCCCCCTCTATACCTTATGGAAAGGAGCAGAAACTAAGTCAGGATCTGGTGTTAATTTGTGTCTTGGTAAATGGATGGGATAATTGGCTTTGCTATGAAAGGTCCACTGGATTGGCAACCTAGGATGACCCTATGAATCTATCACCATATGAACGACCACTAACTCAGTCAGATTAGACCCTGCAATGTATTTTGTGAAGGACAGAAGCAGAGGTTAGTAGAAAAATAATATGCAGTGAGCAGAGCATCTGTGGCAAGGACCTGGACATGTGAAACCTTATAGCTACATTTAGAAAACAAAATGCCTGTGTACCTGGTACCCATTATTTAAAATGAAAAAGTTATGATAACTGCAGCTGCAAAACTTTCTCCTTAGGAATCCAGTGTAACATTGTGAAAATCAGTAAATTTTCTTCCAGCTTTTACTGAAGTTGTGTGAAATCCAAATATCTTTACTAGTTTATATTAATCATAACAGCAAAGTGTTTTATTGACAAATCATTCATATTTTATTATGTATACATGTCAGGCAGATAAGCGCTGAAAACCATCGAAAATAGTGTTATTACAAACTGGGTTTAGAGTTAAGAAAACTCATTGGATGTTTCCTACAAGTGTAGCTACATAATCAAAAATGAGCATAGTATGTCCAGTACTAGGTGTAAATTCCTTGGGTGTTCTTCGTGTTTCACTGTTGCAGTCATTACATTTGGGTAATCTGCTGGCAGGTTGCCCTCAGTCAGCCTGATTAACAAAGTCTTGGGTCCTGTGTCGGTTGCTGTCCCTTCTTCCACGACATCAGGTCGTCAGGGGTATAAAACATGCAGACGATGCCATTACATCAGTCTTTCTTGCCGTGCGGTGCCTGAAGAAGAAGCAGTTCACAAGTGCCGGTCGGCCGACTCCTGAAATTTTCGTTTTCAAGTTTCAGAACCAAAGTCTTCAACTTAAAGCTAAGTACCCTGTTGGGGAAACTTTTTTTGCTCCTTACCGATATCAGTAAAAGTTAATAATTGCATTACTTGTGAGAAGCAAATACCTCATAAAGATTTTCATTTGTACTGTATTCCTTGCCTAGGCCCTGACCACGAAGTACTGTGCTGTCGGTTTTGTGCTTTATTTAATCAGCGTGCTATCTGTCGTTGGTACATTTTTGCCTCTAAATATTTCAGTTCTCGGTTTAATTATCCAGAAATTACATTGGTTAGCCATCTGACTACCGGAATTCCGAAAAAACGCAAAGAAAAAGACAGAGACAGGCCGTCCAGGTCCAAAACTGCCGACAGCGCTTCTCCTAAGCCAGTTCGCCAGTACTCAGTGAGGCGCTTTCACAGCCCGTGATACCCGCTACTTCTGATTCGCAGGCCTCTACTGAGACCCATTTGGAGTCCGGTATGCCCCGAGATGCTTCACCTATGGAACCCATGGATGTCTATACCTCGGATGGGTCTGGAGTTTCTGTATAGGCACCGGCTTCTGAGGGTGTATTCAGGCCTACAGACTTGCATATTAAATCGACCCCACCTTCAGTACTAAGGCCTAAATCTCGATCTGTATCTAAAAAAAACCGATGCCCAGGCCACATGTTCAGGCCCCTATCCCTAAAAAACAAATGATCAAAATGGCTGAAGATCTAATTACTCTAATCAGGGGGTAGTCAAGCCCTGCCTTATAAGAGACCTAGGGCTGAGCTTGACTATGAATCTTCTGATCAGAACTCTGTTTCTTCTGACTCTTCTAATGACCTGGATTTGTCCATACCTACTCAGGAGGATTCTGATGTAGAGGATTCTATTCCCTCTGCTCCCCCCCCCCCCCGAGGACTTTTCTTTTGGGGAAACTTTACATACCTTAAGGGAGCACTTCCACTGGGAAAGTCAGGAATTTTCTGAATCCAAGAAGAGGCTTAGGGATTTCCTTCTTCTTCCTCAGCATAGGCCTTTGGCTATACCTCCTGTACTAGACATTGTTGATGATGTGTTTACAATATGGCCCCTGATTCCCTGCCTCCTGCTCCTAGTAAACCTGACAGATACTACAGGGTTCCTGAGTCCCACAAGTTCCTTTTCAAAAATCCTGTTGCGGACCCAGAAACCATTTCTCAGGGGCCCAAGGGCATTAAAGCTTCTACTGCTAAAAATCCTGCCCCTTCTGATAAAGACTCCAGGGCGATGGATAAATGGGGTAAAAAGGTTTATACTTCTGCAACCTTGGCAATTAGGGCTTTAAACTGTCAATTTTATATGCTAAAATATCAACAGTATATCATGGGATTGCTTAAACAGAAAATTATGTTGATTTCTGACTGTGTGGAAAATAAAGATTTACAGGATTTATTGCATTCAGCTGAACAAGTTGAAAGCATACTTTGCAATGTGGTTTTGATTCTTTAGAGGCCTCTTGCAGGGCTGCTGTTACTGGGTCTGTGCTTAGAAGGCATGCTTGGCTTAAGGAGCAATCTCTGCCTGATCATGTTAAAGCAAAATTGTTGGATGCTCCTTTAAATTAGGACCACCTGTTTGGCAATAAGGCTGAAGAAGTTTTAAAAAAAGATGGAAGATAAAGCTAAATCTATGCAAACTGTGAAAGCTTTCTTACAAGTGCAATCTTCAAGATTTAGTAGGCACTGGGCTACTAAGAACTGGTCCTTTCCAGCTCCTTCCAGATCCACTCAAGCCAAACCCAGATGCACCAAAAGCACCAGGTTTCGGTCCCAAGGGACTCTCAGAACTAAGCAATGGGGTGCTTCCACTTCCAAATCTGGAAATAACAAGACACCTTGCTATGGTAAACAGTCTCAATGACTTTCCTTTAAAATTACCAAGCACTTACCTTTCAGCTGCCCCTTTGGGGGGAAAGATTGCTCTTCATGCAAAAAACTGTCAACTCATAACCCAGGACAAATGGGTTTTAAATATAGTGTCCCAGGGATACTGATTTCATTTCCACATGTTGCCAACTCCAAACGGGTGGCCAGACCTGCCCCCAAATCAGTGGGCAGAGGCTCAGAAACAAGTACTTTCCCTCCTAAACATGGGGGGTATTCAACCAGTACCAGAAGAGGAAAAGGGACAAGGTTTCTATTCCAGACTTTTCCTGGTCCCCAGAAAAGACAAATCATGGCGCCCAATTCTGGACCTGTCTACTCTAAACACCTTTCTGGACATTCCAAAATTCAAGATGCTGACTTTTCACCAGTTACTTCCTATGCTAGGCAAGGATGCCTGGTTGGCAACTCTAGATTTAAAAGAAGCTTACCTGCATATCCCAATCAGGGAATCTTGCAGAAGATACCTACGCTTAAAAGCAGGCTGCATGCATTATCAGTTCTCTGCATTGACCTTTGGCTTGCCTACTGCTCCCAGGGTATTCACAAAATGCCTGGCTCCAGTAATTGCATTTTGCAGGCAAAGAGATATTTAAATATATCCATACCTGGACGATTGTCTAATTCAGGCAGAAAACCAGCCCATACTTATAAAACATCTGGCATTTGTAAAAACGGTTCTAACTTGTCTAGGGTACACCATAAATGAAAAGAAATCGCAACTGGTACCCTCTCAACAGATTACATTCCTGGCTGCAAGCTTGAATACAACTGCCCAGATGGCTTTCCTCATGCCAGACAAGCAATTCATTTGGTAACTTCAAACAGGTGGCCACAAAAACCCCAAACCCTGCTATCTGCAAGACAAGTACTGCAAGCCTTGGGGTTCATGGCCTCCTGCATTCTTCTAATTCCATATGCAAGACTGCATATGAGGAAACTTCAGTGGTACTTAAAAGGTTTATGGAGTCAACATTGTCACAGCCTGGAAACAATGATTCCTGTCATACATTGCCTATGCCTAGAGTTTCTGTGGTGGGCAGAGACTGCCATTCACACTACCCCCTGCCGCCCAAACCCTAACTACAGATGCATCAGACTATGCATGGGGGGCTCATCTGGCAGGGAGGTGCATTCAGGGCAAATGGAGCCCAAATGAAATGCACCTACATATCAATCAAAAAGAAATGTTAACTGTACAGAATGCTCTGACAGCCTTCAAGGATTACATTAATCCAGGACAACTAATGGTAAAGACGGACAACACCACGGTTGTGTGGTACATAAACAGGCAGGGGGGTACACATTCCTTCCCCCTCTGCAAACTAGCCATGGCATTATGGAACACGGCCTTGAGCTACCAAGTGCAACTACAAGCTCAATTCCTCCCAGGAAAACTGAATATTCTGGCAGACGAACTAACCAGAAATCTCATGGACCCACACGAATGGAAAATGGAACCATGAATTTTCAACATGTTGACAAGCAAATGGGGGAGCCCAGACATAGATCTATTTGCCTCCCCCCAGAACTACTAGTTGGACAAATTTTGCACAAGAACTCCTCACAAAAAAGCCTGGAAAGTGGATGCTCTGTCCTTCAGCATGGATCCACACGAATGGAAACTGGAACCACGAATTTTCAACATGTTGACAAGCAAATGGGGGAGCCGAGACATAGATCTATTTGCCTCCCCCTAGAACTACTAGTTGGACAAATTTTGCACAAGAACTCCTCACAAAAAAGCCTGGAAAGTGGATGCTCTGTCCTTCAGCTGGAAAAACCTATCAGTCTGTGCCTTAAACCCCCCTCTGCCTCTGCTCTCCAAAGTTCTGCTAAAAGTCAAACAGGACAAACCAAAAATTATTTTGATTACTCCAGACTGGCCAGGCTAACACTGGTACCCACTCCTGCGCCGTGTGTCACAAATTTCTCCATGGCACCTGCCTCAGACACCTTCCTTACTGTCTCAGCAGGAGAACAAAATTCTGCACCCTCAGCTCCCAACATTTATTTATTTATTTATTGGCATTTGTTAACCGGGTTTGTCCAACTGGGCTTGTGGCCCATTTTCAGTGGAGACCCGAGGAGAAAAGCTCCAGTAATACATTTTAAAACGAGTACAATTTTAAACAATATTGATATAATAGCAGTTATAGCAAAACAATTCACATATGTTGGGTTACATGCATAAGTTTAAAGTTGCATTAAAAAGAAGCCAAGTAACAATTTTACATTGATCAATAGGTCAACAATAAACATTTTTTGTTTGTATAAAATTGTGCAAATGCATAGTAGACACATTGGACAGAGAGGTGTAATGAGGTACTAAGTATGGTCCTTTTGAGGGTACATAAAGGGAAGGAAGACTAGGTAGGGTCATGGCAAGGGCAGGTTCTGGAATTCAGAAAATAAGCTTTAAGTTCATTTTTAAAGTGTGAGGTGTGGGAGATTGAACGTAAGTCAAGGGGAAGTTTGTTCCAAGCATGGGCAAGGGAGTGTTTGTAAAGTAGTTTGCCTTCTGACCTTTTTGGGTGGTAGATATCAAGTAATTGTTGGTTAGAAGTACGGTGGGTCCGGGATAAGATGTAGATGGAGACTAAGGAAGAGAGAGATGGACAGTAGGAGGGTTTATAAAGAATAGAGTGTAGCATATGAAATTGATAAGGTAGCAGAAACTGGGGAAGTTCAAGCCATTGAAGAGAGTTTAAAGAAATGCAGTGGTGTGAGTTGTATGGGGAGTTAGTAATGAATCTGGCTGTTTTATGGTAAGTCTGTTGCAGTTTGTTTAGAGTGGAGGCCTGGATATTGGTAAGAACTGGGGTGGCGTATAAGAGGGAGGGGAGGAGGAGTGCCTGGCCCAGGGTAAGTCTAGGTTCAGGGGGTAGGAATTTTTTGTTCCGATATAGCAGACCTAGTTTCTGTTTTTTTTTTTTTTTTTTTTTTATACATTGGAGTATGTGTAGGTTGAACTTGAGTTCGTCATCGATAATGACCCCTAAGAGTTTTGTGTGAGTGTCAGGTTGGATGTTTGTATTGTTAGAAGACATAATAAAAAAGGAGGTTTTGTGATGAGAAAGAGAACGGGGAAGGAAAAGTAGGAGTTTGGTCTTTTTGGGATTTAGGATCAATAGGTTGTGAGAGCGCCATTGTTCAATGGATAGTAGGGCCTGTTGGGTCAGGGAGTGTAGTTCAGGAATGTTATTTGAGATGGATATAAGTATGGAGTCGTCGGCATACTGAATAAGGGAGGATTCTTTGCACGAGTTGTAAAGAACATTGGTGAAGATGTTAAACAAAAGGGGTCCCAAGATGGAGCCTTGGGGAACACCAGTGGAGATGGGAAGGAAAGGTGAGGAGGATGAGAGCCATTTGACAGATTGTTCCCTGCCAGATATGTAACTGTTAAACCAGGTAAGTGTGGAGGGGGATAGGTGGAGATTTGCGAGTTTGGATAGTAGTAGATGGATAGTAGTAGAGGATGAAAGACAGTATTGAAGGCTTTGGAGAGATCTAGGAAGAGGCAGGAAATGGGTTTATTGTTGTCTAGAGCCTCTGCAATGATATGAGTGAAGGAGAGGAGGGCAGTGGTGGTGCTGTGGTGAGGACGAATTCCATGTTGGGTAGGGGTAAGTAAGTGGTGTGTGAGGAGGTGATTGAGAAGCTGTGAGTGAATACATTTTTCTAATATCTTGGAGAGGGGGGACAGAATGGCAACATTGAAACTTGCAGCTTGGCTAATCACTTAAATTCACCCTTAGCATCCCTCAGCAAATCTGTGATGGATGTCATCTTGGAGGCGAGAAGTCCTAGTACTAGAAAATCTTATGCTGACAAATGGAAAAGATTCTGTGCCTGGAATCAATCTCAAGGGATTAGCACAGCAGTGCCCAGTTTACCTCAGATTTTGCAATACGTAACTGAGATGCTTCACAAGGGCCTGTCTTTTTCCTCCATTAAAATCCACGCCTCAGCCATTTCAGCTCATTACAACACAGAACCTCCCCTCTTCTCTCATCCTCTGCTCAAGCAGTACCTCAGAGGGGACAAAAACTTGAGACCACCCAGGAGAGCTCCAACCCCTGTCTGGGACCTTAACTTTGTATTGGAGAAACTCAGTCTACCTCCTTTCGAGCCAGCTGCTACTGCAGACTTAAAATTTCTTTCCTGGAAAATAGCCTTCCTTTTAGCAATCACTTCAGCTAGAAGGATATCTGGATTACAGGCCCCTATGGCAGTGGAGCCTTTCATCATCTTTCATGTAGACAGGGTGTCATTCAGGACCAATCCATCCTTCATGCCCAAGGTGGTATCCAGTGTGGCTCTTAATCAGTCCATTCATTTGCCAACTTTCTTTCCCAATCCACAGAACAAGGGGGAGCGGATTCTGCATTCATTGGATGTGCACAGACAACTTAGATTCTACCCGGACAAGACTAAATCTCGAAGAAAATCTGAACAACTGCTGGTAACATTTGTTGCAGGGACAGAGGGGAAGGCTATTTCAAAACAAACCATTTCTAAATGGATATGTCATTGCATTCATTTCTGCTATAAGCACCATGGAAAACCTATCCCCCAGGGATCAGATCTCATTCCACCAGGGCTGCATCTACTTCTGCAGCCTTCCTCAGAGGTGTTCCTACCAGGGATATTCTAGAAGCTGCTACCTGGAGTTCAGTTCATACTTTCACCAAGCATTATCACGTACCAATTTTCTCTAAATCTAGAGCTGGCTTTGCCACTGCTGTTTTGCAGGGCCTTATAGCTGGTCCTAATGCTGCATAAATCCATCCTCCCAACTATAGCTTTGGGAATCTACCCAAATGTAATGACTGCAACAGTGAAACACGAAGAACATAGTACAGTTGTATACACTTACCTTAAATGTAGATGTTCGAGTGTTTTCACTGTTGCAGTCCTGGTTAACCTCCCTCCAGCCCCCTGTTTTTCTCTTACTATACCTCTACTTTCTTTTACTATGCTTAAATGCGTTTTTGGTGTATTTGCTTTTGGTTGGAGGTATATTTTTATGTTTTTAATTTTATTTTGCTCCCCATTTGGGGGCCACCCTACATCTGGGGCAAGAAAAACTGATGTAATGGCGTAGGTTGCATGTTTTATACCTCTGACGACCTGACATCATGGAAGAAGGGACAGCAACCGATGTAGGACCCAAGACTTTGTTAATCAGGCCGACTGAGAGCAACCTGCCAGCAGATTACCCAAATGTAATGACTGCAACAGTGAATACACTCGAACATCTACATTTATGTTAAGTGTACACAACTGTACTTTCCTGATAGGTGAATATAAATTTTTTGTGAAATTAGATTGGTACTGGTACTGTGAATAAACTGGCTTATTGGATAGTTCAGAAAAGGAGGGGGCCAATAGAAGATTGGCACGAATGGCTACTAGGTCTGAATGGTACTGTGCCAATGTAGAACAAGGGCCAGTAGAAGGTTAAAAAATAAGCAAATAATGTGTGGAGGATAAGTAAGCAAGGCCAGTAAGTGTCGAAGTGTGGAACTGCCAATGCAAAAGCAGATATCTAAAGTAAGCAAATGAGGATTGTGGAAAAAACTGGCTGCAGTTATGTAATGGGAGCACAACAAGGATTTGTCCAAGGTGTTTTTTGGTGGGGGCCAGTAGATGGAGGTACAAAAAATGTACAAAGGGATTGGTGAATGAGAGGGCAGTGGTGAGCCTATGGTAATGCTGGAGGAAGGATTAGGCGTAAAAATTAAGAATGATGACCTAAGCCAATGAACAACTATCTGGTAGGAAATAATGTTAGAGAGGTTGTAACTGAACTTGCCCCTGTTCTTCCCGAAAAAAAAAAAAAAAAAATATATATATATATATATATATATATATAGATAGATAGATATAGACATATATGCACACACACACACACACACACACACACACACACACACACACACACTCGTTCTCCACCTAAATTCCCTATAATACACTAACTCATGCTGCTTTCTAGCATTATGCCAGTCTACTTTCCCTTTACATTTCAAGCTCCTCAGTAATCTTCTCACCTTATGCCATTCTTTTTTTCTACACTTTCTCCTGTGCTTTTACACTAATTATTCCCCATAGCTCACTGTCGCCTTCCTACATCTTTTTTCTTATTTTGTCTGTACTTCCTACTTACCTTTACTGTTCCTCCCATACCCCTCCCTCTAACCTTTCTTCACACTTCAATTTTTCTTTTTTCCTTCTCTCCTCCATACTCCTCCCTCTATCTCTGTATATTTATATAAAATCTTCCCACCCCCATATCTGGCTTATCGTATTTTCTCTATACTCTTCTATCTACCTTTATTCTTCCATTTCTCTTCCTCTAACTTTCCTGCACAGTTACGTTTTTCCTTCCCTTTCCATATTGTTTCCTCTCTCTTTTATCCAACTGCTCTCTCCTCCTCTTCAACTCTGTATCCTCTTGTGTGCCCTACTACTTCATTCCTGCTTCCCTATCATCTCACCCCATAACCACCTTTAATTACTCCCTCCTTTGCCCTCTTGTTTCAGCACCAAGCCTTCCCTTTCTCTGTTTATTTGTACTGTATTGTGTTTTTATGACTATATTCTTATGCACGCTTCTGATGCATCAAAGTTTTATCTATGCTTTACTTTGTATTTCACTATAATTAATTAAAGCTTAATTACTGGAGCTGTTCTCCTCTGGCAAGATGTTTACCCTGGTTAACAAATGAAATAAATATAGATGTACATAAATACATACACATGTACAGATACTGAGCTAGTATGTGTATGATGTCACATTTGTTGGATTTTATGTGGCTGTACGTGCATGTTTGGGTTTACACAGAAAAGATTTACTAACTGAATGTAGTTAATGAAATGAAAGAATGTACAGCAGGATCAAATGTGAAAGGAAGACTCTCAGAACTCCTCTGTATACCATCATTTACTCCCATTAGTTATGTGATGCAAATCCTTCTGATAGAAAAAAAACAAAAATGTCAGTTCTCATGCATCCAAGGGATAGACAATGAGGAGGCATCAAAGGAAAAGGGAGGATCAGTTTGCATTTCAGTACAAATAAAACTTTTTGTTGTAAGCTACTGTGTAGCCTCAATGAGCATGCCAGGCCCTTTTTTTGCAGTAGACCAAACCAGTAGCACTTCCTAAAGAACATTGTACCAATTTCTGTGAAGCCAAGGAAAGCTCATTAATTATGCAAGTATGCCACTGTTCAACTGTCTTGCAAAATATAAATGCATAAGGGGTGAAGCCTGATTGACAATGAGCTTTATTGTGTGATAGGGTGGGGGTAACACAGCAGTAGTCATCATGTGGAGTACATGAAAAGATTCTGCAGGCATCAACACTCCTTGGTGAATGAATATGGACCAAATGTCTGTGGAGAAGTGGGTGTGACAAAAAGTCACGGACTCTCAGCACTGTCAGAGATAGTAACCTAGCAAATGGGAATTTGATTTCAGTAGCAGTATCAAATGAAGTGTGACGTGTTATGGAGGAAGCCAGCGGCTAAATACAGCAGATATCACTAGCTCACAAGTGTGTGTACGTATGTATGTATGTATGCATGCAAGTATGTATGTGTGTATATATGTATATATATATATATATATATATATATATATATATATATATATATATATATATATATAAAGTAGGTACCTATAATGATAATGCACTGCCTTGAAAATCAACCATACCATAGAATAGCATCTATAATGTCTTTTTGTCAGAAAAGGGTCATTTAAATTAGTAATATAAATAACTTGGGGCCTGAGAATGAATGCAGACATCACACTTATACCTACTTGTCAGTAATGAAGGCAGCAGTTGATTTCCAGGAAAGTAATCCATGTTGACCACGACCACTCCATCCCACTTTGGACATCTATGTTAGGGCTGCCACCTGCTCAGGACATCACAGTGCCCAGATTGTACTATAATAACATTGCAGATATGGGAAGCAAATTTGCATACAGTATAATGAGGGAGAGGAACAAGGTTGAATTAGGAAGACTACAAAAGAGGATAGTGGCATTCTAGATTGTGGTGCTCTGGTAAGAATTGGTTTGACAAAGTGAGGATCAACAATTTAGCTGTATTAACAGTTAAAGAGGAGAGTATAAAAATGTTAAGTAGCAAAGTATTTGGTATTCTAAAGGAATACATATATTTGACAAATATAGTAACATCTGGTACTGAGTTATACCCTCTGTATTGAATTACAAAATTGTGGAATACAGACATATTTATATAAGAAGGACCAACCACCACTTGAGTCTGCATTTTTGGATTGTGATATGTATTTAACATACTGTAAACGTAGAGAGAGAAAATAAAGCAGCTTAAAAAAAAAAATCTGTCCTGATTGTATAACTCTCAACATGATTTGAATGAAAGCACTCCTGTTTTTTTGATTGTGGAGTAATAATCTGGCATACTTTCCACCATGATTGTACTGTGGTGGTGGTGCTGCGGTAGCGCTGTCGCCTCACAGTAAGACGTCCCGTTCGATTCTCAACTAAAGCGTCTTCTGTCTGGAGACATGCGTGAATGGGCATACCTTCGTTGAAGGTTGTGCATCAGGGCTGGCAACTCGGCAAGTAAAAATCTACTGTCAGTCATTAGCGGACCAGAGTTCCGCTGTGGTGACCCCTAACTGGGAAAAGCCAAAAGACACAACAACAACTTTCCACCATGATTGTGCATTTATTTTGTCTAGTTTGCATCTCGCTTCAAGCAGACCCAAACACATGCAACTGGTTTCTAAAAAAATCTAACCATGTGTACATGTATTAAAATGCCAGGTTTTTGTGATATAAAAAAATGAGTCCACAATAAATCATTTCAAAACTTTCCACACCTTTAGTGTGACCATAATCTGTACAATTCAATTGAAAAACTAACAAATCTGTTAGGGGAAAAAAATATAAAAAATAAAAAATGTACAATAAGCTGGTTGCATAAGTGTGCACACCCTTAAATTAATACTTTGTTGAAGCAACTTTTGATTTAATTGCAGCATTCAGTCTTGTTGGGTAGGAGTCTATCAGCACGCCACATCTTGACTTGGCAATATTTGCCCACTCTTCCTTGCAAAAGCACTCCATATCTGTCAGGTTGCAAGGGCATCTCTTATGCACAGCCCTCTTCAAGTCAAACCACAGATTTTCTATTGCATTTAGGTCTGGGCTCTGGCTGGGCCATTCCAAAAATTTAATTTTCTTCTGGGGAAGCCATTCTTTTGTTGACTTGGATGTATGTTTGGGGTCATTGTTCTGTTGAAAGGTGCAATTCCTCTTCATCTTCATCTTTCTAGCAGACACCTGATGGTTTTGGGCAAAAGTGACTAGTATTTGGAACTGTTCATAATTCCCTTCACCACTGCGGTGGTGGTGCTGCGGTAGCATTGTCACCTCACAGTAAGATGTTGTCCTGTTTGATTCTCAGCTAGAGCGTCTTCTGTGTGGAGACATGCATGAATGGGCATACCTTCGTTGAAGGTTGTGTGTCAGGGCTGGCAACTCGGTGCGTAAAAATCTACTGCCAGTCATTAGCAGACCGGAGTTCCGCTGTGGCGACCCCTAACCAGGAAAAGCCGAAAGACTTAACATAATTCCCTTCACCATGACTAAAGTCCCAGTTCCAGCTGAAGAAAAGCAACCTCAATGAATGATACAGGCACCACCATGCTTCACCATGGGGATGCTGTTCTTTTCGTGATGAGAAGTGTTTTTCTGCCAAACATGTCTTTTGGAATTGACCAAAAAGTTCAACCTTGGTCTCATCAGACTATAACACATTGTCCCACATGCTTTTAGGAGACTTGATGTATTGTTTTGCAAATTTTAGCAGGGCCTGGATGTTTTTCTGTGTAAGAAAAGGCTTCCATCTTGCAACCCTACCCCATAGTCCAGACATATGGAGAATACGGGAGATTGTTGTCACATGTAGTACACAATTAGTACTTGCCAGAAATTCCTGCAGATCCTTCAGTGTTGCTGTAGGTCTCTTGGCAGCCTTCCTAACCGTTTTTTGTCTTGTCTTTTCATCAATTGTGGAGGGGCATCCAGTTCTTTGCAACGTCACTGTTATCCCATATTTTCTCCACCTTTTGATAACTGTCTTCACTGTATACCCTGGTATATCTAATGCTGTGGAAATGTTTTTGTACCTTTCTTCTGACTGATACCTTTCAACAATGAGATCCCTTTGATGCTTTGCAAGCTCTCTGCGAACCATGGCTTTTGCAGGCAACTGAGTAAAATCCTACTAGGAGAGTAACTTTATTTGGGGTGTCAGTGTCTAATTGATGGCAGGTGTGTAACCAAGAAGACTAAATGCCGTAATTAAATCTAAAGGTGCTTCAACAAAATATTTAAAGGTGTGCACACACAACAAAGTATTGGTTTAAGGGTGTACTGTGCATGTTTTTTTTTATTTTTTTGTTTTTCCCCTAACAGATTTTTTTGTTTTTCAATTGAGTTGTACAGGTTATAGGTCACATTAAAGTTGGGAAAAGTTTTGAAATGATTTATTGTGGTCTCTTTTTTTATATCATAAAAACCTAGCATTTTTAACAGGGGTGTGTAAACTTTTTATATCCACTGTATATACACACATCCGCTCATACATAGCTTGTTTCTGAAAATGCATGCCCAGATGTGTGCATACATGCATAGAAACTTGCACATACACTCGCAAGCTATAGTTAATCCTATGTTTAAGTCAGAGCTTTATAAATCTCACAATAAAGAAGCGGTACGTCATTGCTATTTTAAGATGACCTCATAGCTAATCTAAACCAAAATATTTTTTGCATAATGTTTGTTGGTTGAACCAGATTTTATGATTATTATTTCACCTCAAATCAGTACTTTAACTAGGTGCCGAAAAACTGTTCTTTCTCCTATTGTCCCTTAACATCTGCTGAACTGACCTTGTAGCCAATCTAGAGTAGAATATTTACTGCACACTAGTATCTTTGTGATCAACCCTAATTTAATCTATTTATCATTTTTCTTTGAATTGGAGCCACAACTCTCTTAGCTTGTCTTATCCTTACTTAAAAATCCCTTGCACTCTTCATGCAAAATGGAAGGTTAACCATCTGGTCTTCCATGTGTTACCAACCTTGTAGCACTTGATATCATCAGGCACTGTAAAAATTTCCTGATGCTCACAGATGACGATCTTGTACTTAAGTCATCAGTGTCTATTTGTGTGAGATGCAGGTACCTAGCCAAATTCAAAGCACACTGTCACAGCCAAACACATCCAGTGAGCATCATTTACCTACACCACACAAATTATCATACACTGAGGCAGTTAAAAAATCCTTGCTCCAGCCTCAAAGTTCAAGTAGGAGCAAGTCCCAGTGTTAAGCAGACACTGCACACAGTTTAGCCATAACACTACTGGAAGTCACCAAGCAACAGTGTATCCTTAATCCATTAGCCCAAAGGAAGTTACAAACACAAATAGAAATGCCTCTATTGTTAGGAGCACTTATACAGTCATGAGACTGGACAAAAGCAGGGCTAAAGTGAGTTGTCGCTTAAAAGCCACCATTGCCAGCATTATAAGAAGCCTGGGGACTCTTATACCAGAAAATTGTGATGTCATTGTGTGGTCCATGTTGGAGAAAACAATCTGGCACAAAATACCCTTAGGGATATGTAGAGAAAAGTGACGGAGCTCTCTATGCATGTCACAAATGCAGGATAGATAATAGTATTGAGTGTAATCCTTCAGTCACCAAGAATGGATTTCAAAGTAAAAAGAAAAGACAACTGACTTTAACAATTGGTTAATTGCCTGGTGCTATTGTAGGATGTGTCTGCATGGGATGAGATGCTCGACAAACATATTTACTTCACTAAGGATGGTTTGCACCTCTTATTCCAAGGCTTTTGCTGTCCCCATTGTACCTTTTTAGATAAGATCCAGGTAATGGACCTCCCAACCTAACTTCTCAAACATACCAACCCCTGAACCACATCTTCTCTAATGGACACAGGCAACCTGTAAATGTTTCATTTCCCAAGGCACTGAATACACTTATCAAGGATATCATAACTTGTCAGAGATTTGAGATGCATGGTTAGGCTTAAAAAGGTCCTTGTGGTCATCAGCCTAGTAAACACCTGTGAAATTATGAACCATGGTGTCTCCTCTTAATGCTAAAAGTCTAAATGACCAACTGTGTGACCTTGAGGACCATCTGCAATTGTAGCATGTCCATGTATGTGTTACTACAGAAACCTAGTTTAAGAGCTCCCTCTGTATCTGAGTTTTGTACGTAGTACTCATTTATACCTGAGGAGAAGCTGTGGTGGCATATCCCTACTTGACAGAGATCCCATCACCTCTAGACAAATATGCAGAGACCCACAATGAGAGCTTATAGAGGTTCAAATCAAACTAAATAAGACTAGGTTCTAGATCATAATCTCCTACTCGACTTTCTCTTAAGTTTCCAGGAAAAAAAAATCCTATAACATTCCTGAATAGTTTTGATGAACTCTGCATAGAGCTACCCATTGATAAACTGGAATATCTGCTCTACCAATGCACATAAAAATTTCCAATGTATAAACAAGAACTTCCTTGAGCACATTGTTAAATAACTCGCTACAAGACAAAATATACTTCACCTAGTCATAACGAGCACATCATTTGTATATACCAACATCAGGTATCCCCCCTCACTCATCAAGTCAGACCAAAAACAAGTAATCCTTCCCATCAAAATCTCGAAATGGAAACATAAGCAAATATCAAAAATTTAAATAATTCAGACTTTGAGGTCTTCTACAATATTCTGTAATATTAGTACTGCAAAGAGTTATGCAGGGAAGTTCTGCTCATACCTGGATAAATGTATTAACTTGGCGGTCCCAACTAGATCCAAACAGAACAAACCAGTGTTGTGGTCCACAAGCATTAATAAACAATATAATAAAATATAAAGATTTAAGTTTGTATAGCAAAACAAGAGTCCTAATTAAAGGAGCACATCAAACAGCTAGATAAGAAACTAAAAGGACATCAGAAAACTGAAGACATCCCATGAACTCAACTAGTTACAGAACTTTGACAGCTACAAACCTCCTTTGGTTATATTAACACTGCACAGCGCTTATTCATAACTGTATTACCTACTTTGATCCAATGAATGTAGATAACTTGCTAGCAAATAAATTTAATGTCATCTTCTCCCCAGAGCTATCTATTCCAAGCTCAGTTATTCTAGATGAAGTCAAGCCAATCAGCACAAAAGAACATGTACTGAAAGCACACACCAAAATGAAGAACATCTCATCCCTAGGGCCTGACAACATACCTGATTCCCTAATAAATATCACTAAACAAGCATTGATGGAGGACATTCGTGGTGGTGCAGCAGTAGCATTGTTGCCTCACAGCAAGAGGTTTTCCCGTTTGATTTTCGGCTGGAGTGCAGGCAGTGTCTTCTGTGTGGAGTCTGCATGTCCTCCCCGCGGTTGGGTGGGCGTTAGAAAGACATGCGTAAATGGGTGTGCCTTTGTTGAAGGTTGAACGTCAGGCTGGCACCTTAGCGTTCATGAAAATCTACTACCAATCATTAGTGGACCGGAGTTCCGTTGTGGCAACCCCTAACCGGGAAAAGCAGAAAGACAAAAAGACAAACAACAAACAAGCATTGATGGACCCATTCCTCGGTTCCTTTAACCTAAGCCTATCAATGGGCTTTGTCCCACAGGTGTGGCACACAGCTGTTGTGATGTCACTCCACAATGGTGGCTCCACTACTGACACCACACTGAATAATAGAATATATGTGGTTTTCAATGTACAGTCAACAGAAACAGAAGAAAGAAGCCAGCATCTTGGTTTCACACTCCTTAGGCTGAGTGTCTGACTCTTGCATAATGTAAACAAAACAATTCAAGTAAAACTGAGTCCCTAATTGCTTTTGTAATGAACTGCTGTGACATCTCTGCCTAACCAGGCTAATGGAGACTGGCATTAAGTAATAATGTTAGATTATGGTAGTAGATACCTGTAAATGTCCCAGTGTGGAGCATGTTTGCCAAGAATCCCACCAGCTACGGATAAAACACTCTCATTCTTGTCCACTATCCTCAAGACTTGAGACTACACAAACTACTGTCAGACTGGCAAACAAACACCAACAGCTGCACACACAAATCAGCAAATGGCAAATTACTAGCTGTCATACAAAGGGCCTCACTCAAACATATTCAGTTTTGAGAAACAGAAGGGAATTAAAAATAAAAACTGGGTGAAAATCCCACTCATGTTTAAAGGTGTCTGCTTATATCTAATTTGAATATCTAATTTGGACACTTATAAAATAAAACAAGTACAGAAATCCAGTACTTCAAACATTACCTTCCTTTGTCATTAAACCTTGAAAACAAGAGTACTCTAAATAGATAATTTATACCTGTTTATTCCTCAACCTATATTCACAACACTAGAGCTGAAATTAGTGATTCATTAATGTATTGCAAAAGACTTCCTCAAAAATGGCTATGTGTACAAGTGACAATATATGGCCAGTAACTATACCTTACTCAACAGGACTATTCCTGGTTTCTCAAAATCACCCAGCCTGGTCTTTAAAAAAAAAGAGGGAACAGTAATACTGGAATGCTTTAGTAAACTGTCCTCCAGCTTTTCACTCTGTGTTTTCTCCACTGAGACTAAACAAAAATCCTTTAGGAAGTTCAAAAAAAGCCCCAGCTCCTGCAAAGTGATATCACACCAATAATGGCTTCTGCATGATTTATCATACATAAGAATTCTAATCCCTGATAGTACAGAGAATTCTCAGACATACAAAACTAGCCCATCTTCCAGTGTGTCATCAAGATGACCTAGTATAGAATTGTCATCTCTGTTAGGATCATAGGAGGTTACAAGGCTATTGACTAGGAGGTAATTACAAGCCTAGCTGTTTCATCAGTGTGATACCATAGATACTGAAGTCAGTACCTAGGATTGTATGTAGCAGTGACTGCCATTGTCCAGGAGGGTTGTGGGCCCCATCCACTCATACAGGTTCCTTTTGAACAGAGTCATATAGGTGCTCCACTTCACGTGAATTGGCAACCTATTCCAAAGATGTGGCAGTCTCGGGGAGACAAATCTGTCCCTCCAGCATGTCCTATTCAAGTCACAGGCCATATTTTGGTCCCTGGAACTGGTAGTTCTATTCCCATTTGATTTATGGGTGTGTAGTAAATTCGTTGGGTTTGGGTTGGAGGTTGCTCTGTAAGCCAGGTGCAAGTCTCCCATAAAAAGTCTATATGATACTGAGTATAGTGACAGGGACTTCAGTCTGTGTAAGGCATGTGCTGAAGTCCCTTGATCGTCTTTGTTAGAAATCTCTGAGGTCTTTCCATTTGCTGCAGGTGCTTTGTACACTACATGCCAAAAGGGGGGTTGTACTTAATTCTGGGCCTGATTAATGGCGAGTATAGAGGGGTCATAACCTCCTTTGCTCTAGAGGTGATGCCTTTGCTAATCAAGCGTGCTATGCAGAAAGTATTCCTTACTACAATAGACACATGGTGGTCAAAGTTAAGGTTGAAGTCTACTTGTGATCCCAGATCCCTTATCACTTTGTAGGTACATAGGGTATTGTTGTTAATTTGATGGTGTGAAGGGACATTGCTTTTACTGGAGGGAATGATGATGCATTTCTTTGCATTCAGTTTGAGACTGTGACTAAGATACCAGTCGTTATTCTGCATAAGACTCTCCTGAAATATACTGACATCATTTGGGATTCAGTAATTGCACCCACTTTGCAGTCATATGCAAACTTGGTCAGCCACAGCCCCTTAGTTTTGGCCTGAACTTCTGAGAAGTATATACCAAATAAAAAGGGTCCCCTGCACTGACCCTTGTGGCACCCCGCTGGTGACAGGTTTGTTGACTGATGTGGAGTCATCCATTTTGATGGTGTGTGACCAGTTTGTGAGCCAGTTGGCAGCCCATTTTACAACAAAGGTGTTTATATTCAGTTTGCTAAGTTTGTCAGTAATAATTATGGGTGGGATTGTGTCGAAGGCCTTGGCCAAGTTGCGGTATGTTGTGTGCACAGATTTGCCCTTGGTCACATTTTTGAAGAAATTCACTAGGTTTAACAGACAGGATATGCCCTTAATGAAGCTGTATTGGGTCAAATACAGGGTTTGGAGGCCACCTATGTCTTTATTTATGAGGTCCATAATGATGAGTTCCATGGCCTTACAGATGAGGCTGGTCAGCCTTATGGCTCTTTAATTCCCTGGGTCTGTTGCCACCTTTGTGTAGGGGAATAACTGTTGCTGTTCTCCATTCCGCAAGAACATAGCCTGTGGTTGGGCTGCGATTGAATAGGTTACTTAATGGTGATGGTAGTTCATGTTTTAGCTTGTTTAGAAGACAGCCTGGGATGCTATCTGGTCTCATAGAGCCTGTGTTTTTTTGCCTTAGACAAGGCTTTAATGACCTGTTTTTCGGATTTGTGATAAGTGTGGAGGGGGTAAGGGAGTGAAATTTTCAGCAAATGTTTCCACCAGCAGGTTTGCTCTCTGCAGTATAGGTTCATAGGTTGGTACTAGGCTATCGGCCCTATCCAAGCCTAGCCATAACAATTCCATGGCTATTTCTTCCCACAATATTTACTTCCCTGGACCCCTGTCTAGCAGGGAAAAATAATCGGCCCTTGCAAGTCTCAAACCCAGGACCCTGCACACCATAGGAACAGCAAATTACCACTAAGCCATTTGAGCTGTATCAATGTGCGTGTGATACTTTTAGTCACTAGTTTGGCACATGCTTGGGTTCTATCTTTTAGGTTGCATACATAGTTGTAAAAGGCCTTACGGTTATCCTTGGCTGTGTTTGCTAAGTTTTTATCAAAGTTACCCTTAAGAGTACTTGACATTTTGTCTTATTTGCCTGTTGAGGCTGAGGAGGGTGCTCTTCCACTGTTCGGGCCTTGTCTCAGTTTTCTTAGACAGCAACTTTTTGCGCTTGTTGTAAAGTTTGTTGATGCTGGCTGTCTACCAGGGCAGCTTGTTTTCACTTGGGGCTCTGGCTTTGATTATCTCTGGAATGGCCACACTTGTACAAGTGATTGTACAGGGCTTTAGTGTAAGCTTTGGTGTGGTTACCACTTCTAGCTGGGGGGTGGTGGTTGGAATGCATTTATACCTTCCCCATAGGAGGGTATAGTTTGCCTTGGTGAAGTTTTTTAGTCTAACTTCACCCTTTGTGAGTTCTGGTGGTAGTGCCAGTTCGAAGATGACTGATTTGTGGTCAGATTTAACTAACAGTTGCGGTGGTGCATCTGTTCACCATGTTACTGAGGACCAGATTTAGTATGTTTGTTCCTTTTGATGGGGTTTGAACAATTTGTTCCAGGGAATTTGAATTAACAAAGGCAAGCAATTTTTGTGCTAGTGAGTTAGGGCTAGAGTAGGTTTCCTAACGTAACTGTGACTTGAATGTAGGTCTTACCCACAGTAATGTAAACTAGGATTAATTCCATGGAGTTGTCCTGTTTAACTAGTCTGGAGATGAATTTATGTCTAGTATGGATAGAAACACCACAACAAATGACCGTATTAGTATTATGCCCTTGTTGAAGCTCAGATCTATGTTTTATATGTAGTTCAGATATGGGGCCATTTTTTGTCACATTTTGTGATTTATATTATGTGTTACTTGTCTTATGTATTGTTATGGGTATATTTTACAGTATCCGCGTTTTTTAACAATATTTCCAAAGTTTTTTATGTTTTTATGCATTCAGGATGTGATGTATTAGATTTTGCGGATGTGATGTCATATTACCTGTGCTGGGGGAGGGTATATAAGGCTTGTGGTTTTTATAGTCATTATTCTGAAGAAGTCAGACTTGCTGACGAAAGTGCTTAATCGGTTTGGATTCAATAA
The DNA here is from genome assembly GCF_019279795.1 of Protopterus annectens. Taxonomy (NCBI): domain Eukaryota; kingdom Metazoa; phylum Chordata; order Ceratodontiformes; family Protopteridae; genus Protopterus; species Protopterus annectens. The sequence continues at coordinate 932,331,041 of NC_056728.1, forward strand.
ACCTGTGTTTGGAAATACCTGCTTTGTGGTGTATTTGGACTCCCTTCATCTACTTTTGTGCTTCCTGGTTTATGTTTTGTGCTTTTGGACTTACATGAGGCAGTTGCTGCACTGCTTCAGGAGACCAAAGTCAACAAGGCTGGTAGAAGAAACAGGGATAGTCCAACTGCCCATAATGTTAAGTTTGAAGAACTGTTATCACAAAGGGGGTGCTTTCAGGAATCAACCATGTCTAGAGTAAATCACTGATAAATAGACATACAATGGCTTTCCTTGCTATATATTGTGAAAAATATGTCATTGTTATGTATTTTATTTACTGTATAAGGAACTATAAAGTGATAGTTAAAATGTGGGTGATATAGAAGAATTGTGAATATTGTGTGAAGACTCAAATGAAAATTGACAATAACATTTAAAAGTGGTTATTGGTTTAGAGCAATGGAGACACAGTTACAGGTAACTTCAACAATAATTTGCAAGCAAACTTCTCTTGTCTCCATGCAGGTGATTGTATGCTTAGCATCCTTCAGTAGTAGATGGTAAATAAGGGAAACAGGAGTATAATCACTCATCTTTAGTAACTGAGGTATTCTGAATCAAAAATGTCTAAGACAGATGTTGCTGCTTAGCTTGGGTAAAAGTCCTATACCATAACATATTAATGTTCAAATAATGAAAAATGTCCATGACAACAGAGCACCCTGTTATAAAATAGTATGTCAGTCAGTGATTGATGGATCCAAGTTCCATTTCTTGCCAGACCACATGTGGCTAGTGGGTGACACTGCTCTCCAGTTTACAAGCTGAGAGTTTATGGGAATGGGGAAGAAAATGACTTGGTATTAAGTAGCCTAGCAGAATGACAGTAGTAATGTGGTCACCTCAGTGAGACTGCAAATTGTGGCATGGATAACTCATCTGGTAGACATGCACCTCAACTCTATTTCAGTGCTTTGTCTGTTTTAGAGACAGTGGCTGCAGTACTTTATAAGGTAATCCTCACTGATTCTGTAGTTCTAGAAGAAGACTTCAAGGATCACGAGGACTGATGGGCATACCTGGAGGGGTGTAACTAGTACAGACACATGCTTGGCAAGAGTACTCTTGCTGTCACTCCTGCAAATACTATATAGATATTCCCTGATCCTCTCCAAAAATGGGTGATTATTCTTACCCACATAAAAACAAGTACATGACCTGCATGTAGCTAAATAAGTCAAATTTGGAGTACGATGATCTGCCACAGCTCTAAAACTAGAAGTGTTAATATAAGTGCAGAAACTACATCTGGGGGCACAAAACATGCAGAATCACTTTCAGGAGGGGGAGCAAGATTTGTGGGAAGGCAGAAATAGAGCATTTGTGTAATGCAGGACTAAATGAGAATTGCTGTAAAGAAAGAAAACGTATATATGTAATGTATGTTGTTGTTGTTTGTCTTTCGGCTTTTCCCGGTAAGGAGTCGCCACAGTGGAATTCCGGTCCACTAATGATTGGCAGTAGATTTTTACGAAATGCCGAGGTGCCAGCTCGACGCCCAACCTTCAATGAGGGCATGCCCATTTACGCACGCATGTCTTTCGAACGCTACCCAACCACGGGGGTGACATGCAAACTCCACACAGAAGGCACTCCCAAGCCCAGCCGAGAATTGAACGGGAGAACCTCTTGCTGTGAGGTAACAATGCTACCGCCGTACCACCGCGGCTGTACGTATATATGTAATGTATGTAAAAGAAAAAAATGTTAATATTTTTTTTTCTCATGTATGTGTTGGTGATAATTAAAGTTGTTTAAAAAATCTGTCCTTTTAATTTGAACTATGAACGTTATTTGGAGGTTTAGAGCTTGTGTTGAAGAGTGCAGTTTGTGTGAAGACAAGAGGTGTTGATAGGATTGTTGTGGGATGAGTGTGTGCTATGACATCATAACCCTCTTGTGAATTGAACAGTGTCAGGTATGCAAGCAAATCAAGAGCTCATTTGTTGGCAGTATTCAATGTCATGGGCGTGCATTATAGACTGGGTGTTTGGGCATTTCAGTTCTCAAACTGTAAATGACACTAAGGTAAGTGCGATTTCATAGTTGCTTATAAGCAGTTACTTAAATAACTATCAGGACAGCATTCGCCCTTAGCCACGAGAGTCAGAGTGAACATGAGTTTGTATTTGTATATGTGTGTGGGTTTTACGATTGCAGCAGAGAAATCCAAGAAAGAAACCGGACCATCCTGTGGGCTTTCACCAGCTTCAAGAGAGATGTCCAGTGGAGGTGGTACAGCCAAGGAATCCAACTGAGCTTTCTTGATCTTTTTCTTTACAGACCATGACCCACAGGCCGGGAAGATCCTTCCATAGTCAACAGCTTAAGTCATTGTTTCAGTGAGTAAATTGCAAGGGAAGAAAGCCAACTGTGCAACGTCTTGGGGACAAAAGCTTGACAAATCGCACAAGATGTATGGTAGTTGGAAGCGCCTAAACAGAACAAACACTGTTCAGAATAATCTTTGTGGGAAACCTGTTTCCTGGACATTTCCCCTTTCTGGATGAAATGAAACCACCTAGCAGAACAAGGCAAAACAAAGGTACGAAAATCAAAAGAACCCAATGGGGCACTTATATGAAAGTGGCTTGGAAATAGCAGATGAACGAATGTTCAGACTGATGATTGAAGATGGCGTTCTGACTGGCAGCAAAGTTCTGGGGATGGTTCATCCAGATGTTACCTTTATATGCCCTATGCCATGCATGGGGAGCATACGTGTGATGTATGGAATACCCATTGGAACCTAAAGGCTTTGATATACTGGCCAGACGTCAGGCTGTCCTTAGCAGAGGATCCGTATTGTAAAGAATACTACAACAGTGAAGGACATCTACTGCTATGGTAAGATTTTACACATTTGTACTTTCTGTCAAACTGCATTAGAATGCCTTCATCTAAACATAGGAATGGCATATTTCCTATATATATATATATATATATATATATATATATATATATAAAAACTCATTACAACAGCAGTATTTAAACAAGCACTATAGAGAACATAAAAAGGAGAGTAATATTGCTGGAACTGAATTCACCCTCAAGCTCTGGTGAGTACATTCACAGGGGAGAAATGCAAGCAAAGGGACCAAGATGACACTTTTATAGAGACTGCATGTTATATCTCATGTATCGTGGAGTGAAGTAGGTTAAAAATTAAAAAAGACAGCTGGGTGCACAGGTCACAGAATAAAAAAGTGCCCAGGACTGGCAAAATGGCCATGCAAAATCCATATGACACTGAAATATTCTTACAGGAGAGTTAGGCCAGGCTTGGGGGATCCCCGTAGAAGGAAGTAGTAGTTCAAACTGACAGGCCAAAAAGCTATTAAGCTGACAGAGTGGCCTATTGAGGATAAAGAAGAAATTCTGTATTGTTGTTATGATGCAAGAAAGCCCCAAATATATATATGGGTCCCCTTGACTTGATCGAAACGCCAAAACACCGACGCTCAGAAGACCGACTCCAGAAGACTGAAGAGACAGATGATCGACAAGGTGAAATACCGACAGCCGAAACACCGACATGGGCAACGTGTGAGTGTGACTCAGTAAGTGTGCGATAGTGAGGGATTTAGCGTTTGGGAGCGGACAGGTAAGTGTGAGATAGTGAGGGATTTAGGGTTAGGGTGCGGGAAAGGTGAGTGTGTGGTAGTGACGGAGTTTAGGTTTAAGGGCGGGTTAAGTGAGTTAGGGTTAGGGCGCGGGTAGGGTAAGTGTGCGATAGTGACGGACTTTAGGTTTAGTGGCGGGTTAAGTGAGTTAGGGTTAGGGTGCAGGTAGGGTAAGTGTGCGGTAGTGTTGGACCTTAGGGTTATGGTTACGGTTAGTGCATGTATAGTTGTGTGTAATGTGTAGTTTACGTTTTGTGTGTTGGTGTTTTGGGTGTTGGTGTTCAGTTTTGTGAGTTGTCGGTTTTGTGCGTTTTCGGTCTTTTGGTGTCAGTGTTTTGGGTGTCGGCTTTGTGGCGTGTCGGTGTTGTGATAGGGATATATATATATATATATATATATATATATATATATATATATATATATACACACATATATGTATATGTTTATTTAGAAAGATTGAGAGAAATTAGAGAAGAGAAAAACACTTGCACAAGAAAAACTGTCAAATGAAAACTTGCTTTCGTTAATACAACAGATCTATAAAAAGCATTATATAGATGAATAAACTGTCTGAAAAAAAGCTACAGAAGTGCAAAAATATAAAGAACAAAACTCAGAATTTTAAAAGGTATAAAAATGAAATATAGACATGGTAAAGAAAGAGAGAGATCTGATATGGTGCAATATTTAGGCAAAGGAAAAGCTAAACAAATCAATAAGAAAGTATTTCCAAAGATTTTTGAAGAGAAATACAGGCAAAGAGACCCAGATATGGAAACCTTGACTATACGAAAACTAAGAAAGCAAAGGGGGAGTGTAGAACAGATGATTAGTAAGGTAGAAGTTAACCAGATATAAACTTGGATTACCTGCAAAGTGAATTATTTAATATAGAATGTCTAAAACACGTGATTATAATGGAACAATGAGCCCCCAATTAAGGAGAAACAAGTGGAACGGGAGGAATGTGAAGAAGAAACATGAACATGGGAAAGAGAGTTTTGATGTAGTGCAATATATGTGCACAGGAGAAAGCAAAACTAATCAATATTAAAATAAAAAAGCAGCACCAAAGATATTTGTAGAGAAAAACAAGCAAAGGGACCTGGATACAGCAAATTTCACAATAAAAAAAATAAGAAAACAAAGAGAAAAGTAGAATAGAGGATTAGTAATTGAGAAGTAAAGGAAATATACAGTAAAGTTATGGATTACCTCTGAAGTGAAGGATTTAGTGTAGAAAATCCAACACAGGTGATGTCACACCATGGGTGGATCAATGATTCCCCAAACTAAGGAGAAACAGGTGGAGAGGGAAACATCTGAAGACATGCAATGTTTTAGAAACTGGTACTTCATTTGAAGTTGTATAACAAGGGAATGAGTAGGAAACAGTGGCAGCTGTGATGCAGGTAATACTGTGGTGTGATGGGCCAATGCGTTCCCAATATGAAAGAGAAACAGATGACACAAGATGTATTTGAAGAGGATATGTCACAGGAAAATGTTCTTCAACTTTCTGTAGAATGAAACAAACCAAATAATGTGCCCTCAGTTTAGAAGAAAATTATCAGTGGGAAGGGCTGCTTGATTTAATACAGATGGATAGACCTATTAAGATTGATGAAAGAAATAGATTACAAACAGTAAATAAGAATGTTAGAAGTCTGATAAAATAGTTGACCACAGTAATCCGGAAAGATAAATTCATGTGCTATGACAGAAGTAAATAAGATATATTACTATGCAGCTAATGTAATAGCAGATAGTCCTATCACAAAACAATGCCACCATGGAAGCATCAAATAGAGAAAACTAGAGTCCAGTTAAGAAGTTTCACTGTAATACAGAGGAGAGAACAAATCAACAAAAATACTTAGGTGTGATAAAAGCAATGCGCAATGTCAAAAGATACCAGTAGCTACCACATACTATTGCGAATAATAAACTATATCAGTATATGCAGAAAAAAACTTAGACTTTCAGATAAATATAAAAGAAAAGTACAAAATAAGAAATGTATTGATGACCCAAAAATGTTTTAAAGAGAACCGGGAAACAAAATAAAAGGAATAGAAACACCACTAAAAAAAGGAGAGACACATTTTGGAAAAATATTTATGAAGACCCTGTTGAACATAACAGAGAGCCTGAATGGATAGAAACATAAGAGTAAGGAGCTCAAATGTAAGGGATATTAAATAAGACATTAAAACATTACTAAGAAAAGCTCCTAATTGGAAACCCACAGGCCCAGATGTATTCCCTATCTTCTAGTTAAAAATATTAACATTTTTACCCAAAGATTTAACCCTGAGTTAATAATTAGTTGTAGGCACATCCCAAAGAGATACCAGCCTGGGTAACAACATGAAAAATGTTACTCCTCTGTAAGACTGAACTTGTAAGCTCTCCTGAAAAGTATAGACTAATAAGTTGCCTTCCGTTGATGTATAAACTATATAGTACAATTGATGTAGACAGACTTAATAGTCCATTAGGAAAAAAGTCATGGCAATAGAACAAAAGTGTAACAAAAGAAAGTCATACAGAACAAAGGACCATTTGCTGCTAAGTAAAGTCATAATAGAGAATTGTAAAAGCTGGAAGTATGGCAAGGATAGATTACAAAAAATGCATTTGACAGCATCCCACATTCATGGATAAAGGAATACTTAACAGATATTTGAGATGTAGTCCACATTGTTCAATCCCATTACAGCAACCATAAAACAGTGGCAAACCACTGCAGCTGAGGTATGAGAAAGGGCAAATTATTATCCGAGGGATAGAAATTCAAAGGATGATATTCTGGGGTGATTGTCTCCATTTTCTTTTTTTCATATTGCCATTAATTCCATTATGCTGTTTACAGAATTTTCCATTGTTACAGTTTGGGTCCCAGAAAACAACCTTATTTAAACACTTCTCATCTACTTTTTTCTGGCTGACTTAAAACTTAATTCATCAGATGAGGAGTTAAAAGCAAACTGCAAGTGGTTTAAACTTTCTCAGATGATACATGAATGACATTTGGTCTTGATAAATGTACAAAAGGAATGTTTAAAGCAGGAAACATCAGTCTGGGACAGGAATCTGATGTAAAAGAACTTGAGCAGGAGGGAGTTTATAAATATTTGGGAATTAATGAGGGACTGGCAATAAACCATGAACAAATGCAAACAAAACTCAGTAAGGAGTATTTTAGATTAAAAGTAATACTGACATCTGGGAATAAAGTCCAAGCTATAAACCAATTTGTGCTTCCTATTCGAACTTACAGTTTTGGAATGATTGTCCCCACCAAAAGGTATTGGATCATTTGGACAGGAAAATAAGAAAATTGCTTCATGCTTATTGAATGATGTATAAAAATCGGTGCATTCCAAGATTATATATTCCTCGATCTGAAGAAGGTATGGGCCTCCTCAAAATTCATTATATATATATATATATATATATATATATATATATATATATATATATATATATATATATATAGATCCTGCATCCCTACTATGTCTAATCTTTGCTCTCTTTGTTGCTATACTCCCTACTGTCAACTGTATAAAGCAAGTAATGCAAGCCCTACTAACAATGTTCACTAATATGTAATGCCTCAACCTAAAACTGTAAAAGATGTGTTCAGTCTATGTAAATATGTTAAATCTTAAGCTTCAATGCTATGTTACTAGTCAGTGTTAAGTTTGGTACTATCTATGTAAATTTGCATTAAGCTTGCATGCTATGTTACTAGTCAATGTTAATTTTAGTACTGTCTATGTAAATTTGCATTAAGCTTGAATGTTTTGGTACTAGTCAATGTTAAGTTTACTACTATCTATGTAAATCTGAGTGCTTCTGTATACACTTTATATTTTGCTTAAAATTTACCTGTGGAACTTTTCTTCCTGGGCCTCTGCTGAAAATGGACATGCATCCAGTCAGACTTTCCCGGTCAACAAATGTTAAATAAATAAAATAAATATTTGAGACTGCATACATATTTGCTGGCCTCACCAGATGCAAACATAATGAATATTTTAAAACATGAGGAGAGGAAGTCATAGATGACTTTCTTGTTTACTTTAGCAGAAGCATATTAGTGTCGGGTGAAAATGGAAATTAAACGAGAAGGAGAAAAAAGTCAGGCATCAACTTAATGTGCCAAAAAACAAAAGAAAGTATATAAGGAGGAGGATCAGATGAGAAGGAAAGAAATATGGAAAAGGCATAAATAATGTGCCAAATACAGAGATCTCCTGGAACAACCTTGTGTTGATCTGGATTTGACACAGGAATGGTTAAGGAGAGAAGAATTGAAACCAAAATAAGAAAAGTTAATAATGGCAGCCTCAGGTTAGTGTACCCACATACATGTTGGTTTACAAAGTCCATTGAACATGTGGGAGAAACGGACAAATTCAGGTTCTATTAAAAAAAAAAAAAAAAAAAACTGTAAACACACTCACATCTTGTTACTGGGGTGATACACTCGTGACAGAGGGCCTGTATAATGAAAGGCACAAAAATGTGGCAAGACTATTGCACTGAGGATAGTGTAAATACAATACTGAGGTAGTTCAGAAGCAATGGAAACATGAGCCATAAAGCATTATAGAAAATGATGAAGTTTATTATCACATGGGATTACCTGTTACCAGCAGTTCAAAATATAGATCTGAGAAAAATGGATCTGATATTGTTAATCCTCGTTCATTCCTTACGCATGGGTATCGGTTCCGAGCTCGGAACAGAGCCGGCCATTTTCCAAGCTCACGTCAGCTTCAAACTCTCGAGCTAAACTCTTACCCACAATTCCCCTCTCCCTGTTACCTCAAATTTTGTTTGCCGCGTTGCCATCCGGTCGTGTCAAGCTACTTCTCTTGAGCTCTTGAGCTAAGTACAGTCAATTGTTGTTTAATTGCTTTACAAATTACTTTTCTGTCAGAAAAGGTGATTTTTTTATTGTCTCTTGCCCTATCGCATCTAGCGTTCATAATTTCCTCAGGTTTTTTCTGTCCTTTACTTACCCTTTTTACCGTGAGGTAATTTCTCCTTACCATCGTTGGTAATCCCTTTCCTTTTCTTTTTCATACCTTCAGGTACTCTCTTGTACCATTGTTGGTACTTTTCTATTTGTTAATATGGCAGATAAAAAGGGTAGTCCAGGGTTTAAGCAGTGTTCTGATTGTGGACACAAACTGCCTACTTCTGATGCACACTCTTTTTGTGGTTATTGTTTGTGAGCTTCCCATTTATCTGTTGAACCACCTTGTTCTATATGTGAAAACTTTTCTAATAGAACTTTGTTAGAAAGAAAAAATAAGCTGATACTGAAGGGACTTCTAAAATCTCCCTTTTCAGAGGCTATTTCTGGGTCAGAGGTCTCAACCCCTCCTAAAACCCATAAGCAAATGGATGTTTCTACCAAGGCTAAATCCTTGCCTTCATCCCCGGCGGGGGACTCTCACCAACCAAAATCTAAAAAGGCTAAAATTTTGGCTCTGGAGCTCTCTCAGTCAACCCCAGTGCTTTCGGTGCCCAGACCTTTGGCACCGAGGCCTTCTGCTCCAATAGTGATTTCAGCTCCGTCCTCTCCTGCAGCCTTCTACATATCGGCACCGAGGGGCTCCTTGGTTCAGACCTTGACCGCGTCAGCTCTGAGATCTTCCGAGGCCGTTATTATTGACTAGTCAAGTTCATCGTGCAGCATGCTTGGAAGGCCCCTGATACTGTTGAAGCTATTCCCCGGAGGCCAGATAAGATCTTGTCCCCTCCTGCTTCAGATCCCCACTGGTCCAAAGGTCTTCCTGTAGATGCTTTGGTGGTGGCGGCCACAACAAAAAAGGATCTGGCAGAAGAAGAAAGCCAGACTGTCCCTCCGCCTAACAGAGAGTCCCGGGCCCTGGACAGAATAGGGAAGTGCACTTTTGCTTCAGCGACCTTTGCTATCAGGTCCCTGAATTATATGGCACATTTTCACAGGCTTCAAAGGGATCTGGTTTCTGAGCTCTCTGAAACCTTGGCTGGTGCAGTGTCTGATGAGGTCCGTGACAAAGTGGCCTCTCAGCTGGCCACCATTGAGTCTGTATCTAACTCCTCTATGTGATTGATATCTCATGCATCAGAAGGAGCAGCTAGAGCGGTGGGTTCAGCTGGGGTCTTGAGACGACACTCCTGGATGCGCTTGTGCAACTTTGCGGAACCTTTTAAGTCTTCCTTTCTTAATACCCCCATTGAGCCCTCCTCGTTGTTTGGGCCCAAAGTTAAAAGCACACTGGCCAGATGTGTCCATTATTCTTCCCCTCAACATGCTTTCTCCCGAAACCAAAAGAGTGGGAAGATATGGTTCAAGAAATCTCAGGGTCCTCTCCATGACACACAGGCCGAGTTCTCCCCCAGAGGCAGAGGGGGAAACTCACAGGGAAGACGCTCCTTTCGGGGCAGAGGGGGACTGCGTAACCAGGGTTCCAGGGATTCTTTCCCTGGTCAATCCTACCAGCGCTCCTGAAGAGTGGCCCAACCCCTTTACTCTGGAGGTGGTTGGGGGAAGTTTCTCCTTGTACCCTTCTGCCTGGCTAACCATCACCACCGATTCTTGGGTACAAAGGATCATAACCAGAGGTTATCATATCCCTTTCGATCTTTGTCCCGTCCCTTCAAAAAATCTTCCCGACGTTCCACCCAGTCAAAGGGAAGAAGCAGCACTAGAGATAGAAAAGCTGCTAAGAAAAAGAGTCATCCAAATAGTCCCTCCAGACCAGATAGGATCCGGATTCTACTCAAGACTATTTTTGGTGCCAAAGAAAACCGGGGACTGGAGACCAATTTTGGATCTCAGTGTTTTGAACAAGTTTGTGAGAGTTCAAAAATTCCCGATGGTCACTATACAGTCTATCCCCCCGCTTTTGGAAAAAGATGATTGGATGTGCTCTATAGATCTTCAAGATGCGTACTACCACATAAAGATGGACAGGCCGCCAAGAAGATTTCTGCGCTTCCGTGCGGGAGCCAGTCTTTACCAGTTTAGAGTACTGCCCTTCAGACTCTCTACAGCTCCCAGAGTGTTCACAAAGTGCATGGCAGTTGTCACAGCTCACCTGTGACTTCAAGGATTCCGGGTGTTTCCATACCTAGATGACTGGCTCATTTCCGCCTTCACCAGACATCTACTGGAAAAAGCCCTGGCATACTCTCTCCTCGCTGCTCAAAGGCTAGGCATAACCATAAACTGGCAGAAATCCAATCTCACCCCATCTCAGTCGACAGAATTCATAGGGTTTATCTTGGACACAAAAAACTGCAGAGCTGCTATTCCAGAGCACAGAATTTTAAGGATAAAGCAACAACTAATTCCAATCCTTTCAAAGGAAAAATCCACGGCTCACTCGGTTCTTCAGCTGTTGGGTAACATGGCAGCCTCCATCACCACTGTTCCCCTGGCCAGGTTTCACATGAGGCTTCTACAATAGCTACTGCTCACCCAATGGTATCCTTTTCAGCATCCTCTTTCAGCCATGATTCGAGTAACCCACAGGTGCAAACAGGATTTAAATTGGTGGATGACACACAATCTCTCCCCTCAGCAACTCAAGGCCACAGTGACCACAGACGCCTCCCTGATGGGGTGGGGGGGCTATGTCATGGACAGACCATCCAAGGCACTTGGTCCCAACTGGAGGCCCATCTGCATATAAATGTTCTAGAGTTGAGGGTGGTGCTTTTGGCGTTGCAAGCATTCCATCCCCTGCTGCCGTCTGGGACAATTGCGATTCAATCAGACAACACGACGGTGGTCTGGTACATCAACAAGCAAGGTGGAACCAAATCTTACTCCCTTTGTCGAGAGGCCATGAGGATATGGCAATGGGCGATGGCTACCAACTGTTTTCTTCTAGTAATGCACATTCCTGGGAGTTTCAACGTGATAGCAGACAGACTCAGCAGGTGCATTCTTCAACCTCATGAGTGGTCCCCGAATCCCTTGATAGCAGCGAAGATCTTCCACCACTGGGGCTGTCCTTGCTGCGACCTCTTTGCATCCCCGACCAACTACAAATGCTGCAACTACTTCACCCTGATTCCCCCTCCAGGACAGTCACCCAGGGACACTCTAGTCCACAACTGGCCCTCGGGTTTTCTCTACGCATTTCCACCCTTTCCTCTCATTCCTGCAGTTTCTGAAGAAAGCCCGGCAGTTGAAGAGCAAGGTAATCCTCATAGCACCATATTGTCCCAGACAGATTTGGTTCCCATTCCTTTGGCCAAACCTACTAGATCGACCATGGATTCTCCATTCAACCTCGGAGTTGATCTCACGCCCACAGAACCTGATTTATCCCAACCTGAACAGCCTGAAGCTAACGGCTTGGCTACTCCAATTCCCTTGATTGCCAGGCAGAATGATCTGGCCGACCTGTTTCAATCGGGTCTGTTGGCCTCTACCATTAGAGTTAATTTGGCTGCAATTTCTAATTTTCATGAGGGTGTCCAAGATTCCTCTCTTATGTCCCATAAATTGTGCAAGACCTTCATAAAAGGTGTGAATCATCTGAAGCCACCTTTTAGAGAACGTATTCAACCATGGGATTTATCATTAGTTCTACAAGCTCTGACAATGGCACCTTTCGAACCAGCCTCTTCTTGCGACCTCAAGTACGTGTCATGAAAAACCTTGGTTTTGGTTGGTATTACTTCTGCCAGATGTATTTCTGAACTTCAAGCTTCATGTATCAAGAGTCCATACTTGATTTTTCATAGAGATAGAGTGTCTCTGAGAACTAATCCGTCATTTCTGCCTAAAGTGATCTCTGAAATGTCCATTAGTCAAGCCATTGAATTGCCAGTTTTCTTCCCCAACCATTCAAACAGAGGAGAGTATTGCCTTCATACCCTAGATATACACAGGCAAATCCATTTTTACTTAAACAGGACTAAACCCTTTCGTAAATTTGACCAGTTATTTTTGGCCTTTTCTGGACCTAGATTAGGATCTGCTGTTGCTAAGGCCACATTAGCTAGATGGTTGAAGGACTGTGTGACCTTTATTTATACACAACGTAATATCACGTTGCCTACTACCATGAAAGCTCATTCAACAAGGTCAGTGGCAACTTCTGCTGCCTTCCATGCCAGACCTTCTTTACATGACATCTGTGCTGCTGCAACTTGGGCTACGCCTCATACCTTCATCAGTCATTACAAATTGGATTTGACCTCCAGGAGAAGAGCATCTTTCGGTTTTATGGTGCTCAGGAATGTCCTTCCATGAGAGCCTCCCAGGAATAGAGGTAGCTGGGGACTCTGTCCCATGCGTAAGGAATGAACGAGGATTAAAAATATCAGATAAAGAAGTTATGTCTTGCCATAATGTTTCATCTGTATTGTTGATCCTCGTTCAGTCATTACAACCCTCCCTCCTTCCCCCTCCTGTGGTTTCTAGTGGATCTCACCATCCAGTTCTCTTAGGTCATTTGACCAGATGTAGCCTCTACCTTCTTTAACTTGCAAACTCGATCTGAGGTAACCGAGAGAGGGAAATTGTGGGTAAGAGTTTAGCTCGAGAGTTTGAAGCTGACACGAGCTTGGAAAATGGTCGGCTCGGTTCTGAGCTCGGAACCGATACCCATGCGTAATGACTGAATGAGGATCAACAATACAGATGTAACATTATGGTAAGACATAACTTCTTTATATAGTTTCTAGGAGCCTTGCTCATTGAAATTATTGCACCTGGTGATCAGTGTCTTACATACAAAAAATGCAAAGTCATAAAATACCAGGTTTTGTAGGCAGAAATGAAAGTAATCTGGAAGAAAAATACCCAGGTGGTTCTAATAGTAGTAGGAGCAATTGGTCTCATAAAAAAGAATATCTGAAGTTTTCAGTCTTCATCCTGTCATCACCTGTGGGTTCGGGTCCGATCATTTGGAACCAACTCGGCCACTTCTATAGCTTGTGGACTCAAAAAAACTCTCAAGCTCATCCCTTACTCATAATTATTAGGTTAGATTAACTCATATCCCATTTGTCACTTTCAGCTTCAGATATGGTTTCTCCATATCACTCTCGAGCCAAACAGCTAAGTCAAACTTTTACATTAAAATCTCTTCCTTTTCCCTTCTAAAATTAAATAAAACCTTCTTTTTACTTCTGTTGCATTTTTCCAAGCTTTCAGACGTTTTTTTAGGCAGTTTTTCTCTTGTTCTCGTTTTCTCTCCTGACTACCGTTAGGTAGCTCTTTAGTACCATTATTGGCATCCCTTACCTTTGCCTCTTACCGCTTCATACGTCTTCTGTTACCATTGTTGGTAACTTCCTTTCAAAAAGAAAAATCTTTTCTGTCCTGTTGACTTTTCTAGTTACTCTTTCCTAAGTGTGTGTGTCTGTGTGTTTAAATGTTGCCATTGTTACCTTCTTTGAAAGATGGGTGACAGAGTACATCCAGACTGGATTTAAAAAAAAATCTTCCAAATATGGTCACAAAATCCCTTTTTCTGACCAGCATTCTCTGTGTATATAGCCTGCGTCCCTTGCACTTGCAAGAGGACTGGTCTCTCTGCAACCTTTCAGTCACCGAGTGTTGGTAGATAGAAAGAATAAAATTATTCTGAAAGGTCTTCTTCCCTTCTCCTTTGGGAAGGGCATATCTGGATCTCCAGAAAAGACCAAGCATAAATCCGGACATAGTTCTTCCTCCTCCTCCTCTAGATCCACGGAGAAGAAATTCTCTACCTTGGTTCTGAGTACTTCCTCGGTGCCAAGCCCAAAAAAGAAAGACTTTGGCACCGATGTTAAAATCCTTGAACCCAAAGTGTAGCTCAGAATCGATTGCTGCTCCCTCAGTTCTGATTCCTTTGTTGCCTCTATAACTGTCATATCCACCATTTACTTCTCTATCAATGACGCGGTATTCACCTTCAGTGGACCCCTTTGCTGACAGGTCACCATCTCCATTCTTAGATAAACCAACATTCTCCTTGTTGGTTTCTGTCTGTTCTTCCAGGAGTTTCACTGAAGTCAATGTGGAGAGGTTGGTGATGAAGATCACTTGGGCAAAAGGTGTGTCAGGCACTCCACTGGTTCCTACCCCTTTGGACAGGCACCTACACCTTCCACTTCCCCATCCACTTTCAATCCTCCTCCTCTAATCTCCACAGGTACTTTAGATTCTTTGGTTGGCCTTTCTGGAACCGACTGTTTCGGTTATGAACATTTCTTTTTCTTTGGAACAGATGATTGCCCTGAGCATTTCGATTGTGTCGCAACCAGACTCTTCTCGGGGATGCAGCCTGGCAGTCAGTTCTGAGTCATTGGGGTCTGCTGTCTATTTATTGGAGCAGCCCTAGCACCTCTGTGAATCGACACTGACGGGTTTGGGTCTGGCTTCAGTCTTGATGAGGACCTCATTGGGACAGGGGGGGGGGGCTTTGGTGCCAAGGATTTCTTTTTGAGCCCAGGAGTACCTCTCCTTTCCTCTTCTGGTGTGTCAACCTTCGAGTCCATGAAGAGGGCACTGGCTACTTCCAGTACCAGGTCAGCTCCTTCTTCATTGGAGCCCCCGTACCTGGCCATTTTGGTTCTGGAGCATCAACCAACCCCTCAACAGGGTCAGTGGGTACTGTAATGTCAGGTTACCCAGCAGGGAAACCCCTTCTTCTTCTGAAACCTCTCCAGATTTCCCCCCGAGGAGGTTACTGAGAAGAAATCATGTAAGAGGAAGCATCTAGACTCTCCAGAAGAGTCCATCACAGAAGACATGGATTTGGATGAAGGTGAAGGGTCCCCCAGATCATCTCCTGATGATGTCTCCTTTGGAGACATCCTGGAAATACTTAGAGGTGGTTGGAAGTCCCTCAACCCTTCAACCAAGGACTCTGTGTACCTACAGGCTTTCAGTACCCCCCGTCTACTTCCTGGGTCCCTCCACCCACTGATGAGCTCATTGAATTGATATCTCGTTAGGTGTGGAAGGCCCCTGACACCACCGATCCAATCCCCAAGAGACCAGATAAAATCATTACAACTCCAGAAGATAAGCCTTTCTGGACTAAGGAAGTTTCTGTAGATGCCTTGGTGGTAAAATTGGCCACTAAGAAGGAACTTGCAGAAGAAAGTGACTTTGAACTACCTGGCTCATTTTACAAGATTACAGAGAGATCTGATCAAGGAACTTTCTGATACTCTCTCAGGAGCTGTTTCTGAAGAGGTACAGAATTCAGTCACCTCTCATTTAGCTATCCATTTCCAATTTGTCCATGAGGCTCATTTCTCATGTTGTCGAAGGAACGACAAGAACAATGGGTTCAGTCATTACCATAAGGAGGCATGCTTGGATGTGCCTGTGCAATTTTGCAGAGCCCTTCTAGTCTTTATTTGTCAATGCAACCTTTGCTGCCTCTTTCCTTTTTGGCCCAACTGTTAGAGACACTTTAACCAGATGTGAGAAGGATAGGGAAAACCCTTTCTGCTGTAGGAGTACATTTTCCACTCCTCAGAAGTCCTTTTCTAGGAACCAGTCTGGCTTAGGAAGTCTCAATGCTCTTCCCAGACTATGCCTGGTAAAAGTTCCCCCACAGGCAGAGGGGGGAACAGTAATGGAAGACGCTGCCTTCGCGGCAGAGGTGACTCGCAACATCAGGGTTTCCAGGATCCCTTCTTTTGGGAAGACGGCAAGGATTCTGGATGTTCCTGTACTTAGATGACTGGCTCATTTCTGCTACTACCAGGCATCTCCAACTTATTTATTTATTTGTTTATTTAACATTTGTTGACCAGGAAAGTCCAACTAGGTTCCACAGAGCCTGTTTTCAGCGGAGGCCAAGGGAGAAATGCTCCAGATGCATGTCTTTGAAATGTCGGAGGAAACCCACAATAACACAGAGAGAACATGCAAACTCCACACAGAAGGCACCCCAGCCAAGAATCGAACCGGAGAACCTCTTGCTGTAAGGCGACAATGTTAACCGCTGCACCACTGTGCCGCCCAGGACAACTAACACCAAAACAAAGGGTTCAACAATTATGCCACCATCATGATCAACTTCAACAAATTCTTTGAACCAAGATTCAGAACTCAAAGGCAATACCCAGATTTGCTCTGAGTTATTGCACAATGACACCTCCTACACTGAGCCAACAGATATAGCCAACATACTGACCAACAGATTCAGTGCCAACTTTAACCCTCCCCCTTCAAGGGCCCTATCACAATACCAGAAGAAAGCCTGGTACCCACCTTTTCTGCAGCACAGGTAAAAGCTGCATTGTTCAAAGTCAAGAATACAGAATCCATGGAACCTGATAATATCCCTGGATGCATCCTACATGAAGTACAAAACAAAGTAGCACTACATCTGTATGCCCTGTTCAATCACAGCCTTATCTCAGGCTATGTCCCTAACAAATGGTGGCTTGCTACAGTCATCCCGCTCCATAAAGGAGGATCAACTACAGACCCTGGGAACTATCGCCCCATTCGCCTGATGAGTCTGGTATGCAAAGCTATGGAGCGCATCATCTTGGACCTGCTTAACAAAGATATAGGCAATCTCCAAACTCTTGACTCCACACAGTTTGGCTTTGTCAAGGGGAGATCCTGCCTGCTGAACCTGGTTGACTTCTTCGAGTCAGTCACGAAGGTTGTGGATGAGGGTAAGGCAGTGCATACAGCCTACCTTGACCTGGCCAAGGCCTTTGATACCATTCCCCACTCAGATATTATTGATAAAGTCAACAAACTAGGCATCAATCCTTACATCACTAGGTGGGTTGCAAATTGGCTCACAGACAGGACCCAGAGAGTGAAAGTTGTGGATTTGAAGTCGAGTGTCGATCAGTCACGAGTGGAGTCCCACAGGGCTTGGTCCTGGGCCCTGTCTGTTTGGCATCTACTTCTCAGAAGTCCAGGGCAACACAGAAGGACTCTGGCTGACCACGTTTGCTGATGACTACAAGCTAGGAGTCATTATCAACTCCCCAAGTGATGCAGACCTCCTACAAAAGGGCCTTTCTGAGACCAATGACTGGTGTCGGAGCCATGGCCTGAAGCTTAATGCCAAAAAATGTATTATCATCCCCTTTAGAAAAAAACTCAGTTCCCTCAAATTACTACATTGATGGGAGCCCACTGAACACCGAATGGGCCTTAAGAGATCTGGGCACCCAAGTCGACGGCCACTTCACCTTCGACCACCACATTGCCACTGTGGTCAAAGTCCTTCTATGTGGCACATCTTATAACCAAAGCTTTCATATCCAGGAAGTAGGAGGTCATCATCCCTCTCTACTCATCCCTCATTAGACCAATCATCGAATATAACGCCCCTTTTGGCATGTACCTGACCAGACACCTACAACAGCTAGAGAGGCCACAAAAGTACACATGTCCTACATGGACAGACTCGAGAAACTTCAGCTGTTCTCATTCTCTTATTGTCTACTTAGAGGTCATCTCTGCTTGACTTACAAAGCCATGTCCAACCCAGTCCTACTTGAAATGCAACACCTAAAGAAATTCCAATCCCCCCCCTGCCCCACGTGTTCCAGAGATCACATTTTCATTACCACAATTAACAGAACATGCTGGAGGGGGACAGATTCATCTCCCAAAGACTGCTCATACTCTGGAATAAGCTTCCCATTCATGTCAGGCAGAGCAACTCGCTGGCCTTCTTAAAGAGAAATCTTGACGAGTGGATGGGTACCAGGATATGGGCACTGTGAACTAACATTGGGTGGCACAGTGCCTGGGCAATTTTTTTGGGCTAGGCTTGCAAAGGCTCCAGGGCCATTAGCCTAGTACACACCTATGAACCTATGAAAAGAGCTCTCCTATGGTGGAGTCATTCAAGTCAAGTTCTATAACTGTGCCCATTCATTCCCCACTCAGTCAAAGGCCACAGTGACCACAGATGCTTTCCAGCTTGGGTGGGCGAGCAGTGCCAGGGAAAGACAGTGGAAGGCAGTTGGTCCCCATCAAAGGCCAATCTGCCTAAATGCTCTACAGATGAGAGTGATGCTCTTAGCATTGTGAGCATTTCAAGACTCACTGCCTCTAGGGATGATTGCAGTTCAGACGGACAATATGTCAGGGGTCTGGTACATCAGAAAACGGGGAAACCGGGTCTTACCACTTATGCCGAGAAGCCCTCAGAGTATGGCAGTGGGTGAGCTCATCCAACTGCTTTCTGATTGCAATGCATATTCAAGGGAAGTCCAGTGTGATAGCAGACAAGTTGAGCAGGTGTGTCCTTGTACCTCACAAGTGGTCCCTCAACCCAAAAGTGTCGGAAAGTATTTTCTGATTATAGGACCTTGCTGCAACCTTTTTGCTTCTCCTCTGAACAACAAATGCAGCAGTTACTTTGCCCTCATCCCCCCAGAGGGGGAATTACCGAGGGATGCTGTTCTCCACAATTGGCCACTCTCTCCTTTATGCATTTCCTCTGACCCCACTAATTCCCAAATTTCTACAGAAAGCAGCCAAGTTGAAGAGAAAAGTCATCCTCATTGCCCACTTTTGGCCTCAATAGATTTGGTTCCCTTTCCTATGGCCTCATCTGATAAAAAGAACTTGGATTCCAGATCCAATTCTGGACCTCCTGTCACATCCTTTTGGCATCAGTCACCCCGAGCATTACTACTCTGAATCCAATTCCACTAGTGGCCAGGCATGATGCGCTCTCTTCCTCAGTTAAACACGTACTTTTGGCATCTCATAAACCATCACCACGCAAACTTTAAGCGAGTAAATGGAACAGATTCATTCATTAGGCCTCCCTACATTACATTGATCCTTTTTCAGCACCAATCCATGAAATTCTTCGCTTCCTAGCTTCTATTTTCAATGATGGCTCTTCCACTTCTACAATTAAAGTCCAACTGGCAGCCATCTCTAGTTTTCCACAATGGTTTCCGTGGATCATCCATTGCCTCACATAGACTTTTGTAAAGCATTTTTAAAAGGTGCTCTCCTCTTAAAGCCTCCCTACAAGGATCCTACTCCTCATTGGAACCTCACCTTAATGCTGCAGGCTTTGACACAACCCCCTTTCGAGCTGACCTCTAGTTGTGATCTAAACTTCTTATCTTAGAAAAGTATTTTCTTAGTAGTCATTACCTCGGCTGGAAGTAATTTCAGAAATTCAGGCTCACTTGTCTAGACTGCCGTACTTCTCAGGACCAGCCCATCTTTTCTACCTAAGGTTGCACCGGAAACCAACTTTAATCAATGCATTAATCTTCTGGTGTTTTTTCCAAATTCTTCTAATGGGCAGAGGGTACACATTACATCTGTTTAAATGTTCACAGACTAAGATTCTACCTTGACAGGGCCAAGGAAGTCTGACCAGCTGTTCATTTCCTTTTCACATATCAGATTGGGACAACCTGTACACAAAGTGACTCTAGTTAAGTGGATTTCGGACTGTGTTTCTTTTGTTTATAGAACAAGGGGTATTTCTTTACCTCTACCTCCAAAAGCACATTCAACTAGAGCTGTAGCTACTTCCAGTCAAGAACTTCCATGGTTGCCATCTGTGCAGCTGCAAATTTGGTGTCTTCCCATACCTTTATTACTCATTGCAAATTTAGGTCTGGTCTCTAGGGGTAGAGCATCATTTGGCTCAATGGTGCTCATGCTCAGGAATATCCTTCCTTGAGTCCACCCAGGGTTCTAAGTAGCTGGGTATTCTGTCCCACAGATGATGACAGGATAAAGATTGACATCTTCAGGTAAAGAAGTTATGTCTTATCATAACATTCCATCTGAGTTGTCCATCTTAATCTGTCATCAACTCCCCTCCCTCCTTCCCCCCTGCCAGATTTCCTGGAAGTGCAGGTGTTTACCCGAGAGTTTCCTTTTGGAATATTCTTCTAATCAAGATATGGTCTCTCTCGTTATTTTTACGTTTTTCATTCTCTAACAGAAAACTTGATCTGAAGTAATCTACCCTTAGCTTTATGGGTAAGGGATGTGCTGTAGAGTTTTTGGAGTCCACGAGCTATAGAAGCAGCCAAGTCTGTTCCAAAGGATCAGAACTGAACCCACAGGTGATGACAGCTGAAGATGGACAACTCATATGGAACTTTATGGTAAGACATAACTTCTTTTTACAGTCATATTTAGATATGCTTCTGATGCATGTAACTCCATATGAATTCCAGAAGTCGTCAATTCTGGGCAGATTGCTGGTGCTACAAAGAGTACTTTTGGCATCAAAGACTGAAACAATACTAATTTCATGAACTTCAGTCATACCCTGACTTAGGGATGAGGTTCATTCTTGTCATGGTATTAAAAATAAAAAAAAAACTTTGAAAACTCTCCTGGCTGTTCGAGAACACACCTTAAATTAAATAAAATAAATAATCTTTAATATAAGTTAAGCACTTTCATCTCAACAAAGACTTCCTCAGAACAGTACAACAAACACTTTCAAACTAATATAGCCTGAGTTCAAAGTTAATTGGTAGGTTATACACAGTGGCCTAGCTAGTGGGGGGTGAGAGGGGCGGTCTGCCCCAGGCGGCACTTTTTAATGAAGCTGTTTTTTTTTGGCCTGGCAGTTGACACAGAAAGGCAGAAGTCAGGTGGTGCTCTGTTGATTTTGCGTTTGGCTGAGTTACACACCATGACGCATGCATGCATGCAGCAGCAGCAGGCCAGCAGGCAACCCTCTGACAGTCACGCAGTGTGGGGAAAAATAGCAGGAACCAGGAACCCAGGAGCTGGAAGACGAATAAAAAAACAGGTAGTGCTACAAGATTGTTAATTGATTTATTGTTACTGTTATCTTTACATAACTGGATTGTATTTATTGCAGAGTACAGAGTTGTGTAGGTACTTTATGAATTTCTAAAACTCTTAGATGTTAAGTTGTCAATCTCGCCTTCATTCTTGCTTGATGGGTTCGGAGCCGATCCTCGGCTCCGACTCGGCACTTGCTAAGCTCGAGAGTCACTTTTACCAGCTCGAGGCAGCCCCATATCCCATGATGCAAGGCGGTAAGTACCCAGATCTCGTTTGCCGCTTCGCTGATGAGGTCCTCCTTTTACCAGCTCCTGGTAAGTGAATTATTACTTTACTATTTTAGCCCCTTTTTTCAAAAAAAACTTAAATTATTAGTTTTAACTTAATTTTAATACCTTTCTGACAGAAAATTTCCCTGTCTTTTCTAAACTTTTAGTCAGACTAAAACCCATCCCATCCCCCCCCTGTTAGGGTGTGTGTGTGTCTGTTAGTAATACCTTTTGGTATATTTAATTTTATTTCTTGGACTGGTGTGTGTGTGTTTGTTTGCACCATGTCTAAGGAAAGGGTCTCAGGCTTTAAGAAGTGTGACTCGTGCTGTCAGAAGATGTCTCTGACAGTCGGTCACACTTCTTGCCTGTACTGTCTGGGGCCTCTTCACCTGCAGGACTCCTGTGCTATATGTCATTCTTTTAGCCAGAGAGTCCTGCAGGAAAGAAGAAATAAATTGATTTTGAGGGGCCTTCTTAAGCCGGAGGGCTCTCCGGCTAAGTCGGCCCCATCTAAGACTTCTAAGTCTTCCAAGGCCCAGGCTTCTGTGTCCAAGCCTGTGGCCTCTGCTCCGACTCATTCAGAGTCGAGATCGGCTCTGGCTGGAGCCGATTCTGGGTTACCTAAACCTTCGGCACCGATGGCTATCGGTGCCGACTGTTCGACCACTTCGGTGTCGGCTCCGATTGGTTCCAACCACCATGTGGCCCAGGCATCGGTGTCGGCTCCGATCGGCTCCGACACCCTTACAGTTATGGCTGTATCGGCTCCGGCTGGAGCCGATACATCAGCTACCTGTCGGTGCCGATAAGTTGTCGGCTCCGACAGTTTCAGTAGTTTCATCGGCTCCGATGGTTCCTTCGAGGAAGAGGTCTAGGTCCCTTCCTTGGAGCCGATACTTCGGCTCGGCCGCCTCTCCTCTCGGAGCGGAGCCATCGGAGCCGATCTTCAAGGTCATCCAGGCTTTCTGACCATGATTTGGAGAGAGTGGTCAGTAGACTACTAAAGTCACAGGTACTGGCCCAAATGCTACATAGTCCGTCTCAGCAGACGACTATTAGTCCACACCCCATTGCAGTTCCTCCTTCGACTCTACCCCAGAGTTTGGAGTTGGAGTCTTTGGGAATAGTTTCTGCTACAGCTGAGGGACAGATACCCCCTTCTGCTCCTTCAGCCTCTACTCTTATCTCCTCTTCAAGACCTTCCTTAGAGGGATTCGGTGGCCGGGCTTCCCTGGTCTCCTCCGAGGGGTGAGTGGCATCGGACCCTTGTCCGACCCGCTCTTCCCCTTGGAGCCTTGGCCTTGGTGAGCTCGGCTCCGACATCTGCCTCGAGCCTTCCTTTCGGTGGGTCCTGGGTTCCTAGCTCTTGGGCGGGTTCTCTCGGCCCTCCCTGGGAGGGGGGCCTTCGAGGTGATGAAGAGTGTGCTGGCCTCTGGACTCAGCCAGCAGTCTGTTCCCTTAGCTCCTCCCTCTATAGTGCCTGTTGACACCTCTGCCACTTCTCTTGCTCCCGGACCCAGAGATCCTCCGCCTCAGGTTTCCCCACTGGGAATATCCCCCTCTTCTGAGGACTCTCCTGATTTGTCGGGTGATCCTCCGCGGAAGAGGACTTGTAAGAGGAAACACGTAGACTCCCCCGAGTCTATCACTTCGGATACTGACTTTGATGAGTCAGAGGGATCCCCAAGATCCCCCTCTGAGGATGTCTCCTTCTCAGACATCCTAGAACTCCTTAGACAGAGGGAAACTGGCCCACCAACAATCCCTCTGAGGATGAGTCAGTATACCTGGAGGCGTTTGGATCTCGGCCCTCCACCTCCTGGTTGTCTCCGCCATTCGACCCCCTTATGCAGGTTATTGCTCGAAAGGCGTGGACTGCTCCTGACTCTGTAGAGCCTGTCCCTAGGAGGCCTTCTAAATTTATTACTGCCCGTCGGACAAGCAATTCCTTACAAAGGTGTCCCGCTGATGCCATGGTGGTGGCGGCTGCCACCAAGAAGGAACTTGCAGATCCTTCCGTACCTGTCCATCCTCCTAATAAGGACTCTAGGACCATGGATAGATATGGTAAGCGGATTTTTCTTCAGCGACCTTTGCTATGCGTTAAGCTGAACTATCTTTGTCACTTCACCAGACTCCAAAGGGATATCCTTAAGGAGCTAGGTGAAGTTGTGCAGGATCCTACAGCTGCGGGGCTCAGGAAAGAATTGCTTCGCAGCTAGGAACCCTTAACTCCATTGCAAACTCCTCCATGCGGCTTATATCATATGCTGCTGATGGAGCAGTAGGGCCGCAGGTACAGGTGTGGCTCTTAGACGCCAAGCCTGGATGCGGCTATGTAATTTTGCAGATCCCTTTAAGGCGTCCTTCACAAACTCTCCCTTTGATGGGTCAGCTTTGTTTGGCCCTCAAGTGAAGGAAACGTTGACCAGGTGTGAGCAGGACGGCAAAACTCTTTCTGCCGTAGGAGTCCGTTTTTCCACCCCTTCTAGACCTTATCCCAAAGGACAGAAGGGTGGCAAAATGTGGTTCCACAAATCCCAAGGAGTCGCGCCGGATTCACGTGGTCAGTTTACCCCTAGAGGCAGAGGGGGTAACAACAACAGACGCCGCTCTAGAGGTAGAGGGGGTCCACAGAACCAGGGAAACAGAGAGTCTCTCTCTGACAAGCCCTTTCAGCATCGCTGAGATGTTGCCCGGCTGTCCCTCCTTGGAGGCAGTCGGGGGAAGACTATCGCTGTACCCAGAAGCCTGGCGTTCTCTCACTCAAGACAGATGGGTACAGTCGATCATATCCGAGGGTTACAAAATTCCTTTCGAGGAAAGTCCTTTCTATCCCTCAAATTCCCTTCCAGATGTACCACCCGGTCTAAGGGAAATTGCAGAGTTAGAAGTCTCAAAACTACTGCAAAAAAGAGCCATTCAGCCAGTTACAACAGACCATTCAGAGCCCGGAATCTACTCAAGGTTCTTTTTGGTTCCCAAAAAGACGGGAGACTGGAGACCAATATTAGATCTCAGCAGACTCAACAAGTCTGTGAGGAAGACAAGATTCCGAATGGTCACTCTTCAGTCGATTCTGCCCTTCTTGCAGAAGGACAACTGGATGTGCTCAATAGATCTCCAGGATGCGTACTATCACATAAAAATTCACAGACGCTCCAGGAGATTTCTCCGCTTTCGGCTGGGGTCCAGTCATTTCCAGTTCAGAGCCCTGCCCTTTGGTCTCACCACAGCCCCCAAAGTGTTCACCAAATGAATGGCAGTGGTCACGGCTCACCTGAGACGTCAAGGATTCCAGGTGTTTCCGTATCTCGACGACTGGCTCCTGTCAGCCACCACCAGGCATCAGCTTGTTCAAGCCAGGGATTACACAATAAATCTTTGTTCTCATTTGGGCATCTCGATCAACTTCGAAAAGTCATCCTTATTGCCCTGCCAGTCTATTACTTTCATAGGCGCAAACTTAAACACTGTTCGGATGTCAGCTACCCTTACAGATCAAAGAG
Organism: Protopterus annectens; assembly: GCF_019279795.1. Lineage (NCBI taxonomy): Eukaryota > Metazoa > Chordata > Ceratodontiformes > Protopteridae > Protopterus > Protopterus annectens. Next base: position 932,356,242 of record NC_056728.1, read on the forward strand.
TTTCAGACATTCAAAGTCATGTCAGGATCATTCTAGCCAACAAAAAAGTACAGGCCAGAATGGTTCTAAAGGTATTAGGTCTCATGGCTGCGGCCATTACTCTTCTTCCCTGGCTCGCTTCTACATGCCTTCTTCAGTGGATGTTGTTCACTCAGTGGTCTTACCAACAACTTCCAATGCGTCACCAAATTCTGGTGACACAGATTTGCAAAATCATCTTGCTTGGTGGATCACTTCTCCCCAGATTCACCAAGGCAGACACTTTGTACCCCATCCCGGTATCCACTGTCACCACGGATGCCTCCCTGATCGGGTGGGGGCATTATCAGGGCAGGATGGTTCATGGGACGTGGCAACCGTTCGAGTACCACCTGCACATAAATGTCCTAGAGATGAGAGCAGTGCTTTTAATGTTGCAAGCCCTCAACGACTCTCTTCCTGTAGGGACAATTGCAGTCCACACAGACAACATGTCTGTAGTTTGGTATATCAACAAACAGGGCGGAACCAAGTCCTACCCCTTGTGTCGAGAAGCACTCAGACTGTGGCAATGGGCGATCTCCTCTCATCGGTTTCTGGTAGCAACGCACATCCCTGGGAAAACCAACATTTTAGCGGACAGGTTGAGCAGAGCTATTCTCATGCCTCACGAGTGGTCTCTCAAGCAATCTATAGTGGAGGAGATTTTTCTGGAATGGGGTCGCCCATGTTGCGATCTTTTTGCTACTCCCCAAAACAGCAAATGCCCAGACTTCTTCTCTCTCTTCCCTCTGTCAGGCCATCCCCCCAGAGACGCTCTGACCCAGGATTGGCCCCAGGGACTTCTTTATGCCTTTTCTCCCTTTCCTCTAATCCCTCAGGTTATCCAGAAAGCTACCGTTTTGAGAGCCAAAATGATTCTCATTGCTCCTTATTGGCCTCGACAAATTTGGTTTCCATTCCTCCATCGTTACCTTTTGGTGCAGCCATGGCATCTGGACCCAGTGCCAGATCTTCTGGTTCACCAATCCGGTCAGCTGCACCGGTCCATCCCTTCTCTCAACCTCTCAGCATGGTTGCTCCACTTCCTTCCTTAGCCAGGCTTCCTTTGATCTCTAACCCTGTTAGAGACATCATAGTAGCTTCTTTAAAATCCTCTACCAGGAGGATTTATACAAGCAAATGGAAACGTTTCTCTTATTGGGCTAAAGCCAAGAATATCGATCCCTTCACTGCCCCAGTTCAGGCAGTTTTGGAATTCTTAGCGGAGATTTTTCATGCAGGCTCCTCTTCTTCCACAGTTAGAGTTCAACTGGCTGCTATCTCGAACTTTCATGTCGGGATCGCAGATCACAATATCATGTCCCATAGGCTTTGTAAAGCCTTCTTGAAAGGAATTTTCCTGCTAAAGCCTCCAATCAGGAATCCTCCTCCTCAATTGGATCTAAATTTAGTGCTGACATCCTTGATTCTTCCCCCCTTCGAGCCAGCTGTTTCTTGCTCCCTAAAATTTCTTTCTTGGAAAACATTATTCCTAGTAGCTATTACATCGGCCAGGAGGGTGTCTGAACTTCAAGCTCTTTCGGTTCGACCCCCCTATTTGGTCATTCACAAGGACAGAGTATCATTGAGAACTAATCCGACCTTTTTGCCTAAGGTCGCCTCAAAGACTAATTTGAATCAATCCATTGAACTCCCTGTATTTTTTCCAAACTATTCTAACAGATCGGAACAAAAATTACATTATCTTGATGTCCACCGCCAACTCAGATATTATTTGGGCAGAACTAAACAATTGTTTCCTATGCGGACAACAGGAAAGGCCTTCCTGTCTCTAAAGTGACTTTATCTAGATGGCTTTCTTCTGTCATCTCTGAAATTTATCTGCTCAGGGGAAAACAGCTGTGCTCAAAACCTAAAGCACATTCAACTAGGAGCTTAGCTACGTCTACAGCCTTTCAAGCTAGACTTCCTTTAGACACTATTTGTGCAGCGGCCACTTGGGCCACTCCTCATACTTTTGTTTCTCATTACAAATTGGACTTGGCCTCCAGGGACAGAGCCAGTTTTGGCTCTACAGTCCTCAAGAGTCTGTTCCGTTGAGCCACCCAGGATAGAGGTGCTAGGGACGCGGTCCCATCAAGCAAGAATGAAGGCGAGATTGACAACTTAACATTAAGAAGTTATGTACCTACCATAACGTTCCATGTTAGTTGTCTTCTCTCGCCTTCTTTCTTGCGACCCTCCCTCCTTCCCCCAGGCCTGGACAGACCTTTCTACAAGAGATTGTTATGCTGAAGACCATTCAGAACTGGTCCTTCTTTCATCCTGTAGGCTTTCTTTCTTTCTTCCTTTGGGAAGTATTTATGCTTGGTGCTATTGCCCTTTATCATCAAACGAGATCTGGGTACTTACCGCCTTGCATCATGGGATATGGGGCTGCCTCGAGCTGGTAAAAGTGACTCTCGAGCTTAGCAAGTGCCGAGTCGGAGCCGAGGATCGGCTCCGAACCCATCAAGCAAGAAAGAAGGTGAGAGAAGACAACTAACATGGAACATTATGGTAGGTACATAACTTCTTATTTTAGTTGATGGTCCATATTTTAAGATACTTATAGTAGATAGTCATAAATAAGTTGAAGACATTTTGTGCAGCTTGCTTTAGGTAGGGGAAGTATAATGGATTTTTTTTTATTTTAGAGGAAATAGCTTATCTTGCTAAGGAGAGGTTTCTTATATGAGTAATGGGCCTGCTAATAAAAGGATTCAACTAATTTTGTGCAGCATGATGGCTGAGTGATTAAAATCTTTGTCCACCCAGCATCGGGGGCTAGGGTTCAATCATAACATCTGATTACTGTGTGGAGCTTGTATGTTTTTTCCATATCTGTATGTTTTTTCTCTGGACAATCTCCTTCTTTCCTTCCTCACCCTAAATCAAGCACGTTGCTCGGCTGCTCTAAAACTGTTTGTGTTTTGTATTTGCCCTTGTAGGCCAGGGTGTAGCTGAAAATGATTCACGATGATAAATACAGCTTACATATGAATAAATTAAAATTATATATATTTTAAGAAAATGGTCTAGGCAGTCAGGGCCTTTGAGCCCATATCTGAAAGTTTTTTAACTGGACATGTATTATTTATTTTGATATCATAATGAAATACAACTATGGTTGCAGTGATTGGGAAAGAGTAAGATTGCGGTGGTCACTGCTATTAGAGGTTATATGTCGCGGATGGTGTTGGTTGAAAAAGGTGCAATAAAGTGATGTTGACATTCTTCAACTATTTCAACATCAGATTGCTTCAAGTCTGCTTTTAAAGGAAAACTCCACCTTTTTGAGCTATTTTAATGCCTCAAAATCACTCATGTGCTTCTTTTACAATTTTAATGTTTCTCTCAAAATGGCGGATGATGGGGCCTGCCTTGGTAACGTAATCTTATTTTTTTGCTTTCCTTCCTTCCTTCCCAGAATATATTTTAAGTCCTCATTATATGACTCATGCCAGACATAAGGAAGTAATGCTGTTTTCTCATGCCATTAAAATATAATGGCAGGACTGTGAAGCACTGTCATTTAAACACACCTTCTGTGAAAGAGCTGCTTCTCTGTTTACCTGACTGAGCCTCATTTATCAGTCTGCCAGAGCTTGTTCTATGCTATAAATAGCTGTTAGCTACTTGCAGCAAAATAAAGCAGATAAAAAACAGTTTTTTGTAAGAGGAGTCTTTTGTAATCCTAACAAACTTGATAAACCCTCCCCCATACTCTCATGCTGAGGTGTGAAAACTCTCACTGCAGTAAATGATCCTTGCTGTACATTTACAAGTGACAAGTAGTAGGACTCTAAACTTAGTCTGTCTGCTACTTCCCAATGCCTTCAGTGGGTGGGAAGATTTTTCTCCCTCATGAATGATGCAAACTTACAATGTGCTTTACTACTTCTTCAATTATTTCTGTCATGTTCCCCCTCCCTTTTTTCTGATTCATATTTATTTATACTTTGGTAACCAGGAAAGTGAACCGGTCCCAGGACCCTTTTCAGCCACAACATAAGCTACACTGGCAAAGATAATAACCATTATTAAATGCCATTATTAAATGCACTTATCAACACAAATAAAAAAATACTGACAGAAAGACATTGACCAAGATTGCATGTGGAATACATAGCCAATGTGTGACAGTGACCAAGTAATTCATTGAGCAACATTTACTAGAATGTATACATTAACAATGCTTAACTATACTATGTTGTTTATTATAATTCACTGTATACACACACACACATTTCTGTATATGTGTATGTATAAAGTACGTGTGTACAAAAGCATGTGTGTGTGTGCATGCATTTAAACACAGTTAAGTACTTTTGATTTCCTTCTCTTAGTGTTCTTAATGCAAGGGCACATAGTAAATGTATGTTAAAGTAAATTCAGCTGTATGTTATGGTTGCTCTCTGACAATGCAAGGACTGACTCAGTCAGTGGGAATCTCTTACAATGGATCTGCATGTACCAGGTATGCATCCCCCTCTGGAAGGATGTCACACAAAGCATAAAATACCTTTTTATGAACAGTATCAGTGCACCTAGTTGATAGGGTTGCCACCTGACTCTCTTTCTGCAGTTCTGGCCTTTGTGTGTGTGTGTGTGGGGGGGGGGGGGTGCGCTTCAAAATGCTAAATGCATTTATACTTTACAAGAAAAAATATTTACTGACCTTTCTCTAAATGTCACAGAAATCTTTGCTACTACTCAAGTTATCTTAACACAAATTATTATAAATAACATTTAAAGCATAGAATTTCAATACTGTGTTGCTGCTTATGTAAATTTGTCAGAAGAGCTGATAATTACCTTTAAATCCCTGAGTGATCTAATTGCTTTGTTTTGCTATTAAAGGGGAGTGATGAGATGTTCTTCATGTTTCACTGTTGCAGTCATCGCACTTGGGTTATCTGCCTGCAGGTAGCCCTCAGTCGGCCCGAATACCAGAGTCTTGGGATTTCTGCGTTGGATGCTGTCGCTTCTTCCATAACATCAGGTCATCAAGGGTATAAAATATGCTGCCGATGCCATTACATCAGCTTTTCTTGCCGAGCAGAGTCTGAAGCAGAAGCAGTTCGCAAATGATGGTCGGCCGCCTCCTGAAATTTTCATTTTTCGAGTTTCAGACCTGAAGCCTTCTAAAAGATAGTACCCCATTGGGGATGCTTTTTTCTTGCTCTAACCAATGTCAGAAAAAATTAATAATTATCTTGCCTGTGAAAAGCAAATACCTCACAGACATTTTCATTCTTACTGTGTCACATGTTTAGGCCCAGACCACGATGTTCCTCGCTGTCGGTTTTGTGCCTTGTTCAATGCCCGAACTATCCGTCATCGGGCTATTTTTGTTGCTGAATTCTTTTGCTCTCGTTATCCTTATTCCGAAATGGCTTCAGTAAGCCATCCGACTACCGATCTTCCGGAAAAACGTAAGGATAAAGACAGAGACAGACCGCATAGGTCCAAAACTGCCGACGCTTCCATTAAGCTAGTCATCAGTCCACAGGTACTCAGTGAGGCGCTTTTGCAGCCCCTGATACCCACTTCTTGCAAGCCTCTACTTAGACTCATTCGGAGTCAGGTATGCCGCAAGATGCTTCTTTGACAATGGTTCATAGGTTAGTACTAGGCTAACTGCCCTTGCGAGCCATTTTAAGCGTAGCCAATTATCCCTTGTGAGACTCGAACCCTGCACCTTGTGTTTGTAAGGCAAACACCTTAACCATTAGGCCACCATCCCAACCCCTGTGGATGGAACCTGTGGATGTCTCTACCTTGGATGGGTCCAGAGCCGCTGTGCAGGCACCAACTTCTGAGGGTGTATTCAGGCCTTCCGATGTTTATATTAAACCAACAAATTTGTTTCAAACCAATAATACCAAATTTTCAGGCCCAGAGTTCACACTACGTCTAGAAAACCAATGACCAAAATGCATTCTTAAGCTCCCATGCCTCAGAAACAATTGCTTAGAATGGCTGAAGACCTCATTACTTTAATTAGGGGAAGCCAGCCTTCCCCCTCTAAAAGTCCTAGAACTGGTTTTTCCTTCTGATTCTTCAAATCTTGAGTCTGATGACTCTGACCCTTCTGATTAACAGGACATACCTTTATCTGCCTATGAGGATTCTGATGCAGAGGATTCCATTCCCTCTGCTTTCCCACCAGAGGATTTTTCTTTTGGTGAAATCCAGCATACCCTTAGAGAGAATTTCCGCTGGGAGTGCCAGGACTACCCACAGTCTAAAAAGAGACTCTGGGAATTTTTAAACTTGCCTCAGCACAGGCCTCTAGCTATCCTTCCTATTCTGGAAATTGTAGATGTCTTCATGGAATCCAGCCTTACCCCCGATACTTTGCCTCCAGCTCCCAGGAAACTTGACAGGTAGTACAGAGTACCTGACTCCCACAAATTCCTCTTTAAGAATCCTGCTGCTGATCCAGAGACCATTTCCCAGGGACTTAAAGGCAATAAGGCTACTACAGCCAAAAACCATACCCATTCAGACAGGGATTCTAGGGCTTTAGACAGATGGGATAAGAAGGTATACACCTCTGCTACTCTTGCCATCAGGGCTTTAAATTGCCAGTTTCATATGTTAAACTAACAGCAACATATTATGGAGCTAATTAAACGGAAAATTATGTTGATTCCTGATTGTGCAGAGCATAAAGATTTACAAGAGTTAATGCATTCTGCTAACCAAGTTGGAAAGCATACTTTGCAATGTGGTTTTGATGCCTTAGAATCATCTTGCATGGCTGCTGTCACTGGGTTTGTTGTTAGAAGGCATGCATGGCTTAAGGAACAGATCTTGCCAGACCATGTCAAAGCAAAATTACTAGATGCTCCATTAAACCAAGAATGTCTGTTTGGCACTAAAGCAGAAGAAGTCCTCAAAAAGATGTAGGAAAAAGCTAAATCTATGCAAACTTTTAAAGATTTCCTACAGGTACAGCCACCTAGATTCAGTAGGCATTGGCCTTCTAAAAACTGGTCTTTTCCAGTCCTTCCTAGACCTTCTCAGTCCAAACCCAGTGGCAGCAGACCACCAAGACTACAGTCTCAGGGTATGCACAGATCTAAAGAATGGAGTGCTCCCGCCTCAAAAACAGGGAATAGTAAGCCACCATCGTATGGTAAAAATTCACAATGACTTATCCTTAATTCTTCCAAGCCTTGCCCAAGTACTTGCACCCTTAGGAGGAAAACTAGCCCTGCATGCAAAAAACTGAGAGTACATTACCCAGGACAGATTGGGTCTTGAACACTGTATTCCAGGGATACAGATTCTGCTTCTACTCACTGCCAACCCCAAACGGATAGCAGACCTCCCCCCAAACCAGTGGGCAGAGGCCCAAAAGCAAGTACTTTCCCTTCTCAGTATCAAGGTCTAGTGAACCTGTCCTAGCAAAGCAAAGGGGACAAGGTTTTTACTCCAGACTGTTTCTGGTACCCAGAAAAGAAAACTCTTGGTGCCCTATCCTGGATCTGTCTATTCTCAACACCTTCCTGATGGTTCCACGATTCAAAATGTTTACTCTCCAACAGCTGCTTCCTATGCTAGCCAAGGACTACTGGCAAGCCACCCTAGACTTAAAAGAAGCTTATGTGCACATCCCCATAAGGGAATCTTGCAGGAAATATCTACGTTTCAGAGCAGGCTCTATGCACTATCAGCTCTCTGCACTTCCCTTTGGCTTATCTACTGCACCTAGAGTATTCACAAAATGCCTAGCTCCAGCCTTTGCATATTGCAGGCAGAGAAAAATTCAAATTAACCCATACTTGGACGATTGCCTGATTCAGGCGGACAGTCAGGAATTGCTACCCCAGCACCTGACATGTGTAAAGAGACTTCTAACTTCACTGGGGTATACCATCAACGAAAAGAAATCACATCTGGTACACAGCCAAAAGATTGTATTCCTGGGAGCAAGCTTGAACACAACTTCGCAGATGGCATTCCTCACTCCAGAAAAACAAATTTATTTGACAAACTACTTCAATCTACTGGCCACCCAAACCCCACTATCTGCAAGAAAAATACTGCAAGCCCTAGGGTTCATGGCCTGTTGCATTCTACTAATTCCATATGCAAGACTGCATATGAGGAAACTTCAGTGGTACTTAAAACGTCCCTGGTATCAACATTCTCAGGACCTGGAAACAATGATTCCTATCATTCCTTGTCTAAGGACAGAGTTCCTTTGGTGGGTAGAGGCCTGCTGACACAACAAGGGACTCTCTTTCACTCAAGCCCCAGCCACCCAAACCCTAACAACAGACTCATCAGACCATGCATGGGGGCCTCACATGGCAGGACAATGCATTCAGGGCAAATGGAGTCCAAAGCAAATGCACCTGCATATCAATCAAAAAGAAATGTTAGCTGTACAGAATGCTCCTGACAGCCTTCAAGTGCCTTATTCTCCCAGGGCAACTATTGATGAAGACAGACAACACCACAGTTATGTGGTACATAAACAAACAGGGGGAACTTATTCCTACCCCACTCTACAGTTTAGCCATGGCTCTGTGGAGCACAGCCTTGAGCAATCAAGTGCACCTGCAAGCTCAATTCCTGACAGGCAAACTAAATTCACTGTCAGACGACTTAAGCAGAAATCTAATGGAACCACACGAGTGGAAACTGGAACCCAAATCATTCAAACTTCTGATCAACAGTTGGGGGGCACCAGAGGTGGACCTCTTTGCTTCCTCGCAGAACTACCAATGGCAATCAGTATTGCACCAGAACTCCCCACAGGTTTTCCTTTACATGGGAAAACCTCTCAGTCTATGCCTTTCCCCCTCTGCCCTTCCTCTCGAAGGTTCTGCTAAAGATCAAACAGGACAAGCCAAGGACAATCCTTATTGCACCAGACTGGCCATGCCAGCACTGGCACCCACTTTTGCGTAGTCTGACAGTAGTGCCACCATAGCACCTGCCTCAGACCCCTTCCCTGCTGTCCCAGCAGGAGGGCCAGATTTTGCATCCTTAGCTACAAACCCTGAACTTAGCAGCCTTGGCCCATCCCCTGAACTCATCACCAGCAACCCTCAGTAAACAGGTGCTGGATGTCATCCTTGAGGCAAGGAGGCCTAGTACTAGAAAATCGTATTCAGAAAAGTGGAAACGATACTGTTCTTGGAGCCATTCTCAGGGAATGGACACAACTGTACCCAACTTACCTCATATACTAAATTACTTAACAGAAATGCTCCACAAAAGCCTATCCTTCTCTTCAATTAAGATTCATGCCTCTGCCATCTCAGCTCATTATAATACTGAGACACCCCTCTTCTCTCATCCTCTGGTCAAACAGTTCCTGAGAGGAGCCAAAAATTTAAGACCCCCCCCCCCCCAGGAGAGCTCCCACTCCAGCCTGGGACCTTAACTTTGTATTGGAGAAGCTCACGCTTCCACCCTTTGAGCCTGCGGTTACAGCAGAGTTAAAATTCCTCTCCTGGAAAACAGCTTTACTTCTAGCCATCACTTCAGCAAGAAGAGTGTCTGAATTGCAGGCCCTTATGGCCATGGAACTCTTCATTATCTTCTATGCAGACAGGGTTTCCCTCAGGACTAACCCATCTTTTATGCCGAAGTTGTTATCTATTGTGGCTTTAAACCAAGCCATTCATTTGCTAACCTTTTTCCGTAATCCTCAGAATAAGGGGGGGAAGGATCTTACACTCCCTGGACATGCACAGGCAGCTTGGGTTCTATCTGGACAGGACTAAACCGTTCAGAAAATCTGACCAGCTGCTAGTCAGCTTTGCTACAGGGGCCGAGGGCAGGGCTATTTCAAAGCAAACCATTTCTAAATGGATAGCACACTACATCCATTTATGCTACCAACACCATGGGGAACTACCCCACAGGGGATCAGAACACATTCCACTAGGGCTACATCAACCTCTACAGCATTTCTCAGGGGAATCCCTACTAGGGACATCCTGGAAGCTGCAACCTGGAGCTCTGTACACACCTTCACCAAGCATTAACTCTTACCTATCTTTTCTAAATCCAGGGCTGGATTTGCCACAGCAGTCTTACAGGGCCTGCTAGCCAGCACTAATGCTTCTTGACTGCCTCCACCCTTCCTCAGCTTTGGGAGTCAACCCAAGTGTGATGACTGCAACAGTGAAACACGAAGAACATAGTACAGTTGTGTACACTTACCATAAATGTAGATGTTCAAGTGTATTCACTGTTGCAGTCCTGGTTACCCTTCCTCCAGCCCCCTGACTTCTCTATACTTCTACTTATCCTTTTTTTTTGGACATATCTTATAACATTGGTATGGGTTGTGATGACCGCAACAGTGAATACACTTGAACATCTACATTTATGGTAAGTGTACACAACTGTACTTTCTCCTCCCCTCTGCAATAAAAACAGTGGAAACAATTCCACAGCTTTCTGTCTTTTTTATATCAGCTGCTGTGTTTCTGACATTAGCAGGATTAATTACCTATCTAAGATTGACAGCAGTAGCTGAAAGGGTAAACTACAGATTTAACTAAACTACAGATTTAATTGTATCTATGATGTGTCATGCAGGTGGAGACGTATTTCTCTGCAAAGTATGTGAGATGTTGAGTTAAAAAAAAAAAAGTAGGTGGGCTTTCCCTTCCTTTGACTCCAGTGCAAGGAAATAAAGTTTTAAAAACTACAAGCAGGTTTCAGGTATATACACAATGCTGGAACCATACTGTAGGGAGAAAAGAAACCTAATGATTGAGTTAAACTGTATGAGAGGGTGGAGCTTTCCATGCTTTGACAATATGGATGCTTACTTAAACCAGCTGTATTTTAATTATTTTGTAAATCTATTTTAATTGCCTAATAGATTTTTACTTGTTATTCTGGCATATGCTGATTTGATCATTTTTATTTTGATTCTACATTTTTTTCTTTTCACATAAAAACCGAAATAGACTGGATTGTTTGTAGCTGTCTGCTCACATTGTTTTTTTTTTTTTTTTCTTTATTCTTTTGATTTTGGTAGGCAGTTAAGGAAAGAACTGCCTGATTGCCTTGATGTTGATTTTTTATTAGAGTGTCATTGTTTTGGGTAAGAGTGGTAGCAAACAAGTTAGATGCTTTGACACAGACTTCTCAGTGAATTGATCCAGAGGTACCAAAAAGACACCAAAAGTCTAAAAAACTGAATTTATTTAGCACTATCATTTCTTTATAAATAGAAACGTCATCAGAATACAAAAAACATTACACCCCAGCCTCACTTTAAAATCCCTCCAAATTACAAATTCACCAACAAAGCTGCTTAAACAAATACTTCAAAACTATTTAAAGTAGACACTAAAAACATTTTTACATTTCCAAATGTTTCAACTTTAACAAACAATTAATAGACCAGGTTTCATTAATACCTGGTGGTGTTGTAGCATTTAATTTCAACTGCCATTTTAACTCACATTTTAACAAATGGTCATCTGTACAAAAACCTCTCTGATCTTTCACAACTTGCTCAAGAACAAAAAACCTTGAAAGAGTATAACGGTTGTTAAGTAATATGCCGTGCTAAAGCATTTTTAACATGTTTTTTCATATTTAATGCATGTTCATACACTCTCTTTCTTTTATCTTCCTGCTAGTTTTACCTACATAGAATGGATCTTACTCTATGCAGGAACTTCAGGAAGCAAGATAAACCACATTAGATGTCACGTGTAATAATTTCATAGTCCAACTACTATACCGTTTATTATAAACTCATTACCAGTTAAAATAGATGGACACTGGGAGCATCGACCACACTTAAACTTATCATTGCTGTACTCTCCAGTAAACTCTTGAAAGATTTATCCCTCTTAAAAACAATCTTGGGACATTCACTTACAACTTCACCCACTTTATTATCAAATTTTAAAATAGCCCAATTTTTTCTAAGACTATTCACCACTTTTTGACTTTCTAGTGTATAGGTGGTGATAAAACACTGTCCACTATGTATTTCTGATTTTTTACTTGTATCATTAGTCACCCTTCCACCTATAACTAGGGAATCAAACCGATCAACATTTACTACTTCACTGGGAAGTCTGTCTTTCTCTCTGCTTGGTGGTTTCAGTGTCTTTTGGATTACGGTAGTCTGTTTTTGTACTTATGGCTTCTGGAAGTAATCCTGGTCTGCCTCAGGACATTAATGCTGCTCTGGGTGAGCTTACTCAATTGATTCAGCAAGTCAACCGACAGTAGGCATTTTTCAATCCAGAGTGCTTGCGAGCAGCGTCCCTCCTCTTCAGGAAGTAATTTGGGGCTGCCGCTTACTCAAGCTACCCCTTTCCAGCAGAATATGGAAGATGGTTCACCTGGGCAATTAGATTTACAGTTTTGGAAATAGAATAATTTTGAATTTGGGGAGCAGACTGTAATAACAGTTACTCCTATTGCTAATGACTCCATTTCAGTTCAGTTGAAAAACTTTGAACAAAAGCTGTTTTCCTTTAAGAAATTGCAGCTCAAGAACAGCTATTTATTGAAGAACATTTCAACTAATATTGTCCCAAAGGGCTTGCGCTTTTGGAAAATACCAAAGTGGGTTTTCTGAAAGCTCTGAGTTTTTTAAAGATTTAACTGAGATATTTAACAAAGCCGATTGTGATATGTTAAAGCTTATGGTCAAGAGAAATGACAAGCTTATTTCACATCTTTCAGCCGAGCTTGACAATATGAATGCAGTGCTGAAAAAGGACTTATTTATGAACTATGAGACCAACTACATCAATATTTTCTCTAAAGTGGACAATTTATGTGGAGATATAGTGAATAGGAAGCTCAAAAAATTCCAGTGTGATGTTAATGACTATCGGGCTGGAGAGGCTTACCTTGATTTCCATGGAAATGTAAACAGAAGCTGTGAACCAATGAGGAGTGAGCAGGAAGTGTCTTCAGTGGCAGGGAATGAGGTTTCCCCAAACTGCTTTCCTCAGTTGGAGGAGCAGGGTGTATGGAGATCGGAAAGACTTCAGAAACAACAAGGGCAGCAGAGATTCCAGCAGAAGAACATAGAGGATTATTATTTCCAGTGGGGAGCGAAACCAAAGTGGTATTCGACCAAAAAAACAGAGGAATTGCTGGTGAATATTAACATGGTACTGGGACAAAATCCTAAACCACAATTGGTATGGAACTCTAATAATGACTTTGTGTTATACAACTTTTCTAGTAAATGTTTCACTTTTGAACATGCGGATGTTTTGTCTAAAGGGTTGAGTGTTGTACCAGCAAAGAGAGGAAATGAAGCTGAGTTACTTGTGGATTTAAGGCTATATATTCATAAACTAAATTTAGCTCTCTGGTTTAAAGACAGTAATTTTAATAGTAGTGAGCAAGATTTAACTAGGTAGAGTGTATTTAATGCCCCCCTGAATGTTTTGATTGATACTTTTGAAAAAAAAATTGTGAGTTTGACTTTAGGAAATTGCTATCATCACATTTTAAAAATGAATTGTTTAATTTAACAAAGGAAGAAAAAGTGGTATTAAAGCAAATACCAGTTGATGATAACATCAGGGTTATGGAACCCAACAAAGGGGGTGGATTAGTTCTTATAGACATGATGGATTATCGGTCTTGTATCTATACACTATTATTTTCTGATACGTATATTGAAGTTTCACAAAACAAAATTAATATGGCTTTTGCAGGAATCGACATGGTGTTAAATGATTTATTATTAGATGGTCAGCTTAGTAAAAAGGAATTTGATTTATTAATGAGCAAGTACCTAGTAATAGCTGGCTTTTTTGGTATTCCAAAAATTCATCAATGTTTGAATGACCCCCCCCCCCCCTTTCAGACCTATAGTGGAGTCTAATAGATTTAAAGATTTATATGGCTAAGTTTGTAGACCATTTCTTAAAAAAGTGTGTTGAAGCCTTTCCCCAGATCTGTAAAGATTCGTGGCAGTTTTTATCTAAAATTAATAGTCAAGGATTTGATGAAAACTGTATTTTTCTAACAGTGGATGTGGTAAATTTATATTTGGTCATACCACACAATGTGGGCCTATCATGGGTGGAGGAATTTTTATTTGACTTGGATATTATATGTAATGATAAAGTGAATTTAATTATTCTTTTGTTAGATTTAGTACTCACCAACAATTTTTTATTCTTTGGGCAATTTTTTAAGCAATGTACAGGAGTAGCAATAGGGGCAGCTTGTGCCCACAGTTTTGGGAAACCTGGTTATGGTTTATTAGGAGAGTACATATGTTTTTAATAGCTGGTTTTCCTCTTATTGGACGTATTATATTAGTTTCTTGGATGATATTTTTATTTTATGGACAGGAACGGAGGGATGACCTTACTGAATTTATTGAGTACATAAGTAATGCAACAAGTTTTTTGAAGTTTACTTTTAATATGGCAGTGAACAAAATATCCTATTTAGATATTGAGTTTTATAAAAATATGGAGCAGAGATGCTTTCAGTCAAATATTTTCAGAAAAAGAACATTTGCTAATACATATCTTCACTTCCAAAGCTGGCACCCACACTTTCAAAAGAAAGACGTGGACATAGTTTTGGAGTTGTCCTCAAACAGAGGTTATCCAGTAACATTTCTTAACAGTATTAAGGAAGAAGTGTTTTTTAAAAGATTACATGGTTTTTATAAACCACTATTACCCCCCCCCCCCAAGAGATTTGTGATGAATTGGTAAATGTTGATGGGTTTGAGTCCTTAGTTATAGGTAGAAGGGTGACTAATGATATAAATAAAAAATCAGAAATTAATAGTGGACGGTGTTTTATCACCACCTGTACACTAGATAGTCAAATGGTGATGAATAGTCTTAGAAAAAATTGGGCTATTTTAAAGTGTGAAAATAAAGTGGGTGAAGTTGTAGGTGAATTTATTTATATTTGTTGACCGGGAGTGTCCGACTGGATGTAGGTCCATTTTCAGTGGAGGCCCGGGGAGAAAAGCTCCACAGTTAAAATAAACAGACAGTAGTTGCATTGGATTACATAGCGATTAACAATTTACATAGCAATTACTTACAACATATTTACAGATGAAGAACATAGTACTTCAGTAGACAACTAGAATCTTTATCTGTGAAGTACATAACAGACATTAACAAATGTTACAAGAAGTTGTTCCTGCTGTATGAGTACTGGCTTATGAGCATCTGAGCTTGCTATAATCAAGGTAGTTAGTGGAGTGGAAAGAAAGGTAGTGGTTGGATGGGGTGGGTGATATTAGAGTGGGAGTTGCAAGGGCATAACCAGCATGTTGTAGGTGAATGTCCTAAGATTGTTTTTAGGAAGCATAAATCTTTCAAGAATTTACTGGAGAGTACAGCAATGATAAGTAGAGCCAGGAATGACATGTTTAAGTGTGGTAGATGGTCCCAGTGTCTATTTTAACTGGTAATGAGTTTATAATAAACTGTAGTTAGACTATGGCATTATTACACATGACACATCTAATGTGGTTTATCTTGCTTCCTGCATAATGTGTGATGCATTCTATGTAGGTAAAACTAGTAGGAAGCTGAGTGAGTGTATGAACATGCTTTAAATATTACAAAAACAAGATGTTTAAAATGCTTTAGCACAGCATATTATTGAACAACCGTTACACTCTTTCAGGGTTTTTGTTTTTGAGCAAGTTGTGAAAGATCAGAGAGGTTTTTGTACATATGACCATTTGCTAAAATGTGAGTTAAAATGGCAGTTGAAATTAAATGCTAGAAGAATGCCAGGTATTGATGAAACCTGCTCTATTAATTGTTTCTTAAAGCTGAAACATATGGAAATATAAAAAATGTTTTTAGTGTCTATTTCTTTAAATAGTTTTGAAGTATTTCTTTAAGCAGCTTTGATTGGTTAATTTGTAATTTGGGGTGATTTTAAAGTGAGGCTGGGGTGTAATGGTTTTTGTATTCTGATGAAGTTTCTATTTGGAGAAAAACGAAAGTGCTAAATAAATTCAGTTTTTTAGACTTTTGGTGTCTTTTTGGTACCTTTGGATCGATTCATTGAGAAGTCTGTGTGTCTCTGCTTGGTGGTTTCAGTGTCTTTTTGATTAGAGCATTACGTTAGATGCTTTGTTAGCCAATTTACATGATAGGTACTGTTTCCCAATCCCCAAGGGCAGGTCAGGGTCCTTCTGGAATGAGAGTGCTTGCAAGTACTGTTGTAAGTGTATGCAGGTTTTCACATGTCCAGTTTGTAAACTAAGGGCTTTTAACACTCGCAGTATCTGGGAGAATTGTTGTTTGTGAACAATAGTGTGGTCTGTTTGTAGGAAACAAACCAGATGTGGAGAAGCTTCCTATGATTTTGAGGTAGTTGAGTGCATATCATGAGACCTTATTTTGTTGTTGGAGCTAACATATTGATTCCAAGGAGTTTACTGAAACTGAATGTTCCATTTTGAACAAGGGACTTTCGTTTATTCCCGCTAGAAGAAGTGAACTGTCTGATACCCTCATTATGCTTCGCAAATTTACAAGGAAGGTAACATTAAAACTATTGTACAAGGACTCTGATGTTAATGACACTGCTTTTAATTCAGTTGTACTTAAAAGAAAGAGTACCTATGTACCACCTGTGTCAGGCTTAGTTGAATGCTTCCAATGTGCCTGTGAATATGATTTTTATCGTTACTACAAGGATAGGAAGCATAAACATCTTTTCACTAACTTGAATGCGTTACAGAAATGTAGCCTCGAATCCTTATGTAATGATAACAGTTTGGTGTTTAAACCTGCAGATA
This sequence comes from Protopterus annectens, assembly GCF_019279795.1. NCBI lineage: Eukaryota > Metazoa > Chordata > Ceratodontiformes > Protopteridae > Protopterus > Protopterus annectens. The sequence continues at coordinate 932,373,034 of NC_056728.1, forward strand.
AAGGGGGGGGTGTGGTCGCTATGGATTTAGCAATGTATAATGATTTGATGAATGAAATGCTAAATGATGATGTAACTTATTCTCAAATAAGCAAAAATGACGTAGAACCTATTGTTAGGAATGTGCACGATACCCTTTATGACTTATTGATGACTAGGTGTGTGGATAAATGCCTATATGACTTTTTAGTAATTGAGACCCCACTAATTCCCCTTATCAAGGGGCTTCCCAAGATACACAAGGGGATACATCCACCACCTTTGCGCCCCATAGTGTCTGGGAAGCTCTGGGTCACGGAGAATGCCTCCCTATTTGTACAATCGAAATTAGGCCCTTTAGTTGGCAGTATACCCACAATTTTGAAAAATTCTTTCAACTTGTTGACGGATCTGAAGGATGCCTCGTTGCTTAAAATCTAAAACATGATACACTGATGGTTACTTTGGATATAAAAAGCTTATTCACTAGTATACCTAATGAGTTTGGAATTGATGCTGTCAGGAGCTGTCTGATTGAGCTTAGTAATCTGGCAAATGATGATCAGATGACGGTTTGTACCCTTTTGGATACAATACTGAACAACAATATTTTTCTGTTTCAGGATAGAATATATAGGCAGACATGGGGGGTTGCCATGGGCACCCCATGTGCCAATGCCTATGCTAACCTGGCAGTATATCAATGGGAAAAGATGTTCATTTTTAATGATGAAAGATACAAAAATAATGTCATTCTATACAGACGTTTTGTAGATGACATTCTTCTTTTTTGGAATGGAGTTGTTAAATCACTAGATAATTTTGTTGACTTCATGGGCTCAACAACCACTTTTTTGGAATTTACATATGAATGCTCTACCAGCAGAGTTGATTTTCTTGATATTACCATCAATAAGGATGACGAGTGTGTAATTACAACGTCACTTTTCAGGAAATCCTGTTGGAAAAATGGCATCCTCCACTTTGAGAGTATGCATCCCAGGCATGTTTTTCCAAATGTGGTTAAAAATCAAATGTGTAGGATAGCTAGGTTATGTAGTAGCCCAGAGGACATGAGTTACCAGATGGATTTCCAGGAAGGGTGCCTTATTGATAGGGGATATCCAGTCCAGTTGGTGTCCAACCAAAGAAATAATGTTCCGGATACAATCAGGTCAGCACGAAAACAATGGCGCTACATTGGTACGCCAAGAAACGATAAAAAGAAAAATACAATATGACATTAGGTATACCAGTGATATAGGGCATATAGAGAATATTATTAAAAACAACTGGAATTTATTAAATATGGATAAGGATCTGTCTAAAATAGTAGGCGATAGGCCAAGTTTTAGATACAATAACTGTCTGAATCTGAAGAGACTACTGTGTAAGGAGAAGGTGGAGATCGAACCCATAGACATCAGGGTTAATTATAGACAAGGCACCTTTCCATGCAGGAAATGTTGTGTGTGCAAATATATTTCTAGTGTTCAGAGACTTGAACTTACAGATATAGGCATAGTGTTTGAGCCAAAGTTCTATACGACATGTGATACGGTCAACGTTATCTATTTAGCTTTATGTGAACCCTGTGGGGCCTACTATGTGGGCATGACCACGCGCAGGTTTAAGGACCGTATTTATAACCACGTGTATGACATTAGGAAAGGAAATACCACCAATGTGTTGGCCAGACACTGCCAACAGTTTCCGTCACATGTTTTTAAATTTAGGGTTCTGCAGCAGCTACATCATAACAGAAGAGAAGGGGATATAGTGGGTGCCCTTGAGTTGAGTGAGTTGAAGTGGATACTTAACCTTAGGGCACATGTAGAACCAGGCTTGAATTCAGCCCTAAGTATTAAACCGGCCCTATTGGGTAATATATGAAGTTATTTTAATATTATTAGTTTTTTAAATATGTTCAATGATGATATTTATTATATCATGATTAGGTTCAGGTTTTTGTATAAGGTTTTTACCTTAATTGATGTGCCTTCATGGTACTTTTGTATCTGTTTTTTCACTTTTCCTTTTTATCCATGTCTTTTTCTCCATCCCTTCTTCCCCCCCCCTCCCCCTTCCTTTCCTTTTTTCTTCCCTTCTCCTTTCCTTTCCCCTTTTCCTTTCTTTCCCTTCTTCCTTCCCCCCCCTCCCCCCTTCCTCCTTCCCTTCTCTTTTTCCATTCCACATGTTCCTCCAACCCACTTTCCTTCCCTCTTTCTTTATTTTTTCACTTTTTCTTTCTTTTCATTCTTTATCCTTTACACATTTTTCTGCTTTTTACATTTTTGGTTTGTATGAACATGCACTGTTTTTTTAGGTCGACTTGGTTTATTCACTATATTACTTTGTTTGATAATTTTAAATGAGTTGATTAAGGACATTTACTTATTTATATTTTATATACTGTTTGAATTGTTATATATTTACTTATATATGCCAGATCCCGTTATATTAGGGTTCCGTATATAATCAGGTTGTAATTTTATTACATGTGTTTTTATGAATGTTTGTATTTAATTATTTTGGATATATAGAGATAGTAGGGTTTGCACTTTAAAATACAATGCGCGTTTATATACAATTAAATGTACGTTTCTACAAGCATTCTTTGAGATAACGTTGATGGTTTAGAAATCTGGCCGTCTCTTTAAATGCTGGTAAAAAATCATGTTAATTGCTTGATTTAATTGATTAATTAGGGTGGATATGTTATGTATATAAAGATTAGGATCTACCTTTTGTATTGTAACCTGAGGAAGCGCACTAGGTTAGTGCGTGAAAGCGCTTGTTCTCTCTCAATAAATTGCTCAACTGTTCATAGTGTTTCGTGGTGGTTCCTTGCAAGTCTACAGATATTTTTTAGACTTTTGGTGTCTTTTTGGTACCTTTGGATCGATTCATTGAGAAGTCTGTGTGTCTCTGCTTGGTGGTTTCAGTGTCTTTTTGATTAGAGCATTACGTTAGATGCTTTGTTAGCCAATTTACATGATAGGTACTGTTTCCCAATCCCCAAGGGCAGGTCAGGGTCCTTCTGGAATGAGAGTGCTTGCAAGTACTGTTGTAAGTGTATGCAGGTTTTCACATGTCCAGTTTGTAAACTAAGGGCTTTTAACACTCGCAGTATCTGGGAGAATTGTTGTTTGTGAACAATAGTGTGGTCTGTTTGTAGGAAACAAACCAGATGTGGAGAAGCTTCCTATGATTTTGAGGTAGTTGAGTGCATATCATGAGACCTTATTTTGTTGTTGGAGCTAACAGATTGATTTGGGAAGCATTTTACAATTTCATGCTTGTTGCCCAGAAGAATGAAGCTTCTTTTTAGATGCTAAGGTTTTGAAGTATTGATTTAGTGGTGTAGCTAATGTAGATAGTGGTACACATTTTTTCACAAATGCTCCTTAAAAAGGAGTAAGGCTATGCACGAGATATCTAAAAACATTTATAAACTCAATTTGATTTGTGGTGAGAAACTATACAGTTAATGGTTTATTATGTCTTGTAAGGAGTGGTTGCCTTGGAAAGTTGTGTGAGCACTTTTCAAAAGGTGACGATGCATTGTTTGAATAGATATGCTAAGACAAGAAGTGCTGTAGTGCAAGTGATTATGGAAGGAAATTAAGTAGTAAAGTTTTGGTATAAAAGAGACAGATGCTGGAATGGGTTCTTGTGCAGTAGTTATGTGTGGCTAACATACGATAGCAGTATCACTTGAAAACGGTCTTCAAAAAATGCAAGAGGAGGTTAGACCTTCCAGACATGGCTTTGATGGTCTATGGAGTGCTGTTTGTGGAGCCATAACAGCCAGGGAAATTAAATCACTGCTAAAAACTAAATACCTAAAGCACTAAATTTAGTAAACTCCATCAAAAATTTCTAAAATTGGCAGTAGAAAAAAGTGCAAACCCACGTCTTTAATCTGTCTCTAACCCCAGGGCAAGTACCCTCATTATTCAAGCATTCTGTCATCATCTCTTTACCAAACCATTAATCATCCACCGAAATGAAAGATAATCATCCCATATGAAATTTATGTCCCATAACTAAAATCTTTGAAATGTTGCTTTATAAGTAATTATTCAAACATATAAATAGCTATGGACCCCTTTGCAACAACCGGCATGGATTTTGTAGTGTTTCAGCATTACAACCACCGTAAATTACTGCTACAGGCAACATATATAACATAAATGATGAAGCTGTTACAGCAGGAGTCTTTATTAATATGACTAAGGCATTTGAGAACGTCAACCACTTTCTTTTACTTGACAAACCAGCCAAAGTAGCCAAACTTAATTTTGAGTATAACGTACTACTCTTGGTTTCAAAACTATCTAAAAATCAGAAGACTACAAGTATATACTAACAGTAACCTTTCAAAGTGAGCTGTTTTGAACACTGGAGTATCCCAAGGCTCAGTCCTTGTCCAGCTACTGTTCTCCCTTTTCATAAATGACCTCAGCCAAGACCTCCCTGCCCTTAATGTGACTATGATGTGTATTATATTTTATTTTGTAAGGGGTGTGGCAAACAAGTCAGCCCTGGACGGCACAGACTCTAGCTATGGCACTGGTCACACATTTCTTTTTTAGACATAATGTCTTTCAATATGTGTTTGCAACAAAAAACAAGTAATCTCTGTGGTATCCCCGAAGTCTCAAAACAACCCAGTAAAGTGTAGTGGGTCCAAAAACAAAACTGTGTGAGAAACTTCTCTGTGTGTAAGATTTTCATTCCATATATTTCTAGTTAATCACTGTATATTAATCAGATCAGACAACAGTAGTAGAATTAATGAACTTAAACTCATCTTAAGTCAAAACAAAACAAAAAATAATAATAGAAAACATAATTGTACTGCATTACTAAGTATTTGAAAGTAATCCAAGCAAGGGAGGCAGTCTCTGTACTTAATAAAGGATTTTCGACTGGAAACAGATTGCCTGCCTTGCTTGGATTACTTTTGAATACTTAGTAATGCTGTACAATTATACATTTTCTGTTGTTATTTTTTGTTTTGTTTTGACTTAAGTTTAAGTTCACTAATTCAACTACTGTTGTCTGATCTGATTAATATACAGTGATTAACTAGAAATATATGGACTGGAAATCTTACACACAGAGAAGTTTCTTACACTGTTTTTTTCAATATGTGTTTGCCTAACAGTTCACTCAAAAACAGTATTGGAAATCCAAAAGACTTGGAGAAATTAAACCGAGAGAATTACATTCGCAAGTTATGCAGATTAAGAAAGTAGAGACAAAACTGTAACATCATCACAGGTGATGATGTGTTTTAAGTGCCAAATTTTGATGTGCACATGGGAACATGATCACTCTTCTGCACAAATCACTAGCAGCAGGACTTGATATGCCAGGCAGTGTTTATACATTGCAGTAAGGCCAGGTGCCTTTGTGGGCCCTCAAAGGCAAGATGCAAGCTTGACCATCAGATGATGACAAAAAAGTGGACTCATTGATGCAGCAGTAGAATTACGTTCAGACTATTAAGTCTCCACTCCTAAGGTGACCCCTCCAACAGAGGTGGCTTCTGGTCTGATCTGGAAGGTATAATGGGTCAGTAAGAGAAGGTTTTGTTGGGAAGGCAGAAAGTCAGAGCACTGCTGAGGGTCAAAAAAAGTAAATCATAGTTTATGGAATTAATGTATCTATGTATGTATGCATACATACACACTCTGCTTATTCCCACTTTTTATGTGTATGTATATATATATATATATATATATATATATATGTGTGTGTGTGTGTATGTGTATATATATATATATATATATATATATATATATATATATATGTCTATATATATTTATAATATGTAGGTGTGTGCGTGTGTGTGTGTATATATGTGTATATATTTATTTATGTATACGTAGACATATATGCATACCTGTATAAACGCAAACTTGAATGACATGCATATATACGCACACATTATACACACCGATATCTGCAAACATATTCACCTACAATTGTATAAGTACACACACATTGCAGATGAAAATGCGTAATGCACGCATATATTGTTTCACACACACATACATAATATATGTGTACCCCAAAGGAGCAAATATGTAATATCCTTAAGTCATTGAGATCCTTCCCAGTGCCACAACTTATTATTAGCTTTGTGTGTTCTTCATAATCAGAAAGGATAACCTCTACAGTTTACTGTAGCAGTTAGAGCAATGAGTGCTCTGGAAGCCATCAGAGATGGTAGCATGTCTGCAGATGTTTCTAATACTTTTATTTATGTATGTCAGTCAATAGTTCTGAACTGAAGACAGGCAGCCATCTTCATGATTTCATGTTGCATCAGTGGGCAGCACATGTTTTGAATACTTTTATGTATGCCAGCCAGTAGTGGTGAACTGAAGACAGGCAGCCATCTTCATGATTTCATGTTGCATCAGTGGGCAGCACAAAAACTATGTAGCAGTTTAATATGGAGAATGCAAAAACAGATACCCATTAGTACAAAATGTGCCATCATCATGGAAGAACAATTTGTACTGGCAAGATAAGAACCAAAATTCATTTTTATTAAAATGTTATACAGGGATAAATTTTCAACCCGACTGGTGTGTCAAAAGTAAAATGTTAATCAACTTAATAAACATATTTAAGGACTTTTTTTTGGGGGGGTGGCATTCACAGGTAGATATTCATTCTACAAAACAAACTAGTATGCTGCTAATTATACAAACTACATTCCTACCTGTGCATTTCTTTAAAGGGTGAAATACATTCACAATAGTGGTAGTAGCAGCTAGACCAACATTTAACAGATCTTGAATGCATTAATTTATACCTCTCAACTGTTCAGATTTCTACCTGATATTTCTGGTCTGCTCTTCATAAAATTTGATGTTTTTTGGCAAATATCTGAGGATTGAAGTCACTACATAATGGCATACATTTGAGTTGCAGACTTCATTTCCTTCTGAAAAATACATGCTAACACAAGCCCTGTTATTCTAGTAACTTTTTATAACAACAATATTTTAAATCTGTCACTGTTTTTGAGCATTTCTCTCCCATTATTTTTAGGCTTTGTCTAGATTTCTTGTGTTAAGTGTGCTGACAGGTATGAATTTAATCTATTGTTTACGTAGTAAATAAAATTCCTTCAGAAAGTAAATGGAGTAAGAGGTTTCACATCACCATGCATTTTCTGAATAAGTGTGACACTGCTGTCTGGCATTACTGATTTACTGTAATCTTCACTGATTTGCCAGCAAATCTGAAATAATTAGGAGGGACACAGAGCAAAAACATGATGCAAACTTAGGAACATCATACAGCATTGGTGACAGCAAAGAGCTATTCAGTAGTCAGTAGGGGCACACACAAAACGTTTAGACTTCAGCACATACACTGCTTGCAAGTAGAAATGTACAAAAGTGCAGTGTCAACATCGATTTGTAATGCTGTGAAGATATCAGAAAACAATGGGAGTTATGCGAAATTATTAAAATTATTAAAGATGAAAGGGTAGTGCATATCAGCAGTAAAGTAACACGAAAGCATGAGTGGAAAAAACATGGCTTACAGTACCACTTCCCTCATACGGAAAAAGTACAGTTGTGTAAAATCTTATCATAACTGTAGATGACCTTACCTTCACTGCTGAAGTATTCACTACTATATGGGATTCCCTGCTGCGGAAGCCCGAATGTCTGGCCAGTCTACCAAAGAACACTAGTTGCTTATTTAAAAGGTACGCCGAAAGTCAACCAGACACTCCTTGAGTAGCATATGGCATAAAGGTGACGTTCAGGCCTACTATAAACAAAATTATTGCCCCAATAGGAACACCAGTCCAAGGAACCCAGTATGTAATCTGTACATGCAGGAAGGCAAGAGACAAGGGGGATGGAAGGAGGGAGCGAATACTGCAGCAGTGAAGGCAAGGACATCTACTGATATGGTAAGATTTTACACAACTATACTCTGTCTTTACATTCACTGCTACAGTATTATTAACATATAGGAGAGTACCCAAAGCTCAAGGGGAGACTGAGGAGGGGGGAAGGAGCAGAAGATTCCCCTAAAAGCCATGAAGAATGACACTAGCAAAACCAGCTGTAGAGATATCATCTAACTCGGTGCTTGGTAAAGGTATGCACAGAAGTTCAGGTAGCTGCTACAAGAATAGAGTTAGTATCTAAGCCCTTGAAAAAAGCACCAGAAGAAGCCACAGCTAGTGGAATGAGCCTTAACTGAAGAAGGAAGGCTGTTGCCATGAAAAGTGTAACGAAAAGGAAATGGCCTTAGAAATCCAAGAAGAAATAGTTTGCTTGGGTACAACAAGTCCCAAAGATCTAGGATGAAAAGAAGTAACTGATCAGATTTTCTAATAGCCTTAGTAGTATCCAAATAAGTCTTAATTTGCCTGTGCACATCCAAAGTATGCAGCATCTTGTCACTGTCATTTTGCGGAGAGGGGGAAAAAGGTAGATGGATTAATAGACTGGTTAAGTGAAAGCTCATTAACCACCTTAGGCATAAAAGGGTTAGTGTGCAAGGACTCTCTGTTCTCATGAAAGATCAAAAAAGGAGGAGAAGCCTTAAGGGCCTGCAACTCAGACACCCATCTGACAGAAGTAAGAGCTAACAAAAGAACAGTCTTCCAGGAACAATGATGGAAGGAGGCTGAATCAGCAGGCTCAAAAGGAGCCTGAGTCAGTTTGTCCAAAATAAAGTTAAGATTCCAGGGATAATGAACAGGCTTTCTGGGAGGTCTAATATTAAGGATGCCTTTAATAAATTTTCACCTCGAATCTAGAAGCTAGAGGAGGAGAAAAAGGCAGACAAGCAGAATAGCTGATATGTGGCCTTAATAGAAGAACAGGCCAAATCAGCATTGAGCAACTCACACAAGTAAAATAGAACTAAATAAACATCCACAGGAAGAATGGGTCCAGGTTTTGAGGGAGACACCACATAGAAAATCTCTTCCATTTGTATAAGTAGGATTTCCTAGTAGTAGGTTCCTGGCTTCCTGCAGGACTTGCAGCATGTCCTCTGAAAACAGATGTCTATGAGGAATCAAAATCCTATCACCCACAGTGTCAGTTGAAGTGTGTATAGGTGGGGATGGATGAGAGATCCCTTGTCTTGTGTGATTAGATCCACCCTGTGAGGTAACTTGTGGTGATTGCCCTTGGCTAGATGCAGAAGTAGAGGGAGCCAGTGATTTTGTGGGCAAAAGGGAATCACCAACAAGATTTTAGGAGCATCCTGCTGAATTTTGAACAGGACTCTCAGAATGAGAAGAACGGGAGGGAATGCATAAAGAAACATCCCTTTCCAAGAAAATGAGAGGGCATCCACCTTCCATACCAGGGGACCTGGGACTCTAGCACAAACTAGAGGAAGTTGCCTATTCAGAGAGGAGGCAAAAAGATCTGCTGGAGGAGTACTCCACTGGTTGATAATGTCCAGAAACACATCCCTGTGAAGCATCCATTCATGGGATTGAGTTAAGGACCTGCTCAGAGTGTCTGCCTCATTTTGGCCAGAAGGGATATAAACTTGCCTGAAGAGTCACTTGATACTTGACAGCAAGATCCCAAACCAGAAGTGCCACCAGGCAAAGAAGATAAAATCACATTCCTACCTGTTTGTTGCTATACCACATCACTGTGGTATTGTCTTTGAAAACCTTGAGAGGCCCTGGAGAGAAAAGAGCATGAAAGGCCTGAAGAGCTAGCAGAAGGACTCTCATCTCTTTGACATTGAAGTGCTTCTTCTGCTAATGAGGTTGAGCTCACCCTCTGCACCTTCAGGGAGCCAAATGTTGCCCCCCATCCCATGTCTGAAGTGTCTGTGAGCAATTCCTGAGAGGGAAGAGGGGGATGAGAAAAGGGATCCCTGGATTCAGAGACAACTGCTGAATTCACCAGTGAAGTTCCTGAGATGAGAAAGAAGAACTACAATTTCTAGAGGATGTGCATGTTGGAGCCACACTGACTTCAGAAACCACTGAAACCTTCTCATGTGACGTTTGGCCAGAGGGAGCATCAGAATGGTGGATGCCATGAAACACAGAGCTCTTAGAAACTCCCTGGCAGTAATGGAAGCCAGAGAAAGAAGCATTTGAAAGGAGAGTTAAGGCCTTCGGAGGGGGCAGGGATGCAAGCATTGGCACTGTCTAAATCCTGCAACCCAGAAAAACATGATCCTGAGAAGGAGACGGAGAAGACTTTTTGAAATTTATAGCGAGTGTTTTGGTACCGATTTTTAAGAATAAGGGTGATGTGCAGAGCTGTAGTAACTAATAAGGGATTAAACTGATCAGTCACAGCATGAAGTTATGGGAAAGAGTAGTGGAAGCTAGGTTAAGAAGGGAGGTGATGATTAGTGATCAGCAGTATGGTTTCATGCCAGGAAAGAGCACTACAGATGCGATGTTTGCTCTGAGCTGAGATTGTTGATGGAGAAGTACAGAGAAGGTCAGCAGGAGATGCATTGCGTCTTTGTGGACTTAGAGAAAGCATATAGCATAGTGCCTAGAAGAGTAGTGGTATTGTATGAGGAAGTAGGGAGTGTCAGAGAAGTACGTAAGAGTGGTACAGGATATCTACAACGGTAGTGTGACAGCGGTGAGGTCTGCTGTGGGAGTGATGGATGCGTTTAAGGTGGAGGTGGGATTGCATCAAGGATCAGCTTGACAGATGAGATCAGACAGGAGTCCCTGTGGACTATGATGTTTGCAGATGACATTGTGATCTGTAAGTGAGAGTAGTGAACAGGTGGAGGAGACACTGGAGAGGTGGAGATATGCTCTAGAGAGAAGAGGAATGAAGGTCAGCAGGACTAAGACAGAATATATGTGTGTGAATGAGAGAGAGGATAGAGGAATGGTGAGGATGCAGGGAGTAGAGGTGGCGAAGGTGGATGAGTTTAAATACTTGGGATCAACCGTTCAGAGTAATGGTGAGTGTAGAAGAGAAGTGAAGAAGAGAGTACAGGCAGGATGGAGTGGGTGGAGAAGAGTGATTTGTGACAGATGAGTACCAGTGAGTGAAAGGGAAGGTCTTTAAGAGGGTAGTGAGACCAGCTAGTTATATGGGTTGGAGACAGTGGCATTGACAAAAAGGCAGGAGTTAGAGCTGGATGTGGCAGAGTTAAAGATGTTAAGATTTGCACTGGGTTTGACGAGGCTGGACAGGATTAGGAATAAGTATATTAGAGGGTCAGCCCAGGTTGGAAGGTTTGGAGACAAAGCCAGAGAGGCAAGATTACGTTGGGTTGGACATGTGCTGAGGAGGAATGCAGAAAATATTGGGAAAAAGATGCTAAGAATGAAGCTGCCAGGTAACAGGAAAAGAGGAAGGCCTAAGATCAGGTTTATGGATGTTGCGAGAGAGGACATGCAGGTGGTTGGTGTGACAGATGATCCGCTGTGGCGACCCCTAATGGGAGCAGCTGAAAGAAGAAGATAGTGAACACCATGCTCTGAAGAAGGGAAATGGTAAAGTGAAGATTTTCTCAAAAAGGTCTCTGGAGAGGACGCCTGAATCAACAGGTCGTCTAAGTAAGGAAATATTTGGATCCCTCAACGTCTGTAAAAAGTAATCACAGGAGCAAAGAATTTGGTGAACACAGGTGACGCAGAGAACTAAAAATGCTAGGAAACAACAGAGAAACACAAAAACTTCCTGAAAAGAGGGTGAATTGGAGTATGGAGATAAGCATCCATGAGATCCAGAGACACTGTATAGGCCTGAGGAGCAAGAGAGGAAACAGAACCTGAAGCAACAACATCTGAAAGGAAGGCACATTTAGAAAAGTGTTTTAGATGACAGAGGTGTAGAATAGGTCTCCAAGTGCCCTCTTTTCTGGGCACTAGAAACAATCTAGAATAGAACACTTTCCCTTTTTGGGACACATGCACCTCTTGAATAGTACCCTGAGTCAAGAGATTTTGAAGAACCTCTGGGGAAAAAGGGAAGTTGTTCCCGAAGAGGCTGAGGAATGCCCATAAATGGAGGATGGGATTTTCCTCACCATGAAGTACCCCTGACGAATGATTGACAGAATCCAAAAATCCTGAGTGATCTGAAGCCAAACAGGAAGAGAAAGGCAAAGAGAAAGGAATGTGGCTGTGAAGAGATGGATAGTCACATAGCACATGGTTTGTCTGGAAAGAAAGGCTTCAAAGTCCCTGAAAACTGAGTAGCCTTAGCAGGAGAAGCCCATTTGCCACTCTTCCTACCTTTAGTAGAAGAGCAGGATTACCTATGAACAAAGGCAGGCTTAGCGGGGTCATTTCTCTGAAATTTAGGGACAGGAGAAACACACACATTTAACCTCCTGTAAGGCCTTACCCTTATCCTGAAGGGATTTCAGCCAGCAGCAGCTTCTCCAAACTTAGCTTTAACATCATCAGGAGAGGTTGAAGTCTAAGCCAAGAATGCCTCCTCATTACTGAGCCAAAAACTGCAGCCCTAGAGAAGGTATTTGCTGCATCATAACTACATTTAATAGAATGAAGAATGACTTGAGAGGAAGTCCCTATCAAGTTAAGAACAGAAGTGTTACCTTCAGAGTCTGGAAAATCAGAAATAAGTTGACAGGCCTGAGAAAGAAGAGCCAACACAAACCTAGACATATGGGTCTTATAATTAATCGCCCTAAAAGCTAGCGTAGCAGAAGTGGAAATCTTCTTACCCAACCTGTCCTTGTCAGAAAGCAGTAACTTGGGCAAAAGAAGCAATTGAAATGGTGTACCAGAAGCCACAGACACTACAAGAGGGGTCAACATCAGGACATTTATGTAAGAAAGGACAATTCTCAGGCACCCTATAAAACCTGTCTGGCTTCTTGGGAGCAGGGGGCAGAGAATCAAGTGCATGAGAAGCATTGGAAAAAGCAGTGAAAACAGGAGGAATAGCCGCAGGTTTAGGAGACTTCAACTGCAGTATATCAGATACCTGAGCACAATCCCACTTAAAAAAAATCTGTCATCCTATAGAGTGTGTCCCCAAAGGAAATTTCCTCAAAAGGAACATCTGGGCTAATAGATCCCTCCTCCTCTGACACAAAATCCAGGGGAGAAGGAATTTGAGTAGAATAAGTCAGGGAATCATTATCAGAATTTGACTCATCCTCGGAAGAATGCTGTTTACTAGGCTTTTTAAGGGGAGTAGAGGACCAAGGAGGAGCAGGAACCAAAACCCCTTGAGGAGGTGCAAATAGCCCCTGGGTGAAGGCATGCCACTCACTTTGTGGATCCTTAGGAGCAAAAGAAACATGTTTAATTTTTTTGTTTCTTTTTTAAAGGAACTAAAAAGAAAGCTCAGACCTGGGACAGCAGTCAAGAACTGCAGTAGGAACTTCTTCCCCAGTTGAAGTCTGAGGAACTCCCCTAGCTCCCTCGGAAAAGAACATCCATGATTCCCCCTGAACATCTGATATGGATGCCTTCAAAGCCTCTCTGGACATGCTGCCAGCTGGATCCTCACCGGCCTCTGACACTGTTGTGGTACAAAAATCCGAGAACACAACCGGGTGAGGCTCCAGGTTGGTAACGTCTTTGGGAGAAACACCTGGCAAAGCTGGACAGTGGAAGATTCCACATGTACCTTACCCATCCTCCTTCCCTAATGGCTGACCCTTGGAGTGGGAGATTCCTTCCACTGTATCTTTAGCAAAAAGCTTAAGATGCTGGTTCTCAAGATACAAGGAAAGGGAAGAAAGTCTACTGTGAAGGTTTTTTGGAACAAAAGCCTGACAGAATAAGACGTATGGTTATAAGAGGCTCCTAGGCAAAAAATACACTTACAGTGGTGGTCTTTATGGGGACTCTGTTTCCCACACTAGCATTTACCCTTCCTGGATGACATTAATCTCAAGAAGTGCTAAAAAAAAACAGAAAAAAAAAAAAAAACAGGGTACTTATCTGCAACTGCAAAGACGTCAGCAAGCAGACGTAAGTAGTCCTTGGAGAATGAAAATGCATTCAGCTGGCAGAAACTGACACAGGAAAACAGACCGGTGAAAAGATACATTCAGAACTGGCAGCAAAGAAGTTCTTTTTATGGTAGGCCTGAACGTCACCTTTATGCCCTATGCTACGCAAATAGCATTTGGGTGATGATTGGCATACCCTTTAAATAAGCAACAAGTAGTCTTTGGTAGACTAGCCAGCATTCGAGCTTCTGTGGCAGGAAATCCCATATGGTAATGAATACTGCAGCAGTGAAGCACTGTAAAAGCAGTCACATTGGGGAGGTGAAGGTTATCAACACTTTTTTGTAAAAAAAGAGAATTTTTAAGATTTATTTTTACCATGTTAGCTATCCCCCAATTGATTACTTGTAAGTTATAATGCACATAGCCTACACTTGCTGACATCCCTGTTTGGAAGAAAGCTTTAGTGACTGTATTTTCCAGAGATGGTAAAGACCCTTGAGTCCCAACTTCACATAGACCAGTTTTAGTTTAAACTATGATTAGAAAATGTTTGAAAATGACAAAGGTGTTGACAAAATTGATAGACATGGATCAATGTTTTGTGTTTGTTGGGGGTGGGGGGTCGCATTTGGCAGCATTAATAGACCAATGGCGACCCAGTAGTAAAGGGAGTGTAAGAAGACGCCACTATTATTGCTGGGTCTTGATGCTTAGAAGGTAGTTGATAGAGTGAGATGGAATTCAGTGGTAGGATTTACATTTTCTGATAGAATAATAGGGTTAATTAGGAAGCTATATGAAGGGTCAGAGGAACAAATTAAAGTTGGAGGACTACTCTTTGACAAATTGTATTTGAACCGCTACTTTTCTCTATATTCATAAATGACCTTAGTATAAATCTACCTCTGGCTACCTGCATACAATATGCAGACGACTCCACTTTAATTTGTAAAGCCCCAACTGCTTCTGAACTCCAATCCATCACTCAAACAGTATTTAACCTAGTGAAAAACTGGTTCCAACAACAATGCCTCTTCCTAAATGCCAAAAAAAAACTATTGCTATTTACTCCAACTCTAAAATCCACCCCACTACATTTCTCTATTACATCCAATAATGGTACAATTATAGCTCCTGACCCTACTACCAAACTCTTAGGTATAACAATCAACCACAACCTTAACTTTGACTCACACATCAACTCTACTATTAAAACAGTTAACAGAAAACTTGGTTCCTTATATAGGATAAAACCTTTCCTTAACCCTGTAGCCAAAACTACCATTCCTCAGACCCATCTGATCTCTACTCTCCTCTATGCCTCCCCCATTTATACTAATCTTTCCAAAAGTAGCCTTAATAAGCTAACCACTTCCTATAACAATATTGCCAGATTTGCTACTGGCTCCCCATTTAGAACTCAACATTGTCAAAATCTCAAACAGCTAGGATGGCTAGAAATGCAAAATAAGCTAGAGTTTCAACAACTCACCATTATCATAAGATTCTGTACCATCCTAGTAATACTCCTATTCTCAGTAGCCTCATCTCTCCCTACTCTAATCTTACTACTCTTCGCTCAGCAAATAAACTACTGGTCACCATCCAGAAATCCCACAACAGAGCAGGTGATCCTCTTTTCTCAAACTCTGTGGGGAAGACTTGGAATAGGCTTCCCAGCATACTTGCATCTCAGTCATCATTACCACTCTTCAAAAAGCAACTAAAGGTCTTCCTAAAAACACAATGGCTATGCCCTTGTACTAACCCTGACTGATACTCCCCAGTACAACATCACTGTATACCTTGCACCTAAAACCCATAGTGTGGAATGAGTAATCTTTCACTTAACCCCCCTTTTTTACTTTCCTACTCCCAGGGAAATATCACTGTATTTGATCATTGTATACTCATATAGCTATTAGCAAAACTCTACCATCTGTGTACAGACTAACTATCTTTTTACTATGAGTATGACATTCTGTTTTAAATGCATATACACAAACTCTCTTGTGCATTAAGTTATACTTTAACACTACCTGAATTCACTTTTTAAATCTGTGCCTTCATTCCTAACATACAGTATGTTGAATATCATACCCTTTACTATGTAAATAGTACTATATTGCTGTATTAAACTCTGTATTATACCATGACCCCCCCAAAACGTGCACGCTGATTGGCCAGCGTGCCCGTTGTAAATCGAGTTATACTAATGGAAAAAGGTCCGGTCGCCCGGACTTTTTTCCATTAGTATAACTTGTTTTTTTAAAACACTGTCTCGCTATGTTAAATGGGTTTAACATAGCGAGACAGCTTTAAAATAAGCAACGGAGATCTCCGTTGCTTATTTTAAAGCTGTCTCGCTATGTTAAACCCATTTAACATAGCGAGACAGTGTTTTAAAAAAAGCAACTGAGAAAGCAAGATCTCTGTTGCTTTTTTTAGTGTTTCGCTATGTTAAATGAGTTTAACATAGCGAGACAGTTTTAAAATAAGCAACGGACATCTCCGTTGCTTATTTTAAAACTGTCTCGCCATGTTAAACTCATTTAACATAGCGAACACTCAAAAAAAGCAACGGAGATCTTGCTTTCTCCGCTGTTTTGCCCACAGCTCTGATGTACTGCGCAGGCACGCAGTACATCAGAACTGCCGCGGATGCCAGACATCTGTGGAAGGGCAGCAAACAGGCATTATACTATGCCATTATTTAAGAAAAGTAATAGTTTCTTTTCTTAAATAATGTCATATAATAGCAATCACGCCTGGGTGTGGGTAATGCTAAATTTACCCATGGTTGGCTTTGTTTGGCCCCTCGGGACCAAACCACTCCAACCGTGGGTAAATTTAGCATTACCCACACCCAGGCGTGGGTTATTGCTATACTCACTAATGTCATACCCTTTACTATGTAAATAGGACTGTATTTCTGTGTTATACTTTGTATCGATAGTACTGTACTGCTGTGTTAAACTCTGTACTCTCTTTCTCTATAGTACTGTACTCCTGTCATAAACTCTGTACTCGCTTCTCTCAATATTAAGTTCTTATTTGAAAATTCTTCTTTTTTTCTTTTATGCTGATCTGTATTATTTACTTAATGTGGAGCTTATCTCCCCGGGCCTCTACTGAAAATGGACATGTATCCAGTTGGACTAGCTCGATTAACAAATGTAAAATAAAATAAATAAATAAAATAAAACAGAGGAACACATTGTTTACTTTATACTTGGATTCATTGGCAAAGAAAATAGGTGACTTGCAAATTCATGGATAGAACTGATATTGTAGTCAAGAAAAGTTAGCTTTTTTCTCATACAATATTTTGTACTTGATAAATCCAGAAAAGGACATTTCAGTATTGTGGAACATATTATGACAGTTTCAAGTCTTTTTCCGATTTTAATATAAAAAGATGAAATAAAAGCTACAATGATAAACTGTGTACCTTCACATGTTTATGTGGAGATAAGGTAAAGTATTAAGGTGTATGGGTTAAAAACAATTTAATATGGCAGCTAATAATGGGAAAACATCTCTTTGTGGAAGATCCTAAGATTCCTTAGGATTTGTTCTTTGTACAATATTTTCTTAAGTAATATGTATTGTTTTTAGCCCAACAAAATGTAGTCTTATATATTGCTTAACTTTTAATTTTAATTGCTTTTCCCAATTGACACACAAACCTGCAGAAGTTTTAATAGATGAAAGCGATCTATGTTAAAAATGTTTCTCAGTGTGGCAGAAGAGATTTCTAAGGAATTTTAAAGACTTATGTTAACTTTTTCTTTTCTGATACTACAATAAAATACTTTCAGGAAGTTTTATCAATTATTAATGTGGAATCACAGAACTTGAAGTAGGGCAGCACAGTGTTGAATGTCACTGGTGTGTGGGGGAAGAAGTATTCAGCAAGTAAACATGCCAATTGTCTTTTACAACATAGCTACCCTAGCGAACCACTTCATGCTTTTATACAGGTATATAAATGGAATGGCGAATTTCTACACTTTATTATGTTTTTTCAGTTATTTGGTTCGCTTGTTTGTGTGGTTTTTAATAAGGAAGATTCAACTTGAACTACCTTGTGCTTCCCTACTTTTATTAGTGGTTTTATACTTTGATAAGTTTAAGTATTTCTACCACCTTTTATTAGGTGGGATATTCACAGTATGATTTTTATTAGGTGCCAGAACTCTAGGGAATCTTGCCCATACATCTGCCGAGACCCATATCATCAGGAAGAACTTTTTCAGCAGAACAAACACCAACCACCATACAAGTACTGGTACCAAGACCAACGCCAGAGCTCCAGGGCTGGTCCCTCTTACCAATAAGGAATAATACTACAATCCACTGAGGTTCTAGAGGGCACAAGAAGAATTTCAGCACTCTCAAACTCCATCCAAGAACCCCCAAGGCAACAGGAGGACCAAACAGTGGACTGGGGTGTGACACTGTCAGCCTAGCTATCTGGAATTTTGTAAATAATTCTATGTCATTTGTGAATATTGATATATAATTTATACAGAATTGTATGTTATGTACTGAGCTTCAAGAATGTAACCACAGCATACCTTGCTGGAACATAGAAGATTAACCTGCAAAACTTAAGAATAGTTAAGGTTAAGTTACTTTATAGCTGGGCCATAAACAAAAGATGATGTTAAGTTGTCTATCTCGCCTTCATTCTTGCTGATTGGGTTCGGAGCCGATCCTCGGCTCTGACTCGGCCATCTTCAAAAGCTCGAGAGCTGCTTACTGGCTCGATGCCCCCCTATATCCCATGATGCCTGGCACTAGATACCCAGATCTTGTTTGCCGCTTCTGCTACGAGGTTGCGTTTACTAGCTCAGGTCGTATTTTTTCAATTTGTTCATAATATTTAGGACTTTTTGTACTTTATTAGGTACTTACTTATTGTCATAGCATAGCTGTAGGTTCTATTGTAGTTGTTAGTGTTTAATTCCCCTTAAAAACTTGTTTTCTCCTTAGAGAGTTTTTTCCTCCCTCCCCCACCCCCGTTTGCCTTTTTAAAGTAAGCCGTTTTAGTTAGAGGCTTATCATAGTTTTCTTTTTTAAGGTAGACAAAGTTTCATTAGAAATTGTGGTAGTTTGTAGGTCTTGTATAGTGTGTGTGTCTGCTGTTAGGGTGTGGTAACTTGTGTGGATTGTGTGTGTTTTTTCCAGTTACCTACTTTACATTCTACTTGTTCTTTGTATTTGATTTTCCTTTGCAGGAATGTCTAAAGACATAAAAGTGTCGGGATTCAAGGTGTGATTCATGCTGTCAGAAAATGTCTCTGACAGATGGTCACACTTCTTGTGTCTACTGCTTGGGCTCCCTACACCTGCAGGACTCTTGTTCGGTGTGTCACGCCTTTAGTCCAAGAGTCCTGCAGGAATGTAGGAATAAGCTTATCCTTAGGGGTTTGCTTAAACCTGAAGGATCACCAGCCAAGACTCAGTCAGTGAAACCTTCTAGGCCATCAAAGCCGTCGGCTCCCAGCTCGGAGCCGTCGCCGAGTATGGCTTCTGCTTCAACTTCGGTTCCAGCTGGAACCGAAGTACCTATCTCTACATCAACTTCGGCTCTGACTGGAGCCGAAGTACCTATCTCCCAGTCGGCCCCGACTCTTCCGTCGGAACCATCAGGGAGTCGAAAACGCTCCAGGTCACCATCGTTGGAGTCAATACACTCGGCTCCAGGGTCACCCTTATTACAATCTGAGCACAGTCATCGATCCCACTCTTCTCGGTCGTCTAGGCTATCTGACCATGATTTGGAGAGAGTGGTGAGCAGGCTTTTAAAGTCGCAGGCCCTGGCAAAAATTGTATTCAGCCCCCCTCATCAGGGTTCGGATCTACCTGTTTCTGCAATAGTTCCTCCTTCGACTCATCCCTTGAGTTCGGAGCCGGAGCATGCTGTGGCTGGAACTGTGGGTTCGTTGGCACCGATACCTCCCCTTTCGGTTCTGTCGGCTCCAATCTCTTCCATGGTGCCGTCCTTGGAGGGATCTGGGTGCCGGGACTCCCTCGTCGGCTCCGAGGGGGCGAGTAGCATTGGACCCTTGTCCGACCCCGTTCTCCCTCTCGGAGCTTCGGCGCACGTGAGTTTGGCTCCTACATCGGCTTCGGAGCCATCTCTCTCGGTGCCGGGAAGGATTCCAGTCTCTTCGGAGCCGGAGCCTTCTTCGGTATCGGGAAGGGGTGCCTTCGAAGTCATGAGTGTGCTGGCATCTGAGTCAGCCTCACAGTCAGCCTCATCAGCTCCTCCCCCCATGGTGTCTGCTCCTGCCTCTGCCCCTCCTCCAGACCCCATGCGTGGGGAACAAGTGCTCCAGGGCACCCCATTGGGTGTATCTTCCTCTTCTGAGGCCTCCCCTGTTCATTCAGAGGAGCCCCCTCGAAAGAGGAAATGCAAGAAGAAGCATGTTGACTCCCCTGAGTCTTTCACTTCAGATACCGACTTGGAGGAGTCGGAAGGGTCCCCGAGATCCCCCTCTGAGGACGTCTCCTTCTCCGACATCCTTGAAATCCTTAGGCAGAGGGGGAACTGGACTACCTTTAACCCTTCCGAGGATGAGTCTGTATTCCTGGACGTGTTTGGTTCCCGACCCTCCACCTCCTGGGTGTCTCCGCCTTTCGATCCACTGATGTCGGTGGTGGCTCGAAAGGTGTGGTCAGCTCCAGACACAATGGAACCAACTCCCCACAGGCCCACAAAATTCATCACTACCCCTCAGGACAAGCAATTTCTGACCAAGGGTGTTCCCGTTGATGCCATGGTGGTAGCAGCGGCCACTAAAAAGGAGTTGGCTGAAACTTCTTTGTCTGTCCATCCCCCTAATAAGGACTCTGGGACAATGGACAGGTATGGGAAGCGGATGTTTTCCTCAGTGACCTTTTCCATGAGGTCTCTGAACTATTTGTGCCATTTTACCCGTCTTCAAAGGGATCTCCTTAAAGAGCTAGGAGATACCCTTCAAGATCCATCAGCTGCAGGGGCTCAGGCTAAGATTGCCTCCCAGCTGGCGACTCTAAATTCTGTAGTAAACTCCTCCATGCGGCTCATCTCTTATGCAGCTGATGGAGCAAGTAGGGCCGCAGGCACAGGTGTGGCTTTGAGGAGACATGCTTAGATGCAGTTATGCAACTTTGCGGAACCCTTCAGAGCGTCTTTCACCAACACCCCCTTTGATGGTTCTGCTCTGTTTGCACCACAGGTGAAGGATACCCTTACCAGGTGTGAGCAGGAAGGCAAGACTCTCTCTGCCGTTGGAGTCTGTTTTTCCACTCCTTCAAGACCGTATCCCAAGGGTCAGAAGAGTGTGAAGATGTGGTTCCGGAAATCCCAGGGAGCCGTGCCTGACATGTGGAGAGTTCCACTCCAGGGGCAGAGGAGGGAACAACAATAGATGCTGCCCTAGGGGCAGAGGGGGTCCGCAAAATCAGGGCCAAAGAGAATCCTTTTCTGACAAGCCCTTCCAGCATCCCTGAAGTGCTGCCCGACTGTCCACCTTTGGAGGCAGTCGGGGGAAGATTATCGCTGTACCCAAAAGCCTGGCAAAGTATAACACAAGACAAATGGGTACGGTCTATCATATCCGAAGGCTACAAAATCCCCTTTTTTTGCACTCCACACATTCCCAACAAATCCCTTCCAGATGTTCCACCCAATCTAAGGGATCAAGCAGTTCAAGAAATTTCAAAACTGCTAAGAAAAAGAGCCATCCAGTCAGTCCCAGCAGACCAAAAAGGATCCGGAATTTACTCAGGGTTCTTTTTGGTACCAAAAAAGACAGGGGACTGGAGACTCATTCTGGATCTCAGCAGACTAAACAGGTCTGTTCAAAGAACGAAGTTCCGGATGGTCACGCTACAGTCCATTTTACCCTTTCTGGGTCAGGACAATTGGATGTGCTCCATAGATCTTCAGGACGTGTACTACCATATCAAAATGCACAGAACGCTCCAGAAGATTCCACCGCTTCCGGCTGGGAGACAGTCATTATCAGTTCAGAGCTCTGCCCTTTGGTCTCACCACAGCCCCCAGGGTGTTCACCAAATGTTTGGCAGTAGTCACCGCTCACTTGAGATGGCAAGGATTCCAGGTGTTTCCATATTTAGATGACTGGCTCCTTACTGCAACCACCAGAAATCACCTGCTGCGAGCCAGAGACTAAACCATCCAAACGTGCTCCACTCTAGGCATCACAATAAATTTCGAAAAGTCTGCATTGTCGCCTTGTCAATCTATCACCTTTATAGGCGCAAACTTAAACACAAAGGACATGTCAGCAACTCTCCCAGTAGACAGAGTGTTAGCCATTCGACGGCATGTGCAGGTCTTATTAGGATGCAAAAAGATTCAGGCCAGATTCATCCTAAAAACATTGAGTCTCATGGCAGTGGCTATAATACTAGTCCCCCTTGCACGTTTTCACATGAAGATTCTTCAGTGGATGCTGTTCACACAATGGTCCTTCCAGCAACTCCCAGTGTCTCACATAATGATCACACAGTCATGCAAAAACCAACTTGTTCGGTGGATGGTTTCCCCATCATTACACCAGGGCAGACCATTCCTTCTTAATCCTCCAGTAGCTATGGTGACCACAGATGCCTCCCTGATCGAGTGGGGGGGGGGGGCATTTTCAGGGCAGAAAAGTCCAAGGCACTTGGCAGCCTCACGAGTACCATCTGCATATCAATGTCTTGGAGATGAGAGCCATGCTTTTAGAGTTGCAGGCTCTTCAGAACTCTCTTCCCACCGGAATCATTGCAATTCAGACAATGTGTCAGTGGTATGGTACATCAACAAGCAGGGCGGAACCAAGTCATACCCTTATGTCGAGAAGCACTCAGACTTTGGCAGTGGGCGATCTCTTCCCAACGGTTTCTGATAGCAGCGCACATCCCTGGGAAGTCCAACGTTGTAGCTGACAGGCTGAGCAGAGCAATTGTCATGCCTCACGAATGGTCTCTCATTCAGACTGTGGCGGACAAATTCTTCCGCAAATGGGGTCAGCCTTGCTGCGACCTTTTTGCCACCCCCTTCAACAGCAAGTGCGACAATTTCTTCTCTCTCCTTCCTCTTCCCGGACACTTCCCCAGAGACGCTCTAGTTCACGATTGGCCTCAGGGACTTCTTTATGCATTTCCTCCGTTTTCCCTGATTCCCAAACTAATTCAGAAAGCTACCACATTGGGATGCAAGATGATTCTGATTGCCCCTTACTGGCCTCGACAAATTTGGTTCCCTTTCCTGCATCATCACCTTTTGGAGCAGCCCTGGACCCTGGACCCAATTCCAGACCTCCTGATCCATCAATTGGGCGGGCTGCACCAATCTCTTCAATCTCTCCAGCTCACTGCTTGGTTTCTCCACTTCCGACCTTAGCTAGGCTTCCCAACATCTCCCACTCGGTGCATGAAATCATCTTATCCTCGCATAAGTCGACCACTAGAAAAACTTATGCTAGTAAGTGGAAACGTTTTTCCTTATGGTCAGAGACCAGGAATATAGATCCCTTTTCAGCCCCTGTGCACCATATTTTAGAATTTCTAGCAGAACTTTTTCAAACTGGATCCTCTTCTGCCACGATTAGAGTTCAGCTAGCTGCAATTTCAAACTTTCATCATGTCCCATAAGCTTTGTAAAGCCTTTCTTAAAGGGACCACTCTACTCAGGCCCCCAGTAAGAGATCCCCTGCCTCCGTGGGATCTGAATTTTATTTTAGCTTCCCTGAAACTGCCCCCCTTTGAACCGGCAGCTTCTTGTTCCTTGAAGTTTCTTTCTTGGAAAACCCCTCTTCTGGTTGAAGTTACGTTGGCTAGAAGAGTTTCTGAACTTCAGGCTCTTTGTGTTCGTCCTCCTTACCTAGTTTTTCACAATGATAGAGTTTCTCTTCGGGCTAACCCTTCCTTTCTTCCAAAGGTTACTTCTGATTATAATTTGAATCAGTCCATTGAACTACCTGTGTTATTTCTAAATTATTCCAACAAGGCAGAATACAAGTTACATCAGTTGGACGTTCATAGACAATTACGCTTTTACCTGCATAAAACCAAGCAAATCAGAAAATCAGACCAGTTGTTCCTGTCCTACGCTGAGGGAAAACCAGGCATACTGGTGTCAAAAGTCACCTTATCTAGGTGGTTGACTTCGACTATTATTTTATATATCAGTTAAGAAATAAAGAGCTTCCTGCTAAACCCAAAGGTCACTCCACCAGAGTTCTAGCTACTTCTGTGGCTTTTCAGGCCAGATTGCCAGTGGAAACTATTTGTGCGGCAGCTACATGGGCTAATCCACATACCTTCATTTCACATTATAAGCTGGATGTGGCTTCCAGAAGCAGAGCTGATTTTGGTTCCACTGTTCTGAAGAGTCTGTTCCGATGAGCCACCCAGGATTGAGGTGCTAGGGATGCTGTCCCAACCAGCAAGAATGAAGGTGAGATAGACAACTTAACATTAAGAAGTTATGTACCTACCATAATGTTGGATGTTAGTTGTCGTCTTCTCGCCTTCTTTCTTGCATCCCACCCTCCCCCCTATCCTAGTAGACCGAGAAGAGTTCCTTAGGGTTGTTTTTTCACTGTCTGAGCCTTCTTTGGCTATTACTTCTGACTGTCAGTCTCTCCAGTAGGTTCCTGTATCCTGCTACATTTTACTGTATTATTATAATTGTTATTTTTATGTCTGTAGTTAGGTTACTAAACGAGATCTCGGTATCTAGTGCCAGGCATCATGGGATATAAGGGGGAGCCTCAAGCCAGTAAGCAGCTCTCAAGCTTTTGAAGATGGCAGAGTCGGAGCCGAGGATCAGCTCCGAACCCAACCAGCAAGAAAGAAGGCGAGAAGAAGACAACTAACAAGGAACGTTATGGTAGGTTCATAACTTCTTATTCTCTCACTTTCGGTTTATTAGCAGATACAATGTCTAGAGCTAGAAGTTTGTCTATCGTCTTGAAAGAAAAGCAATTACTAGGTTTAAAATGTAAAGTGTTATTGTTTTACAACTTCCAGCACTGAGCAACATTGAGAGATACGTATTTCTCACACACAAATGTTAAATTATGTTAAGTTTCTGTTTAGCCTGAAGTCAGGTGACAGAGTAATGTCACCCAAGCTAACCCAGCAGTAAAATGTGATATTAATTTAAGAACTCTCTGAGAGAGGCTGCACATTTTGTATTTTCTCTTTGACCTGGAAACTTTCACTCACCATCACATCTGCACTTGCTCTGTAGGTAAGATTTAGGGCAGAGTATCTCTCTTAGGTATAGACAGGAATATAGTAAAGATTAGTTTAGATGTTTTCTGTATTTATTTCAGACTGTCCTGCAATGTTGTTTTAAATACTTACTGTGATTTTGAACTCTGAAGTAACTGTGTTTGTGTACTGAGTATTTTCTTGTTTTTTATTATTTATTATTAAATATATCTAAACCTATCTTTGTGGCTGATATTTGTGAGACATATTTAAGCTCTGAGAGTACTTGCATTTGTATTTGGTGACACTGTACAGGCTACTCCAAATAGCCTGGTGCTTGGTCAGAACTACCATTTGGATTATTAGCAACTTTACACATTAGGATTGGGCACCCTTTTGCAAGGGCCTTATAGTAGCTGATAGAGTTGGCTGGTGGCAGCTGAAACTACCTTATAGTCTGGGCAGAAGGGGGCATAGCTAGTAACCCTGTGCCAGCCTTTCCCAGGTGTGTGTGTGTGTGTGTGTGTGTGTATATGAATCAAATCTCAAAGTTTGTGTGTGTCAACTACTTGGGCAGGGACATGAAGCACTGGCTGGACAGAGAGGGTGCTGGAGGTTTTGGCTTGGCCACTCAGCTGAGATGTCAACCCTACAGCTGTGCCAGTGAGGAGTCTTATTGGGGATGTAAAGAAAGAGAGAGAAACCAGTCCCAGACTGTGATCTCTGTGTGGTCTTAAGGGAAATTGCACTTTGCCATGTGTGTACTTGTCATCCTCCCAATGTGTATGTTCCCTAACTGTTGCCAGTGGTGAGGATTGAGGCTCCTTGATTACTGGACCAGTGCAGGGGTGTTGCATATTAATTGGTTGGCAGTGATGGGATATTCACATGCCATATTAATTGGTTGACAGTGGTGAGATAGCCACATCACATAT
Source organism: Protopterus annectens (assembly GCF_019279795.1). NCBI lineage: Eukaryota > Metazoa > Chordata > Ceratodontiformes > Protopteridae > Protopterus > Protopterus annectens. The sequence continues at coordinate 932,399,117 of NC_056728.1, forward strand.
TAATTGGCTTGTAGTGGTGCGGATATTTAATTCCTGTAGCCTGTGTACAGTGGTCACTGAAGGTGTTTGTACTCTCAATCAGGCATGCAGATTTAGATATGTACCATATCTAAACTTTTGGAACAATCTTCCACCCTCTATAACTACTCTGCCTTCCAGCAGCCTTTTCAAGACTGCACCCAAATTCCACTTAAATTTGCACTGGCTTTGTCATTGTTCTAATCCTGATCAACACCCCCCCCCCCACCTAGACTCTTAACCCAGCTGTACTACCGCCACTACTAACCAAAGTCAGAAATAGCTAGTTGTCTTTACATGCTTTAACATCTTGTCTGACAACTTTGTTACTAATATTATAGACAACAAGAAACTATCTTAACTTGCAACATTTACTGTATATACTGTTGATAATCAAAATCTTGTATTAAAGCCAACAACCTGTAATGTTGTTTACTATTGCTGCATCTTTTTATCTCTATTTATCATGTACATGATGTGGAGCTTTTCTCCCCAGGTATCCACTGAAAAGGACCTGCGTCCAGTCGGAATTTCCCAGTAAACAAATGTAAATAAATAAATAAATAAAATAAAATGCAGTGAACATTCAAAGTTTCACATCACAATAGTTTTATATATTTTTTGTTAGATTAGTCAGGGAGAGCAGGCAAGCATGCCAGCAGAGGAGTATGGCAAGTTGACAAGGAGCCAGTTGGCTGAGATGTGCCAGGCTAAAGGACTGGTGTATGCCAACCAGACTAAAGCAGAAATTATTGCAGCTTTAGACACCGCTGCATCACAGGATAGCAACCAGGAGGACAATCAGACTGGCCCTGGAGATGTACAACTCTCAGAAAATGGACAGCTTAACCTTTCCACAGAGGACTTAAACATTCGTCTGGAGTTAGAGATTTGAGCTGGAGGCCAAGCATTTGGACATAGAGGCAGCAGAGAGACTGAGACATCTAGAGACTGGGGAAAATGAGAAACTGCAATGTCTGGAGGCTGAGGAAAATGCGAAACTGCGATGCCTGGAAGCAGAGGAGAAGGTGAGGCAACATGAAAAGGAGATGCTGACTCTTAACCAGAGTCATGGAGACAGTGGGGAAGGGAGTAACCGAACCCCCAAGGCAACAAAGGTCAGTAAATTTCTTCCACAATTTACAGAGGGGGATAATTTTGATAGTTTCATTCATATGTTTGAAAGGGTATGTAAACAGTATAATGCTGATCAAGGGCTCTGGATACGGTTCATAACCCCCTTACTCCATGGTAAAGCTGTAACTGCAATTTCTAAACTGTCTGATATTGATTGCTTAAATTCTAATACAGTCAAATGTGTTTGTTAGGATGCTTTAACACCTGAAGCATATAGGAAAAATTTTGTGAGTATAGACACAAGGCAGATGAAAATGTGTGTGAATATATTGCTGAACTACGCACTGAGCACATAGGTGGGTGAGTGGATGTCATTTGGCCACTTTTGAAGGGCTGGCAGACCTCTTGGTGAAGGGAACAAGCACTTATCACTTTGTCTGAGGACACGAGAATCTGATTAGCTGATAGACAATGCAATACTGCAGATGAGTTGGGGAAGAAGGGAGACTTATAGCTAGCAAGCAGGGCATCACTGCACAGGAAAGGGACACCTAGTGCTGCTCATGGGTCTAAGGGAACCCATGGAGGGCAGCGCAGACTGCCCCAACAGAGTCCACCAGTAGCAGGGGAAGCCACTAGTCCAGGTACATGTCCAGGACCAAGGGTTAAATGTTATAAATGCAACCAGTTGGGCCATGTAGCATATAGATGTCCAGGGAGGCAAGGTGGGGAACAAAAGGTGGGAGAGACAGTAAGTGTGAATGACCAAATGCCAGCAGTAAAGTTGCCTCGAGACAACAAGGGTACCAAATTACCACAAGAGGTTATATCATATCTTACTAAATGGGAAAGAGGACATTGCTAAGAAATACACAGCCTCTGACCTAACCATTGTGAAGCCTGCAATGGTTACAGAGGAGCACTACTTTCTTGGGCAGTCTACTCCAGTCAGAACTTTAGGAGGGACCCCATACCAAATACCTTTGGCTAAGGTTCACCTTGAATGGGAGGGTGGAAAAGGAAGCCAGCAAGTAGGTGTGTTTGGGGATATCCCTGCAGATGTCCTGATAGGGAATGATTTTGATAATGCACTACCGTGTGTGCATGCAGTTACATGCAGTCAGGCTTGGAGACAAACATGTGGGTCAGGTAGCCTGGGGGAGACCCAGACAGACCGCATACTTGCAGCTAGGACTGGTGAGGTGGTTACTAAGGGAGGGAGCTACCCTGTAGCAGTGAGACTGAAGGTGAGCCAAAGCTGCTTGTGGGTATTGATGATCCCTTGGACAGAGTGACTGCAAGGGCAGAGGTGAGTAGTAGTACCCAGGCTGACAGTGAGGCACTGCTATCAGAGGATACCAGACTTCCTGAGGAAGGGAAGCTGGAAAGGGCTACCAAGAGAGAGAGAGTTGAAGACAGGCTCATCTCTCAGACCCTACATTACAAGGCCTGAGACAGGTAGCTAGTGAGGCACCTAATTTTCAAGGGAAGGAGGACTCTGTATACTGGGACAAAGGGTTACTATATAAAGAGTAGACCCCTGAGGGAGGGCTAGAGGGTGAGAGAATACAGCAGTTGGTAGTGCCCAGATCATACCGCCTGGCACCTTTAGTCATAGCCCATGATATTCGCTTTGCAGGTCATATGGGCATAAAACATACAAAGAGACATATTATGCAGATCTTTTATTGGCCTAGGATTTCCGAGATGTAACAGGGTACTGTAGGACTTGTGAGCCATGCCAAAACATAGGCAAGGCAGGAGACAAGGTGAAAGCTCCTTTGATGCCTTTGCCTGTGATTGAGGAGGTATTTCAAAGGGTAGCTGTGGATGTTGTGGGGCCTCTTGAGTAGTACCCCAAGTTCCACAGGGAAAAAGTGTGTCCTAGTGGTAGTAGATTATGCTACCCAGATTCCCTGAGGCGGTGGCTCTGTCCTCCATTGAGGCAGAAAAGATGGCAAATGCTTAGAGATTTTCAGCAGGGTAGGTTTCCCAAAAGAAATACTGACTGACAGAGGTGACAGTTTCATGTTCGACATGCTAGCTTGTTTGTGGAAGTACTGTGGGGTGAAGCACTTAAAGACTACCCCTACCATCCCCAGGTTAATGGTCTTGTTGAGAGGTTAAACTCTATATTCAGTACAATGCTACAGGCATTTGGAGACTAGTTTAAGAGGGAGTGGGACAAATAGTTGCCCCATCTGTTGTTTGCTTACAGAGAGGTGCCCCATGAATCCACAGGGTTTTCACCCTTTGAGTTGCTGTATGGGCATAGGGTGAGGGGACCTCTAGATTTGATTTGAGATGAGTGGGAGGGTGAATGTAAACCCCAATAAGGAGTCTGTTGTGGCATATGTCCTAAACCTCAGGGCAAGGCTCAGGGAACTCATGGACTTGGCCCAGGAGAACCTGGCGGAAGCCCAACAGCAGTAAAAGGTCTGGCATGACACAAATGCTCGAGCTAGAGTGTATGCTGTAGGGCAGCAGGTAACTGTTCTCATTCCTATCAGACACAACAAGCTGTAGGCAGCTTGGGAGGGACCCTACAAAATAGTAAGGAAGGTCAGTGATAACTACATGGTAGAACTGCTAGGCAGGAGGCAGGGGCACAAATTGTACCATGTTAGCATAATGAAACTGTACCATGTTAAGGAGGCCTTTGTGCTAAGTATGTGCAGTACATGGCAGGTGGAGACTGAGGGGGATCTGGTGACTGATCTCCTCAGTGAGGTTCGGACTGAGACCTCATTGGAAGGGTTAGCAGTGTCTCAGCAGTTATCCCCTACCCAGGTTTGAGAAACCTAAGCAGTGTTACAGGAGTTTGGGGCATGTTCACTGGGAAACCAGGGTGCACCCACCTGGTGCAGCACCATGTGGATACAGGAACCCAAAGGCCTATTAAGCAGGCCTCTTATAGGGTGCCTGAGAGAGTCAGACCTAAGAGAGGAGATACAGGATATGTTGGAATTAGGGGTAATTCAGGAGTCCAACAGTCCCTGGGCCTCCCCAGTGGTGCTGGTACCAAAGAGGGATGGCAGCACCAGGTTCTGTGTGGACTACAGGAAATTAGTCGCACAGAGTCAGATGCTTACCCCATGCCTAGGACAGATGAAGCCCTAGAGCAACTGGGTGGGCTAAGTATCTTACCAAGGGTTACTGGCAGGTGCCCTTGACTCTGTGCTGGAGAAAGGTCAGCCTTTGTGACTCCTTTTGGCTTGTATGAGTTCATGAAGATCCCCTTTTGGATGAAAAAATGCCCCAGTGACTTTCCAGAGGCTGGTAGATCATACCCTAGCAGGAGCAGGAGGTTTTGTCTTTACTTACCTAGATGATATTGCCATCTACAGCCATTCCTAAGTGCACCTTCAGCATGTCAGGAAAGTGCTGGGCAGACTGCAGAGGACAGAGTTGGGCATTAATCCCAGCAAATGTCAGGTGGATATGGCAGAGGTCTCTTACTTGGGACATAGAGTGGGGAGTGGTAAGATCAGGCCAGAACCTGCCAAAGTGGAAGCCATTCAGGCATGGCCTGCCTCTGTTACCAAAAAGCAGGTGAGGGCATTCTTAGGGACAGCAGTGTACTACAGAAAGTCTGTCCGCAATTATAGTACCATAGCTGCTCCCCTCACAGACCTAACAAGAAAAAATAGGCCAGATATGGTGGTGTGGACCCCAGCATGTGAGCAGGCATTCCAGAAGCTTAAAGGAGTTTTGATAGGACCACCTGTATTAGACAGTCCAGATTACAGCAAAGATTTGTTTTGCAGGTGGATGCTTCAAACCATTGGGTGGGGGCTGTACTTAGCCAGGTTTCCTCAGAGGGAGAAGAGCACCCAGTGGTATAGCTCAGTTGTAGGCTCTAAGCCAGGGAAGAATGGTATGTAGCTGTAAAAAAGGAATGCCTAGCCATAGTGTGGGCACTGCAGAAACTTCAGCCTTTTCTGTATGGAAGGAAATTCACTATAGTTGCAGACCACAATCCTCTAAGATGGCTACATTGAGCCAGCCAGCAAAATGCCATGTTTACTAAGTTTGCAAGCATATAATATGACAGTGCAGTACCGCTGTGGGGTTAGCAATGCCAATGCAGGTGGGCTGTCAAGACAAGGTGTGGGGTAATGTATTCCCAGATAGGCTCAACCCTCTCAAGCAACGTTTTTCAAGGGGCACTTGAAAAACTAGCTTGAGATTTTGCGGGGTGGGGGTGAGAAATATGACACTGGCAGCCCAGCATTCTGGAATTTTGTAAATAATTCTATATCATTTGTGAGTATTGATATTTATACAGAACTGTATTTTATTTACTGAGCTTCAAGAATGCAACCACCACAGACCCTGCTGGAACATAGAAGATTAACCTGCAAAACTTAAGAATAGTTGAGGTTGAGTTACTTATAGCTGGGCCACAAACAAAATATGTTATCTCTCCGTTTCAGTTCAGTAGCAGGCACAATGTCTAGAGCGAGACGTTTTTCTGTTGTCTTGAAAGAAATGTAATTACTAGGTTTAAAATGTAAAGTGTTTTATTGTTTTACGACTTACAGTTTTAAGCAGATCTGAGAGATATGTATTTCTTACAGAGATGTTAAATTCTGTTAAGTTTCTGTTTAGCCTGGGAACTGAAGTCAGGTGACAAAGAGCAATGTCACCCAAGCTAACCCAGGAGTAAAATGTTATATTAATTTAAGAACTCTCTCAGAGAGAGACTGTCCATTTTGTATTTTGTCTTTGATTTGGAAACACCCACACATTATTATCACATCTGCACTTACTCTGTAAGTAATTTTTAGGGCATAGTATCTCTTAGATATAGGTAGGAATATAGTAAAGATTAGTTTAGATGTTTTCTGTATTTATACGAGACTGTCCTGCAATGTTGTTTTAAATACTTCCTGTGATTTTTGAACTCTGAAGTAACTGTTTGTGTACTGAGTATTGTCTTGTTCTTTTGTTATTTATTATTAAATATCTTTAAACCTATCTTTGTGGCTGATATTTGTGAGACATATTTAAGCTATGAGAGTACTTGCATATGTATTTGGTGACACTGTACAGGCCACTCTCAATAGCCTGGCACTTGGTCAAAACTACTATTTGGATTATTAGTGACATTACACAGTAGGATTGGACACCCTTTTTTAAGGGCCTAATAGTAGCTGATAAAGATTTGGCTGGTAGCAGCTGGAACTACCTTATAGTCTGGGCAGAAGGGGGCATAGCTAGTAACCCTGTGCCAGCCTTTCCCAGGGGTGTGTGTTTGTATATAAATCAAATCTCAAAGTGTGTATGTGTGTCAGCTACTTGGGCAGGGACACGAAGCACTGGTTTGACAGAGAGGGTGCTCGGCTGAGATCTCAACCCTATAGCTATGCCAGTGGGGAGTCTTAATGGGGATCTGCAGAAAGAGGGAGAAACTGGCCCCACACTTGACTGTGATCTCTGTGTGGTCTTAAGGGAAATTGAACTTTACTGTGCATGTACTTGTCATCCTCCCAATGTGTACAACCCCTAGCTGTTGCCAGTAGCGAGGATTGAGGCTCCTTGATTACTGAGCCAGTGCAGGGACATCACATGGGGAGAGGGAAATGAGGTACCTGGGCAATCCCAACCGCAGGCCAGGTCCCAGGGTCAGATGGAGGAACCAGCCACAGTACTAACTTGGAACTACTCCAAAAAAAGAACCATCTGACAATGAAAGAAGTGTACTTTCTAAAGGGCTTAGCTTTGTACTCAACTGCAGAAGTAATGCAGTAGCGGTACTTATAGATGTCAAGAGATATGTGAGAAAACTCAATTTAAAAGTACAATTCCATGGCAAGGCTAAGAATTGTGAAAATAAACCCGTTGATGTGATAATAGAAACCCAGCAGCTATTGCCCTCTCTTGTATCAAATACTAGCTGCATTTGATGGAAAATGTGAAATAGACATTGGAAAACTGCTACAGAAACCACCAAAGAAAAAGTTTTTCAACCTCTCACATGAAGAGAGAAAAGCATTAATTGAACTGGGATGTGATAAGTCTAGACGCATAATGAAGGCTGACAGTGGAGGGGGAATACTAGTGACTGAGCCTATAAATTACAATCTGAGAATAGAAGACATGCTGAATGACATGAATTTTGGAATAGCAGCTGTTTATTTACCATATTGCACTTGTTAACCTTGGATGTGACTCAATATAGCCATCATATTGCATAATAGTAATATTGGCAGTATTTGCTCAGAGCAGCAGGATTAAATGAAAAAAAAGAGGCTTGAATATATCGAGTATTATGGTTGTTGTCCGAGTTAATAAGTCTCACAGCTGTAGGATATAAACTGTTCCTGAATCTGGTACTCCTACAGCGGAAGCTGCGGTAACTCCTTCCAGGCGCAAGTTGTGAGAACCAGTTGTGGGCCGGATGGGTCAAATCAGCTAGTATTTTGTATGTTTTTTTTATCTTGTAAAGAAAAGCTCCTGAATAGAAGTGAGGTTTGTGCCCAAGATATTCTTAGCCACCCTCACTACCTTCCATATTTTCTTCTTCTCGGCAACTCATAAATGTACAAGACAAAACATCATAGATTTGAAAAGCCAGAATGAGTGAACAGAGGTAGCTGCTGTTGTCATGTGTGTAATCTTGAAAATGGCAGGATGGGTACAGTTTACAGGTCAAGTGTAACTGGCAAGGGCCACATGGATCTGGTAGGAGTATCTGTTCAGCATTCAGATAGGGTGGATATCCTTTTAGGTGTATATGTGTGAACAGGTGCATGAGGGATTAGGGTAGGGCTGTGTAAGCCTATACGAGCACATGTACTCCTGCCCATAATTTTATTCACCCAGCTCTTCAGATACAGGCAGCATGCCAAAAGGTGAAAATTACTTATGTGTGGGACTGCAGATTTATCCCATAATACAGTACTGCAGATCTCTGTACAACTATAATAGGTTATGTCCTGGGACTGTGCTGCTTCTTTGCTGGCTGACTGTAAATCAAACGTTCTGAGTTAGGTATGTTGCCTATTTTTCTTTGATGCTTGTGTTTGTATCCCAAAAGGCCTAGCACCTGTAAATGATTTATAGTCCTACTGCCTTTTGGTTTGCATTACTTTCATTGAGATGGCTGCTGAAGCTAGTGCCCCACGGAGAGTGCCTGCCTGGTATGTAACAAATCTATGCCTTCTGTTTATCCATTTAGCAAGGACGATAACTGGTATGACCTAGTAGCATTTCTTTCCAAGACAACTGACCTTCCTTCTCCTGGTGAGTTGTCCAGGCACTGGTATAGTGACCTAAATCATCATTCCCTGAAGATCTCTCAGACATGAACAGCAGAGATTAGACAATGATGTCCTGTATGGTATTTTTTTTAATTTCTCCAAGTCTTTTGGGTTTCTAATACCATGACAGGAATGGACCCCATTCCTTAGTCAAAGTATGATTAAAGTTCATGAAATTAGTATTATTTCAATCTTTGATGTCAGCCAGTAATGCTGTTCGCAACACCCGCAGTGTGCCCAGTAATGACTCCTTCTGCAGTTCATATGGAGTTACATGTATTGGTCTTTTTTCAGCTGCTCCTATTAGGGGTCGCCACAGTGGATCATCTGTTTCCATTTCTTCCTGTCCGCTGCATCTTGCTCTCACACCAACCACCTGCATGTCCCCTCTCACCACATACATAAACCTTATCTTAGGCCTTCCTCTTTTTCTGTTACCTGGCAGCTTCATCCTTAACATCTTTTTCCCAATATACTCTGCATCCCTCCTCAGCACATGTCCAAACCAATGTAATCTTGCCTCTCTGGCTTTGTCTCCAAACCTTCCAACCTGGGCTGACCCTCTAATATACGTATTCCTAATCCTGTCCACCCTCGTCACACCCAGTGCACATCTTAACATCTTTAACACTGCCACATCCAGCTCTGACTCCTGCCTTTTTGTCAATGCCACTGTCTCCAACCCATATAATATAGCTGGTCTCACTACCCTCTTGCAGACCTTCCCTTTCACTCTTACTGGTATATATATATTGGTAACCTATCTAAATATGATTGTAAATTATTTTTTCTAAGACCCGTTGTTCTTAACTGCTATTGAGATTGCCTGGGTATCTTTCTTCCACATTGCTCTTGTTTCTGCCTGCAGATCCTGATATGTTACGACTTTGTGTCTCTCTGTTCACAAGACACTGTTGTCACTGGGTGTGGTAATTTCAGTGATCCATGCTACTCTTGTCTTCTTTTCTTGGACCACTGTATCTGGTTTTCTAACATCTATCTTTTGAACTGTTGGTAATGGATGATCCCAAGTGATGTAGACTTCCTCATTTTGTATGATGCATTGTGGCTCATGTTTCCAGTGTTTTTCGGCCATTTCTGTACCATAATGTTTGCACAATCGCCAGTGCAACAGTCTTGCCACATTATTATGCCTTTCAGTATACAGTCCTTCTGCCATTAGTATGTCACAACCAGCAACAAGATGCACAACTGTTTCCAATTTGGTTTTACAAAACCTACATTTGTCTGTTTCTTCCACATGTTCAATGGACTTTATAAACCAATGTGTACACAGCCCACTATCTTGGGGCACCAATATTAACCTTTAATCTCTTGGTTTGAATTTGCCTCTCCTTAACCATTCCTGTGTTCGTTCCTGATCAACATGAGGTTCTTCCTGAAGTTTTCTATACTTGCAACTATATACTTTTTCCACATTTCTTGCCTTCTTATCTGATCCTTCACCTTATATTCTTTCTTTTGTTTTTTGGCACATTCAGTTGCCTGATTTTTACCTACTTCTGGTTTGATTTCCATTCCTGCTTGACGCCGATAAGCTTCTTCTAGATTAAGCAGAGAAGTTATCTTAGATTTATTCTCCTCATGTTTCAAAACTTTCACTACGATTGGGTCTTGTGAGGTCAGCAGATATGTGTGGAGTCACACAATTGCAGATCTGTACATATAATTAATTTCAAGGAGGCCCATCCCTCCTTCAGAACGGGGAATATATAATCTTGGTATGCACTGATTTTTATAAATCATTTGGTGAGCATGAAGCATTCTTCTTGTTTTTCTATCTAATCTATCCAACATGTTTTGGGAACAGTCAATCACTCCAAAACTATAAGTTAGGATAGGAAGAGCAAATTGATTTATAGGTTGGATTTTGTTCCTAGATGTCAGTGCTGTTTTCATGATTAATTTAAGTCTTCTGAAGTATTCATTACTAAGTTTTATTCACATTTGTTCATGTTTTATTGTTGATCCTTCATCAATTCCCAAATATTTATTTATTTGCAGTTTGATTACCGGGGAAGTCCACTAAGCCGAATTGACCCATTTTCAATGGAGGCCCGGGGAGTAAAGCTCCAAGATGCGTTATACAATTTGGATACGACTGATAGTTAATATTAAAGATAATATTATGTAGAATAATTACTCATAAATGCATTCAATATCATGCATAGTTAAATTTGTTAAGCTTGAAAGTAGGGATCATACAGTTTAATTTGAGGAAAACAGATATGTGTTAGTTATGGAAACAGTTTACATGCAAACCTTTTAAGAAAAATGTAAACACGCTTTACATACGCACACATCAACAGTAGAATGCTATGTACAATATTTACAAGGTTGGGCTGTGTGAGGGTAGCTGTCGGAGTTGTTGAGAGCTTAGAGAGAAGCTATAGAAATTGTTGAGAGCTTAGATAGGCTCATAGGAAGATAACTATGAGAGTTGTAGAGCTTGGGAACCAGAGAGAGAACCCCCTTTGATTAGGTTGGGTGAAGGCAGGTACATTTTCATTTAGTGGACAGGTGTTTGAATAGTTGGGTTTTGAAGTTTTCTGAGTTTGGTATGGTTCCTAGTGTGTAGGGAAGGGAATTCCATTTTTTGCCTAGTGAGAAAGATAGGAGAAGTTGGCCAGCAGGACATTTAGGTTTATGGATAGTAATTAAGATCTGATTTTCAGATCTGAGAGCTCTGTTGGGTGTATAAGGGGGGAAGGATGTTAGAGCGGGACATTTTGTTGGGTGAAATATGAGTCTATATGCATTAGTGAGTTGGAGATAGTCTAGTAGTTTGGGAGTTCAAGCCAATTCAGGGATTGTAGGGTTAGGCAGTGATGGGTGGTATTTTTAGATTTAGAGGCAAATTTAGAGATTTTGTTGTAGCAGTTTTCTAGTTTAGAGGTGATCGAGGGAGGACAGGTTGGTTATGAGAGGGGCTCCGTATAATAAAGAAGAAAGGAGATAAGTTGAGGCCAGTGTTTGCCTGGTAGACTCTGAGAGAAAGCGATTATTCCTATACAGCATACCTAGCTTTTGGTGGGTTTTCTTAATATTTTGTTGAGTATGAATATCAAACTTGAGGTGTTCATCTACAGTAATGCCAAGTAGTTTGGCAGAGGGGACCACTTCTATAGGTGAGTTGGTTTGACTATAGATTTTGAAGTTATTTTTATCATAGGAGAGGGTCTTTGTGGGAGGGAATAGTAGAATATTTCATTTATTTGCATTGAGAGAGAGGTGGTTTTGGCGCATCCAGTTTTCAGTTGTTGAGAAGGCAGTTTGGGTTTTAGTCAGCAATTCAGAGAGGTTTGAGGCAGAGCAGATGAAGGTTGAATTGTCTGCGTATTGAATGATTTTTGCATCAGGAATAGAAGTGTGAAAGTTATTGATGAAGATGTTAAAAAGCATTGGCCCAAGGATGAATCCCTATGGTACGCCAGGTGGGGTAGGTATGAAGGAAGAGATGGAGTTCTTCCATTTGACTGCCTGTGATCTGTCTGATAGATAGCTGGAGAACCAGGATAAAGCATTATGTGAGAGAATAAGGTTTGAGAGATGACAGAGAAGGTGCTTGTGGGAAACAGTATCAAAGGCTTTAGACAGATCAAGTAAAACAGTAGAAACTAAGTGTCCTGAATCTCGGGCTTGATTGACAGTTTCTAGGAAAGAGAGTAGAGCGGTTATTGTGCTATGGCCTGGACGGAAGCCATGCTGGGTAGGAGTGAGAAGATTGTTTTGGGTCAGGAAAGGCATAAGTTGGAGGTGGATGCTTTTTTCTAGAATTTTGGAGATTGGTGAGAGCAAAGCAATGGGGTGAAAGTTTGAGATGCTGGTATTTTTGCCTCCTTTATGAAGAGGAAGAATATAAGCTGATCGCCAGAGTTTGGGGATGTATGATTCTTTTATGTATCAGTTGATAATGATGCTGATTGGGAGAGCAACGCCATCCACAGCACTTTTTTAGGAAGGAAGAGGGAATATTGTCGGGAGCGTTGGAGCAGGGTTTAAGTTTGGACAAAAGTTTTTTTTATAAAGTTAGTGGAGATGGGTATGAGTTCAAACAGATGAGGTGAGTTAGAAGGGGGAAGAGTGAAGAGCAAGTTGGGTTATTATTGGGAATTTATACACTCCTTCATGCTCAAATTCATTTATATCACATTCTAGTCCTAAACTGATATTTTCCTGGCATTGCAGTTTTCCTGCTTTAAAGGTTGCTTTTGCACATTTATCAAGACCAAATGACACACTTATATAATCTGAAAAGTTTTGACAACTTGCAGTTGTGCTTTCAGTTCCTCATCTGATGAGCTATACAGTTTTAAATCATCGACAAAGAGAAGGTGAGAAGTCTTTACACTTGGTTGTTTTCTAGGAGCCAGATTATAGCCATGGCTAAAGCTGTTGAGTAAACAGCTTAATGGATTAAGGGCAAGGCAGAATAGTAACGGTGGCAGAGAGTCACCCTGGAATATCCCCCTTTGAATTTTTATCCCTGGGATAACAATTTGTCCTTTATCATGGCTTAATTGCAAAGTGGTCTACCACTGTTTCATGGTCACTGTAATGTACTCGATCAGTGTGGGGCGTATCTTACACATTTTTAAGCACTCTTTTATCCATGATTGAGGGATACTATCATATGCTTTTTTGTAGTCAGTCCATGCCATACTTAGATTCTTCCCTTTTTTGCAGTTCTCCACTATGGCTTTATTTAACAACAAATGATCCTTTGTTCCATTTGACTTTCTTTTATTGCCCTTTTATTCTACTGCCATAATTGAGTTTTCTTCTAAATGACTATAAACTCTGTCGGCATCAATTCCCGTGTATAATTTATATGTCGTCAGAAGGCAAGTAATTGGTCTATAATTTTTAGGATAGCTTGCAGGTTCACTTTAAAGTAGGAGCATTGTTTTTCTTGTTTGCCAGGTTGGTGTCTGTTTTGGGTGTGCATATAAATAATTGTTACTCATGGCTAAATCTTCATTCAAAGATGTTAATACTTTTAACCAGAAGTTAGGTACTGCATCTGGGCCTGGGGTTTTCCAATTAGACGCTTTTCTTAACTTTGTTATTCCCATTTTGTATCCTGTAACTTTAAACTTCTTATTCTTTCTTTTACTTCTTCTATCCAGTTAGCATATTTGTTATGTTCCACAGGATCTTCATAGATACGTCTCTAAAATGTATCTGTTTCTTCTTTTTTTCACAGACTTTCAATTCCTTTTACCTTATTTCCCAGTTATCTATAAAACCTTTTTGGGTAATCAATAAATTGCTTATTTTGCACTTTTTCTTTATATTTATCTCTGTATCGTCTACGTTTTTCCACCTGTGCTGAAATTTTTAGTTTATTTGCAATAGTGCATGATAGATCCTGATCTGTTCTAATATTGTGCATTGCTTTTATCGCATCTAACTTTCTTAGTATTTTTGTTTGAAAAGGGTTGAAACACTGAATGTTAAGTTGTCAATCTCGCCTTCATTCTTGCTTGATGGGTTATCCCTCCACTTGCTTTAGCTCGAGAACTCCTTTTACCAGCTCGAGGCAGCCCCATATCCCATGATGCAAGGCAGGAAGTACCCAGATCTCGCTTGGGAGGTCTTCTCTTTACCAGCTCCTGGTAAGTAATTCACATTTGTGACATTTAAGCCCCTTTTTAGTTAAAAACTAATTTGTTTTGATAGTTTAACTTTAAATTTAACTTTTTCTGACAGAATTCCCTGTCTCTTTTAATTTTTTTTTTTTTTAGTCAGTTAGTTTCCCTATCCCATCCCCCCCCCTGTTAGGGTGTGTGTGTTGGTGTTTTTACTAAATACCTTTTGGTATTAGTTTAATTTACTTGGACTGGTGTGTGTGTGTTGTGTTAAGGCACCATGTCTAAAGAGAGGGTTTCAGGTTTTAAGAAGTGTGACTCGTGCTGTCAGAAGATGTCTCTGACAGACGGTCACACTTCTTGCCTGTACTGTTTGGGCCTCTTCACCTGCAGGACTCCTGTGCTATTTGTCACTCCTTCAGCCAGAGAGTCCTGCAGGAGAGACGAATAAGTTGATTCTCAGGGTCCTCCGCCAAGTCGGCCCCTCAAAATCAACTAAATCTGCCAAGACCCAGGCTTCTGTTTCTAAGCCTGTGGGATCGGCCCGCTGGAGCCGATTCTGGATCCAATGGCTATCGGTGCCGAATGCTTTGACCACTGTGGTGTCGGTTCCAACCGCCCGACACCCACGCAGCACGGGCATCGGTGTCGGCTCCGTCGCACCCATGCACCGTTACTGGGTCGGTGTCGGCGCTCGGCTGGGCGACACACTATGTCTTTATGCGGCTGTCGGCCGGAGCCGAGATCGTCGAGACTCCGCCGGCCCGGCAATCGTGCCGACAGGACTCAGGGGGTGCCCGATGGCCCATTCCAGGAAGAGGTCCTTCCTTGGAGCCGAGTCATCCAGGTTGTCAGATCATGACCTAGAGAGAGTGGTCAGTAGATTGCTCAAGTCACAGGTACTGGCCCAAATGGTAAACATTCCGCCTCAGCAGACGACTGTTGGTCCACACCCCTGCTACAGTTCCTCCTTCAACTCTACCCCAGAGCTTGGAGTTGGAGTCTTCGGCTTGGTTACTGCTACGGCTGGAGATACCCCTTCTGTTCCTTCAGCCCCTACTCTTATCTCCTCTTCCTTAGAGGGATTCGTGGTCGGCTCCGACATCTGCCTCGAGACTTCCCTTCGGTGGCCCCTGGAGTTCCTAGCTCTTCGAGCGGGGCCTCCCTGCCTGGGAGGGGAGCACGAGGTGATGAAGAGTGTACTGGCCACTAGTATCAGTCAGCAGTCTCTTCCCGTAGCTCCTCCCTCTTTGTACCTGTTGACATCTCTGCCACTTCTCTTGCTACAGGACCCAGAGATCCTCCGCCTCAGGTTTCCCCATTGGGAATTTGGATTCTCCTGATGTTTCGGGAGATCCTCCTAGGAAGAGGACTTGTAAGAGGAAGCATGTAGACTAGTCTGTCACTGGATACTGACTTTGATGAGTCAGAGGGATCCCTCTGAGGATGTCTCCTTCTCAGACATCCTAGAACTTCTGAAACAGAGGGGAAACTGGCCACCCAACAATCCTCTGAGGATGAGTCAGTATACCTAGAGGCTGGATCTCGGCCCTCCACCTCCTTGGACAGCTCCTGACTCTGTAGAGCCAGTCCCTAGGAGGCCTTCTAAATTTATAACTGCCCCTAGTGACAAACAATTCCTTACCAAGGGTGTCCCGCTGATGCCATGGTGGTGGCTGCCACCAAAAAGGAACTTGCAGATCCTTCTGTGCCCGCCCATCCTCCTAATAAGGACTCTAGGACCATGGATAGGTACGGATGTTTTCCTCAGCCCTTTGCCTGAATTATCTTTGTCACTTCACCAGACTCCAGAGAGATATCCTGAAGGAGCTGGGAGAAGTAGTTCAGGATCCTACAGCTGCAGGGGCCCAAGAAAAGATTGGCTAGGAACCCTCAATTCCATTGCTAACTCCTCCATGCTAATATCTTATGCTGCTGATGGAGCAGAGCCGCAGGCAGAGGTGTGGCTCTTAGACGCCAAGCCTGGATGCGGCTATGTGATTTTGGATCCTTCACAAATTCCCTTTGATGGGTCAGCTTTGTTTGGCCCTCAGGTGAAGGAACCTTGACCAGGTGTGAGCAGGACGGCAAGACTCTCTTCTGTGTTGGAGTCCATTTTTCCACCCCTTCTAGGCCTTATCCCAAAGACAAAGGACAGAAGGGTGGAAGATGTGGTTCCCCAAGGAGTCACGCCGATTCACGGGTCAGTTTACCCCTAGAGGCAGAGGGGGGGTAACAACAGACGCCTAGAGGCAGAGGGGTCCAAGAACCAGGGCAACAGGGAGTCTCTTCCTGAGAAGCCTTTCAGCATCCCTGAGGTCCTTGGAGGCAGTCGGGAAGATTATCACTGTACCCAGAAGCCTGGCATTCCCTCAACAGATCCTCAAGTTCCCTTCCAGATGTACCACCCGGTACATTGCAGAGTCAGAAATCGCAAAACTACTGCAAAAAGAGCCATTCAGCCAGTTACAATAGACCATTCAGAGTCAAGGTTCTTTTGGTCCCCGAGACTGGAGACCAATATGATCTCAGCAGACTCAACAAGTCTGTCAGGAAGACAAGATTCGAATGGTCACTCTTCAGTCAATTCTGCCCTTCTTACAGAAGGACAACTGGATGTGCAATAGATCTTCAAAAATTCACAGACCAGGAGATTTCTCCGCTGCTGGGGTCCAGTCATTTCCAGTTCAGAGGCCCTTTGGTCTCACTACAGCCCCAGAGTGTTCACCAAATGCATGGCAGTGGTCACGCTCACCTGAGACGCCAAGGATTCCAGGTGCTGGCTCCTGTCAGCCACCACCAGGCATCAGCTTATACAAGCGATTACACAATAGACCTTTGTTCTCATTTAGGCACTCAATCAACAAAGCTGCCAGTCTATTACCTTCATAGGCAAACTTAGACACTGTTCGATGTCAGCTAACAAAGAGTTTCAGACATTCAGACTCATGTCAGGATCATTCTGGCCAGCAAGAAAGTACAGGCCAGAATGGTTCTAATAGGTCTCATGCTGCCATTACTCTTCTTCCCCTGGCTCGATTCTACATGCGCCTCCTTCAGTGGATGCTGTTCACACAGTGGTCATACCAGCAACTCCCAATGCGTCACCCAGATCTGTGACACACAGACATGCAAACAACATCTTGCTTGGTGGATCACATCGCTCCAGGTTCACCAAGAAGGGTGGTGCTTACCCCCCCCCCCCCGAGCCACTGTCACGTCCACACAGACAGTTTGGTATATCAACAAACAGGGCGGAACCAAGTCCCGAAACAGCAAATGTCCAGACTTCTTCAGCCTCTTCTCTATCAGGCCATCCCCCAGAGCGCTCTGACCCAGGATTGGCCCCAGGGACTTCTTTATGCCTTCCCTCCATTTCCTCTGATCCCTCAGGTGATCCAGAAAGCTACCGCTTTGAGAGCCAAATTGATTCTCATTGCCCCTTACTGGCCTCGACAAGTTTGGTTCCCGTCCTCCCGCCACCTGTTGGTGCAGCCGCATCTGGACCCAGTGCCAGATCTACTGATTCACCAATCCGTCAGCTGCACAGGTCAATTCCTTCTCTCAACCTCACAGCATGGTTGCTCCACTTCCTTCCTTAGCCAGGTTTGATCTCTAACCCTGTTAGAGATATCATAGTAGTTTCACTGAAATCCTCTACCAGGAGGATTTACACGGCAAATGGGGGCTAAGGCCCAAAATATTGATCCTTTCACTGCCCCTGTTCAGGCAGTTCTGGACTTCTTAGCAGAGACTTTTCATGCAGGCTCCTCTTCTTCAACAGTCAGAGTTCAGTGCGCTGCTATTTCTAATTTTCATGTCGGGATAGCAGATCATAAATTATGTCCCATAGACTTTGAAAGGAATTTTCCTACTCCTCAGGAATCCTCCTGGGATCTAAATTTGGTGCTGACATCATTGATTCTTCCCCCGAGCCAGCTGTTTCTTGTTCCTTGAAATATCTTTCTTGGAAAACTTTATTCCTAGTGGCTATTACATGAGGGTGTCGGAACTTCATGCTCTTTCAGTATTTGATTTTTCACAAAGACAGAGTATCTTTGAGAACTAATCCATCCTTTTACCAATCTGAATCAATCCATTCCTAACTATTCAGAGAGCAAAGCTACATTATCTTGACGCCCACCCAGATATTATTTGGACAGAACAAAAAATTTAGAAAATCTGATCAACTTTTTGTTTCCTATAATAAAAAGGCCTTCCTGTTTCTAAAGTGACTTTGTCCAGATGGCTTTCTTCGTCATCACTGAAATTTATACGATCAGGGGAAAACAGCTGCTCAAAACCTAAAGCACATTCAACTAGGAGTTTAGCTACTTTTTCAAGCCACTTTTGTTTCCCATTACAAATTGGACTTGGCCTCCAGGGACAGAGCCAGTTTTGGCTCCAGTCCTCAAGAGTTTGTTCCATTGACCATTCAGACCTTTTGTTTATGCTTGGTGTTTTTGTCAACAAACGAGATCTGGGTACTTCCTGCCTTGCATCATGGGATATGGGGCTGAAAGGAGTTGTAGGTACATAACTTCTTATTTTGTATTGTTTTGATAAATTTTAGATATATTTTATCATGTGACAAGGCATTTTAGGTTAGGATTGGATGATGTTTTTTTGTGATGTATTTAATTAGGGTATTTAATGTGTGTAGTTAGTGATGAATTTCAGTCTGAAGAAGTCTCTGAGCCAAAAGCGCTAACTGAAGTTGTTGGTTTCCAATAGTATTATCAGTGATCCTATAGATACTGCATTTTATTTTAGTTAAATTCCAAGCATGAAACACAGAAGGGAAGAAGCAAACAGGTTTGTTTGACGATGATGCATGCAACGTCTTATGGAGGGATGCAACAGGTGTGTGACAGTGCAGGAGGTGTTCTTAAAGAACACCACCCTTAAAAAACACACATTTTTTTTTGTTTTGTTTTAATTAAAAAATGAAATGTGACAGTTCCCAGGCCAGCAGGCCCCACTCCCAGCCAGTGGGCCCTAGTTGCCTAGTGCTGGAACTGGCTCTGAAACCAGTAAGATATCTGGCATGCTTGGCACCTTTTCACTGCTCCTTAATATACCATATATTGTATTTCCCTTGGCATGTGCACCTGCTTCTTTCCAATATAAATGATGTCTTGTTTTTGCCACGTCTCTCTCACTCACATTCTTGTGAGTTTTGCACAATGTTCATGCAAAGCTTTCTTGTTCTTATTCGTATGTTCTGCTAGTTTTAATTCATGTGTATTGACCCTTTTGTGTTTTGTCTTAATGTTGATAGTTTTTTTGTTTGTTTGCATTCTTGCATTACAGAACATGAAGGATCCTCTACTTACTCCTAATTGGCTGATTTGTTTCAGAGTCCTAAGAGCCAGGGATTCCCACACAAGTGAGAGTAGTCCCATTAGTCCTTGCCTGGGAATTCTGCTCAATCTCTAGCCCAGAGCAGGTTGGTTGAGAGTGGGCCAACCTTGCTGGTCTTGCAGAGTAGTCTACCCTCTTCCATGGTGGAGCACCCACCTCCCTTGTGGCAGCTGTTCCGAGTTCCATGACAGCTGTGACTTATCTCGACTTGGCCAAAACATTTGAAACAATTCCTCACTCCAGCATAGTAGAAAAGCTAAGTAAACTGGGAGTAAACCACTACATCACTTGCTGGAGTGCCAGATGGCTTAGAGTTAGGATGCAGGATATCAAAATTAGGGAAGCTACCTCCCCATTGAGACCAGTGGAGTTCCTCCAGGGTTCTGTACTGGGACCTATCCTATTTGGTATCTACTTCTCTGAAGAAACAGCCAATACCAAAGGGCTCTGGCTGATTTAAGATTGCAGATGACTGAAAGCTAGGAGCAGTCATTGAATCCTGAAATGATTTTGCCATACTGCTGGAAGGCTTGTCCCAAAAAAATAACTGGTGGAAAATAATGGATGGAAACTAAATGCCAAGAATGCATTAATCTATCCTTTGGGAAGCCATCTACCCCTGGGAGTTATAATGTTACAATACACCCCTAAGAGCTGACCCAGTTGTTTGAGATTTGGGAACTTATGCGAACAGTGACCTTAGTTTTGACCATCATGTGTCCATTGTAATAAAAAAAAGTCCTTCTATATTGCACAGCTTGTAAAAAAGGGATTTTGACAAGATCTAGGGGTGTCATAGTTCTCCTTTACTTGGTCCTCATTAGGCCAGTCAATGAATATAATGTCCCCTTTGTCATGTACCTGCCCAGCACATGCAAAAACTGGAATGTCCACAGAGATACCTTATGAAAAGGATACAAGGCCTAAACATTGTATCCCACATGGACCCACTCAAAGCTCTGTCACTATACTCATTATGCCATAGACTGCTAAGATCTGTGTCTGCCATGCAAGGCATCCTCCGATCTATTAGTAATGGATTTGCTGCACATCAGCAAGTCAAATGGCATCAGAATACTGAGTCTAGGCATCTAAACCTCTTATTCAACATTAATAGAATGGTTTGGAGGAGGATGTATATCTCGCACAGGATACTGCTGCTCTGGAACAGACTCCCAATCCATATAAAATAATCATCAGCCCTGTCCATATTAAAGCACTACTTGTATCTAGGGATAGGAAACAGAAAATTTACCCCATGACTGTCCCCTGTGCAACTAATGGACAGAGATATCTCCTAAATGTTTTATCCCATGCATGGATCACATCAAATTAACAAAAGTATGATTTTGTTTACTCACTCTAACACCAAATGAGATGGGTTTATACAAGCACCAAAAGAGAAATTGGCCAAGTTTAAAATGATCCACATGGGCAGCTAGCCTAGTACTAACCTATGAACCTGTATAAACATGTTGTAAGGCAATCTATTAATAAAATTGTTGATATCACACACAATAAAATCCCCAAAAAATCGTAACTTTTAATTATAGTAAGTTATAATATCTTACTAACTAATCATTTATTTTTTTTTTTCTTGAGTTAATTGTGAACCTCTGTGCTGACCGAGCAAATGAAATACTGTTGTACAATGCTTCTAGGTGGACACTGCCTAAGATGATCTGCATATTCACATTATCTTATTGGTAAATAAAGCATAAATATTTGCACAGTGGTGGTAGTTTTACACCGACCATCAGTGAGAGAGTTTGCCAGCATTATGTACATTTTCTTATGTACATTTTCATTTGATGCCATGAATGTAAACTCCGTCTGTTACAAGTTGTCTGATGAATAAGTAGGGTTCTCCTGCTTTTAGCATAACCTAAGAACATGTACAATATCCTCCAAATCCACAATCCTTTGTGCTGCTCCTTTGACTTGATCAATGTTTAAAATTTAAAAGCCCTGTAAATAAAGTGTACAGAAATAACAATACTTAACTGTTTCCCCTGTGGATTATTGCACTGCACATATAAGAATGCACTACAACACACACACACACACAATTACATTCATCTCTTTTTGCAGGCAAATTTGCTGACTTTAGAAGTACCTGTAATAATTATTATGATCCAAGTCTGCCTGTGGACAAGCCCCTGCTCTTACGATTAGTGAGACTGTGTTATTAAAGGCATTAAAAGCTGTTAAACCCAACTATGTAGCTGGCTGATTTAAATATGTAATTGTTTAATAAAACAAAGCTATGCTGCCTAATCTGCTGTGTCTGTTTCAGAAATGCTTAATTGACTTAATTGTTTCACCATCTTGGAAAGAAGCTATTGTTGTGATGATGCACAATGGGGGTTATTTTACTTCAGTTGGCAATTTTAAACCAATTGGCCTTATCTGTATATTGGGCAAATGCTTTGAGTGTATTTTGTAGGATTATATTGCATATGTTGGGCTTTGTGGGCTAGATGTTATCATGCATCGCTTTATGGAAAGTAGAGCTTGTCTAACTCATTTGGTTAGCTTTTATCAAGTGGTTTGGGACGTTTTGAATTAAGGACAATCAGTCAATGTGGCATACTTGGACCCTGCAAAAGCATTTGATTCCACCTCACAGTCAAGTAATGGCTTTAATGAAAAGGACTAATTTTAATTTTTATCTTATTAGATGGGTGGGAGAATGATTGAAAGGCAGAAGTTGCAAAGTTAGAATAAAGAGTACCTTTTCTGATAGTACGAATTTGAAAGTGGGAGTGCCTCTGGGGTCTGTTTTTTTATCTCATTTTTAAAACACCTTTATTGACTTACTACTTATGACATATTCATTTATATAAAAGTAATCAAACCATATTAAAGAGTTCATATTTATCAGCATTATATATCACATATATTGTTCTATACAATATAATCAATCCAGTATTCTGTAAATTATTTAATTCCTGCATTCCCCTAACATGTGTGTCCAGCCCGCGGGCCGCATGCGGCCCTCAGAGCTCTTCCATGCGGCCCGTTAAGTACCCCTTAAAGTAGAAATTAAACTTTTTTTTCGTTCGCGTCCTTTAACGTTTATGCGCATGCGCCACATTACTTGTTTCACTTTTTTTTTATGCCAGCGTCTTTCCGCTGGTATGCGCATGCGCCAAAGCGCCGTTTTTTGCGTCGCGTGATATATTCATGATCAGCAGGTGAAGGAAGAGCATTGTGATCGCGGCAAAGAAAGAACTGAGAGCGAGGGGGATTGTAATATTTATTTTATTTATATACACTGACTACACTACACATCTCCTGCAGTAACAGGCAAGTCGTTAGATTAGTCTTAGTGTTAACTAGTAGCTGTAAGGCATAACACTGCTCTAATCTACAAGGATGCCTAGACCTGTTTCAAGGAAGGATCAAATGTTTCTGAAAATGTTATGTACCTACAAACTTGTGTTAATTTTATATGGAGTCAGGATAATGTGGAAGGATACCAATCAAGAAATGTGTATTTTACTAAATAACAGAAGCACAAGAACAATAAATAATCAAGATTTGCTTTGGTGTGTGTGTGTGTGTGTGTGTGTGTGTGTGTGTGTGTGTGTGTGTGTGTGTGTGTGTGTGTATGTGTATGGGGGAAGTTCAGAGTCCTCTTACGAGCTTTAAAATAAACCAAGCACCTACCACCCTGCTTATAAATGTCTACTTTGCAACAATGAAGCATGAATGGTAAAGCTCAATAAAAGTACATACATTTTGAATGCTATTCTACTGTGTGCTTTTTTTCTTTTAAAGTCCTTCAGAATACTGCTGTGTTCCTGAGTGAACCACTCAAATACATTGCTGTTTCCTGTAGATAGGGTTGGATATACTCACATTTACAGTTATCACAATTACTTCTGAGAAAAAAATATTTACAACACATGCCAAATACGGAGAAACTACCAACAATGTTTGTGCAACATTAAAAGTAAATATAATGGCATGTAGTGCTAGAAAGATAGAAAAAAAGCAAGTACTGGCTGCAGGTACTGTGTTTGGCACAATTATTTAATCTGCAATACAACCTCAGCGTCTTCAGCTTGTGTTTTAATGACTGCAATATGTAAGAATTACTGGTATGAATTGTGTGTGTGTGTGTGTGTGTGTGTGTGTGTGTGTGTGTGTGTGTGTGTGTGTGTATTGCAGTGCTAAATGTTACAAAGCTGTTGCATATAGCAGAGTATCACCAGCATCATTTGATTTTTGCAGACGTTCCTTTATTAATGTTGCAAATGTATTTATTATAATTATAGCAATAAGCAGACTTCTACTGTGGTGATGTTACAAACTCTGTTCATACACACTGTGTTGTCAGTGAAATCATATGACTATTAGTCTATGTGACTGGATGAGTGAATGGTCACTATTCTAACTACACACCCTTTATGTCTCTGAGAAAGTTTCGAAGAAACTAATGAGATATGTTGTTGTATGTGAACTCATATTATTATAACATTAGTTAAATATAAAGCTGCTATGTGACTGACAATAGAAAGTGTATGGGACTGCCTAGTTAAGTAACTTAGAGTTTGTGTGTACAGACAGCTTATGTGACTGACAATAGAAAGTGTATGGGACTGCCTAGTTAAGTAACTTAGAGTTTGTGTGTACAGACAGCTAGCCTATCACAGAATCCGTTAGTTTAGTTTGTATTAGTCCGCGTGTACCTGGGGTCTTTTGCTCTTCAGTCTACGTGAGAGACCTTTTTTTTTTTTTTTTTTTTTTTGTCCTCACTTGCCGTTTGCAATGATATATTTTACATGCGGCCCCGAGACCATTTCTGTTGACTCAATGCGGCCCTTGCAACTGAAAAGGTTGGACACCCCATATAGTACTAACTTATTATAAAACACTTTACAAAACATAACATTATTTTCATAGTTATATATACATACCATTACATTCAGGTTTAAGACACATTGAGCAGCAGTTATACAATTGACCCTTCCTGAAATGGAGTGGTAGAAAAAAGTTAGAAGTAGTTGAAGGTAAGGCACCTAAGAAATAGAGAGGTCATTAGTCGGGGTTAGTGCAAGGACATAGCCAATGAGTTTTGAAGTATTTCTTGAATTTGTTTTTGAATTGAGTTAGTGAGGGTTCTAGGGTCAAGTCAGCTGAGAGTCTGTTCCATGTTTTTCCAACAAAATTGGCAAAGAGTCCCCAGCTGAGTAGTTGGATTTGTATGTTTGAACTAGGAGTAGTCTAGTGGATGATCGCAGTGGCCGGGTGCTGGTGTAGAGGCTGATGATATTTTTTAGTGCAGATGTATTTTCTGGTTGGTAAAGGACTTTATGTGCCACTATTAGCGGGTTGAACTGCAGTAGGCTTGGCAGTTCAAGCCATCCTAGGTGATTTAGGTTGTGACAGTGGTGTATCCTGTAGGCTGTGCCAGTAGCAAATCTGGCAAAGTGGTTATAGCAGGATGATAGTTGAGAAGAGTTGATAGTAGATGGGAATAGGAATGGGCAATTGCAGTTCTAGCAAGTGGGGTAAGGAAAGGTTTGATTCTATAAAGAGAGCCAAGTTTTTTATTAATGGTTTTGATAGTTTGATATGCACATCAAACTACAGGTTATCAACTATGACACCCAGTAGTTTAGTTTGGGCTTCTGAGGAGATGATAGTGCCATTGTTAGCGGTTATGTTGAAGGATGGCAGGGGGTCCTGCATGTTGGGGGGGGGGAGAGGAGCAGCTTAGTTTTGTTGGGATTTAGGATTAGATGTTGATCAGAGAGCCATTTTTCCACTGTATTGAAGATATTTTGGGTTAATATGAATAAAGTAGCTGGTGAGGTGTCAGAACAAATCAAGGTGAAGTCATCCACATATTGAATGCAGGTAGCATCTGGGATGACTTAATGAAGGTCGTTGATAAAGATGGAGAAAAGAAGGGTCCTAGTATCGAGCCCTGGGGGACTCCTAATGTGATAGGTAGGCGGGATGATAGCTTTTCCTGCTATAGGACTGCCTGTTGCCTGCCCTGCAGGTAGGATTAAAACCATTGGAGTGCATGGTTGTTTAAGGAGAAGGCCTTCAAGGTATTTATAAGCATTTTGTGTTCAACCATGTCAAAAGCCTTGGATAGATCTAGAAAGAGTGCTGAGGATAGTTTGTTATTATTGCGGTTGTGGTTAATGATGTTGGAGAAAGAGAGGAGGGCAGTAGTAGTACTGTGGTGTGGCTTAAAGCCATGCTGAAAGTTGGACAACAGCTTGTTCTGTGTGAGGTAGTGCATGAGCTAAATGTGTACACACTTCTCCATAATTTTAGCTAGAGGTGACAGAATAGCGATGGGTCTAAAGTTTGACAGTTCAGTGGAACTGCCTCCTTTATGGAGAGGTATGACATGGGAGATTTTCCATATAGTGGGTACAGTAGCTTCAGATATAGCTCTGTTGATCAAGATTGAGATGGGATATGCTATGGTGTCAGTAGCCTTTTGCAGATAGTTTGCTGGGAGGAGGTCAGCTGCCAGGGTGGTGTGTCTTAGTTTCTTAAGTAGGGCATGAATAAGTTGAGTAGGAACAGGTTGGAAGGTAAAGTATGTTTGAGTATTGGGTGTGGCTGCAGTAGAATTAGAGCCATTGGGAGAGAGTTGGCTGGCTAGAGACCGGATAGTCGCTGTGAAGAAGCTGTTTAAGTTATTATCAATGTCTACTGGGGATTTTTTGGGGAAGCTGAGGGGGGGGTAGAGTGGCAGTTTGGCCTGGGTGGAGTAATTTGTTTATTCCTGCCAAGAACTTTGAGGTTTGTTTTGGCGTTTTTGCAGTAGATGGTAGTAGTGGTTCTTTTTGTCTAAGGTTATGGATTTTTTGGTGTCATTTCTTAGCTGTCTGAATCTTAGTTGATCAAGTGGGGCTTTTGTTTTTCGGTAGGTGGCCCATGCTTTGTTTCTTGAGTGAAATTTTGGTTTTGGTATCTTTAGAAAGCCGTGGTGCAATATTAACTTTGGTTCTAATAGAGCAGCTGGGAGCATGGGAGTTAAGAATAGCAAGGAATTTGGTGTTAAAAGTATACTACTGCTTCATCTAGGGGGAGACTTTTTAGTACTGAACAGTTGCATGCCTTAAGTTCATTTTGAAACTTGGTGAGAATAAAATTCTTGTTGTTTCTTAATGTTCTATAGGTGGGTTGGTAGGAGCAGTCTACTTTGTGCTTGATTACATAGGTGAGGCAGTGGTCACTTAGGTCATCAGGCAAAGTGCCTGATTTATAGGATTGAAGATAGGTATTGACGAGAATCCAGTCTAGGGTACTTTCCTTGTTATTGGGTTTTCCTGTCCTGGTGGGGGAGGTTATGATTTGAGTAAATCCATAGAGGTTTATGTGGGTTGTGGGGGTTTCATGAGCAAGTGTTCCAGTCAATGTTGAAATACGCAAGAACAATTGTTTCTTTGGGGTAGTTGTTGGATAACCAATATAAGAAATCTTCTAAGGTTTCTGTGTTCCTCCCTGGGGGAATGTAGACACAGACAGTGTTTACATTTTTGTTTTTATTAATTTGTAGTTTTAAGATGAGAATTTCAGCATTATTGAACTGGGGTGGTTGTTGGGTGTCTGTGCTGACAGATAGGGTAGACTTGTAAAGTATGGCTACCCCGCCACCCTTTCTGGTGGTACGGTCTAGTCAATTCATATTGTACCCTGGTGGCAGAATCTCATTGTCCGTGGTGGCAGGCTTTAGCCACATTTCTGTTAGGCACAATATATCTGGGGAATGAACAGCTAAGAGGGCATGCAGGTGCTGAGTTTTGTTATTTATGCTCCTAATGTTTAGATGGCAAGCCAGCAGTGAGTTAGGAGGTCAATTTGTTGGAGCTATGGTGGTAGGGGATATAGTAGGGGGATTAGGGTCAACAGGTGGGGATGGACCAGGGTTTGGGTGGATGTCACCATCCTTTGTGAGGTTGCAGTGTATCTTGAGTTTGAGTTTTAAGATTTTGATTAAAGTTTTGTAATAGTGTCTAGTTTTAGGACTAATGTAACTAGGTCTAGTAAGATGGTAGTATTTAAGGGTTAAGGAGGTAAGCATGAGGGAAGTGAGTAAGGGTGCATTATTATCTGTTGTAGATGGGATGGATGTTTGGAATTTAGGGTAGTGGAAACCTGGGTGATCCTGATATTCGTAGGTGGTTAGGAAATATGGGATGAGTAACAGGGGGTAGAAGTAGAGTTAATAAGACTATTTTGGGTGATAGCATACCTACTGAATGAGACTTAAAACTTAGGCAAAAGGAATAGTAGAGGTGGATGACTGGTGCTATCAGGTTGAGGGTGGTGTTGTTGAGTGACAAGTTGTTACTGATTGGTTTAAAAAAGTGTGGTGTGGTAAAGTACCAATAAATGTATCAGCAAAAGGGGTGAGAGAAATTTGGAGGCAGGGTGAGGTGCGAAGCGAGCCTGAGCGAAGCAGGGATGAACCAATGCCTGTACTAAGTTGTAGCAGTTTAACCTGTTTGAGAAAAGAGGGGGGGTGGTGGAAAAGAGAAGGCAGTAGGAGTGGTTAGAGGGATACTTTGATTCAAGACACCACACCAGAGGTAAGTTGAATATAAGGCTCTAAAATCTGCACTCAACACTTTGTTACTTGCACTCAACATTTTAATTTTACTTATGTTTAGCAGGAAAGACAGACAAACAGTATACAATTTTGATGATTTTTACAAGGGTCACTTGTTCAAATGTCAGACAAGTAAGTAAACCATTCAACAGGAATCTATGTCTGAGTGTTAGAAAGCCAGAAAGGTGCAAGGTATACCTGTAAAAATTAGGGTCAGAGAGACAAATGTAAGAGTCAGTGTGCTTTAGTTACAGGGGAAGGAGGCAAACACTCAAGTAGAAAAGAGCCCTATGGCTGACCAAAATGGTGACTGGCTTAATTACACAGCACCGTAAAAGAAAGCTTAACAAATGCTTTTTATATGTGTTACCTACTCTGATTAATTGCTGAGAGAAACAGTTTTTGTTTTGGTGGCCAATTGCAATCCTGTGGACACCGTTATGCAGGAGCTGCAGTATGTTAGTGTAGGTAAATGTGAAGTTCAACTAGGAAAGGAGAAAAGCAGAGATTCTAGGGTAAGCATTAAGGGAGCAACAGGCAGTTATTTTATACTAATACATTCAGAAGGGTTTTTTTTGGGGGGGGGGTAAAGTAATGAATTAGGATTTATAGCTAAGAAACCTTAGCAAGAGAGCAATGCAGTAAATAGCAAACACTTGCCAGATTTTAAAGATATACCAGTAAAACTAAATCAATCATTCACAATTGTACAACTGGAAAATTGTCAGTAAAAGCAATTCAGGTATAGCTAGCTAGCACAAGTTATTCAGGTCATAAAAGCACTTCTTCAATGTTATCATAAGCTTCCTGAGAGACTGGACTTTTCAAAGAATACCTGTCTTGTATGATTATGCCCTAAAAATTCCTTTTAGTCACCTATTTTCTGAGAGCATGTAGCAGTGTAGCAGGTGTTGAGACTAAGAAACCTGCCACTAGCAAAGCATATATAGGTAAGTAGAAGACATTTTCTAGTTGATGCCAAACTAGGAGTCAGGATTCCTTTAAGGCTTGGATGCCTCTGGTTGTTACGTATTTGTATGAGTTATTATTTTCTGGACTTTCGTACTCTTATCAAAGTTGATCTCTTGGCCATCTTTGCTTTTCTGCCCTTAGAACCTCCCCCCTTTTCTATCCAACCTCAGGTCACACAGTTTTTGAAAGGGGCTTTTCATGGCTGTTCTCCTAGAAGACAAGTGTTTTCCTTCTTGAGATCTCAGGTTTATTTTAAAGAAAGTTGCACTTCTCCATTTGAACCAACTCATCAAACTGAATGGAAGTTCTTAACTTGGAAAAAAGTGCTACACATTGTTCTGACCTCTGCAGAAAGATAATCTGAATTACAAGGTCTTACGGTGGGTCATCAATCTCATTTTTCATATGGTATCTGTGAGGTAAAATCCTTCTTTTATGCCTAAAGTAGTTTTATTTGAATCAAGCTATCTCTTTATCTTTTTTTCCAGACCCCAAAAATAAGGGAGATAGGATTTTGCATACTTTGGATGTCTACATACATCCCAGGTATACTATACCGATAGGGCTAAAATCTTCAGGCGATTGGATCAGCTATTTCCTATGAAGGTAAGAAAGTGGGACAATCAGTGTCAAAACAGTTTCCAAATGGTTGTGTTATGCTATTGCTTTCAGGTATTCTCACCATGACAAGTCATTTCCAGGCAAGGTTAGAGCCAGAGTACCAGCTCTTTTGCTTTTTCTGTGGCTTTTTGATTAATTTCAAAAGAGATGTAAAGGGTAACGTGCTTTACTGTTGCTTTACGCATTAGAAGTTAAATCTGCAAAGTCCGTAAATGATCACACAGTTTAGCACAGGAGATGAAAGCTGCCGCCTGCTGGTGATCTTCATCCTGTAGTTCTGAGTTTGATTCATTCGAGTCTTCATTTGCATACTATGTGATTCAGAGCTAATCTCTTCATAAGGCAGTACTCCTAGCCTTAGAAAATATGTACTTGTGCCTGTTGAGTTTACATAGTTTATGCATAAAAAAATACGTATAAAATATATAATTTTAATCCATGTGTATTTAACTATTTTCAAGACGCAATAATCTGAACTGCATACCAAATATTTTATGTCCACAAATTAAACAGAAAAAAAAAACACATTCTTAATTTGTAATTATCTCAGTAGGTAAAGTTAAAATACATATTTATTTATCCTTTGTTGGCTGAATTAGTTCCAGTGAACCTAGCGGTATCTTTTCAGGGGAGAGTTGTGGTCATATTTATACTACCAGGGAAAATTTAGCCAAGGCTTCAGGCAACTTTCCCTACTCTCATCAATAGTTATCTTCCACCAAGTCAGGCAGATGGGACTTTAATTAGTTAAACATCTGAAGGATGACACACTGAGGAGAGTAGAAACCTCCCCCAGATCTCTCCAGCTCAGAGGTTGCAGGGAAGACCTGATATACTGCTTTGATAATTCCGAACTAGACGGGTCCAGCAAAATAGAATTATAACTCTTTGGTAACCTATTCCCTTGTTCCACACTCCCTATTTCTTGTTGCATGTTGAAATATTTTTGTTTGCATTATAGTGGTCACTCCCAAAGCTGCAGTAGCACATAACACCATAACCATATTTATCTTGCTGTGCTATTCATGATCAGTTGTATCTGTACCTTCTCACTGTTACAGAAAGAAGAGATTAGTCAACAAGTTAACACTGAAATTGTGCTAATGCAGAATTTACTACTAGTAGAGGGTTTTAGGATGTAGCTGGGTGGAGTCTGCGGCTGCCAGACTAATATGTAAAATTATTTTAAATTTATTTTATTTTAGTATTTAAGTGTGTAATCATATTACATACAAACAGCATAAGACATAACTATAATGCAGCATAAAACTGCACGATGGTTGGATAAATAACTAAAATTACAACAGTTTAAAACAGTATCTGTATAAAAGTTTACATGGACTTGTGCTAAGGAGGATTTTAGGGGCTTTCAGAAGTTGGTCTTCGAACTACACACCTAAGGGTAGGTATTTTATTGGAGGACTGTTACCAGGTAGGCAAAATGCAAGAGAGACCAGTCAGCAGTGGAGTCTCTGATGGTTCTGTGCTGAAATCTCTCCTGTTTGGCATCTACTTTTCTGAAATAAAAGCCAATACCAAAGGGTTCTGGCTGACTAAGTTTTTAGATGACTGTAAGCTAGGAGCAGTTATTGACTCCCCAGATGACTTAGCCATCTTGCAGGAAGGCTTGTCTCAAATAAATTCCTTGTGTCAAAATCATGGTCTGAAACTAAATGACAAAAAATGCATTATTGTATCCTTTGGGAATTCATATACCCAGGGCAACTACCACATTGACTATACTTCCCTAAATGTAGATTCAGTTGTTCAGGATTTGGGAGCTTATGCAGACAGTGACCTAACTTTTGACTATCGTTGTTGTTAGAAAGTCCTTCTGTGATGTACAACTTGTAAACAAAGGGATTGTGTCTAGATCTAGTGGAAACCATGGACCCCTTTTACTCAGTCATAATTAGGCCAATCATTGAACGTAATGTCCCCTTTGCCATGTATCTGTTCAGGCACATGCAACAACTGGAGCACCAACAGAGATAGCTTACTAAATGGATACAAGGCCTAAACAACATGTCCTAGATGGACCGACTCAAAGCCCTTTCAATATACTTGGTATCCTACAGACTGCTAAGAGGTGACCTGTATGTGGCATAAAAGGCAGCCTCCAACCCTTTACTGATGGATTTTCTGCACATCAGTAAGTCAAATGGCATAAAAAATAGTCAGTCTAGGGATCTAAACCCTTTCTGCAGCACCAACAGAACAGTTTGGAGGGGCAGATATATTTTGCAGAGGATACTGCTGCTGTGGAACAGACTGCCTTTCCACATAAAACAAAGTTCATCCCTATCAATTTTTAAGAGCAACTTAGATCGATTGATGGAAAACAGAAAATTTACCCCAGGACTTCCCCATGTCCTACTAAAAATGACAGAGGCAGCTCCTAAATGCTTTATCCTATGCGTGGTTCCCCTCAAATTATCTATGGTATGATTCCCGTTATTCTTATTAAGGGTAATATATAATTATTGACCATGGGATGGATAAGGCCAATCTGTAATCAAATGGGATGTGATATTTTGAGCACAAAATGTGAAATTGGCTAGGCTTAAGATGGCCTGCAAAGGAAGCTAGCCTAGTACTTACTCATAAACCTATAATATGTAACTATCAGCTACATTGTATTTTAACTCAATATTTCTACATGGGGAAGACAGACTGTTCTGCTGTGAATGTATGGAGGGCTGAAATACTGGCATATTCTGATGATTTTATTATAAGCCTACTTGATGTATATTAATGTCCTGTATACTTAGTAAGCTGAGATAAATATAGCAGTTCATGTATGGCCTAAGGAAGAGTTTATCTGCAAATGCTGTATTAGTCTGCTGAAACAAATGAATTGTGCCTAACTCGGTGTCTGCAGTGCACCCAGATTGAGTGTGTTAGCATTTGCACCATGCAGCTAACTAGCTGTAAGCACACAGCTCCACAGTTCACTGAGGTGTATCATTTATAATCATTTTCAAATTAAGACAGGTAGGAGGTGGGAACTTGAACAAAAAGTACTTGGTGCAGGTTGTGACTTTATAGCATTGTCAAATGTGAAGGAGTGAATTAAGCATGTGAAGGTACACAAACATTGTGATTGCAGGAAATTGAAGATGATCACACAGTAAAATAGGATTTGCTTCAGTCCTGACGTTAAAAAATACATTGTTTTGGCCACTGATTTTTGAGACTGAAAAGGTAACATGGCAGAAAAAATGACTGCTGTGAAATATTAGCTTGTCCTGAAATTGTTGAACCACTATATACCATTTGTGTTTTGTTCCTAAACATTGATCTTTTGTGTCTTTATCAGGTATTTCATAGCTGTGGAAGATGACAAAATTTATCCACTGAATATGGCAAATAGGTAATAAATATTTTTGCAGTTTTCATCCAATGCAGTTTGTTAAGAAAAATGTCATTAGTCTGAACATACATAAAACCCAATTCTGTATTCTGTCATGGCAGTTATGTAATTACTATTGCTGATATTTTTGGTTATAAAATGGGTTTGAAAATCTGTAAAACCTGTTGATTGAGTGGCGGTGTAAGTTTGTGATCTTAATTGAAAGAGCCTTGAAACCTAGTGTTTGGTGGAACACTTGACAGGAGCCTTGTTCTCAGTCTTGACGATATATATATATATATATATATATATATATATATATATATATATTTTTTTTTTTTTGCATTCTTGGAATGCACACAACACCCCTTTTCAGTCCATGTAAGATGTGTTCGCTCATGTCTCTCAGATAAGGTTATTACACAAATTTCAGCATCCCTGTTTCTTTCTCTCTTCTTGTACACTTAGAATCTCCACCAAACTTGTTGTTGGACAGCTAGTACATGTGATGCTTTGAATGATCGGCCCTACCGAGTATATCAGTGGTCATCATATAAGCAGCCAGCTATGCCTCTGTTGCAGTACTGAGACTTTTTATGGCTGCTATTACTTGTACATTTGAACCTGTCACAGGTAAAAAAAAAAAAAAAAAAAAAAGAGCGAGTGATAGAAGCTTGATGTGTACTTCATTGCGCACTGTTTAGCAGTGGGGTTGCCAATGACAAGGGCCAGCCAGAAGGCTCATTCATGACCTCAAGTAGTAGCTAGAAAGGTATGTAAGGCAGAGACCGAGAACAAGGGGACAGTGCCTTACCTTATGCAGGAGAACCTAGTGCTCTACATCTACATGAGGAGCAGCCATGTTCTGAGACAATTCTCTGAGTTGAAATGCAAGCCCAGGAGATTGGCCTGTTCTGATTTTTCCAGTATGGAAGAGTGTTCATGAGTGAAGGTTGAACCTTTTCCTGCATTCTATCCCATATCAGTGGTGATTTCTGTTCCTGCTGGAGTAGGTGTAGAATAAGATCATCTATTTGTTATTTAATTTGGTGACAGCATTGTGCCCCAGTGTAGGCTGCTAATACCACAGTGTTACCACCTAGTGCAACCCTCTTACACTTGTATCATTCCTATCCTATTTCTCCCCTTTCACGCTTGATATCACCAGATTGTGTGATGGAGTAAGCCATGCCTGACTAATGCACTCGCACAAAATTCTTGGACAGCGGAATTATTCTCCATTCCTCTTACACACCTCAGTTATGGCTGCGTCAGACAAGACTGATGTTCTTGTCATTGAGATGGACAGAAATGAGTCTTTCTTCCCTAGTTGCTCCTCTGTAATGGAGATAAATCACAAGCTTGATATTCTCTCTGTCTCTCTCTCTCTTGTTTTTCCTTCAAAATTGATAACCCTGGACATCGACTTGGCTCTTTTAAACTCAGTAACTCTAATAAACGTCATTTTTTTTTTTTGTACTCCATAATGAGATCAGTAACAGTCTTGACTAGTGGTCTATGACTAATATAGTAAACAATTGTGCTGCCATCATTCTTCAACTGTTCCAAGTATCTCACTGCACTTCAACTGGAAAACAGACAATACCCTTATCAATAAGATGCAGTGGGATCCAGTAGTTTTCCCCTTCAAATTTTCTCTCTGTCTCTCTCTTATCCATAGCATCCTAAAGTTTTGTTCCTTAATGTAAAGCCCCATTCTCAGTATGACACCCTAGCACTGTCCCAGTAATCAAGGAGCCTCAATCCTCACCACTGGCAACAGTGAGGGACGTGCACACTGGGAGCATGACAAGTATACACACAGTAATGTGCAGTTTCCCTTAAGAGCACACAGAGATCCAGATTACCAATAAGTCTCCCCACTGGCACAGCTATAGGTTAAGATCTGAGCTGAGGGACCAAGCCAAGACCTCCAGCACACTCTGTACAACCAGTGCTTTGTGTCGCTGCCCAAGTAGCTCACACACACACACAAACTTTGAGGTTTGATTTATATACAAACACACGCACGCACACACACACACAGACACACACACACTTTGAGGTTTGATCTATATACAAACACACACGCACACACACCTGGGGAAGGCTGGCACAGGTTTACTAGCTATGCCCCCTTCTTCCCAGACTATAAGGTAGTTTACACTGCCACCAGCCAACTGTTATCAGCTACTTTAAGGCCCTTAACAAAGGGTGTCCAATCCTACTCTGTAATGTTACTATTAATTCAAATGGTA
Organism: Protopterus annectens; assembly: GCF_019279795.1. NCBI lineage: Eukaryota > Metazoa > Chordata > Ceratodontiformes > Protopteridae > Protopterus > Protopterus annectens. The sequence goes on from NC_056728.1 coordinate 932,434,246, forward strand.
GTCTGACCAAGAGCAAGGCTCTTTAGGAGTGGCCTGTACAGTGTCACCAAATAGATATGCAAGTACTCTAAGAGTTTAAATATCTCTAAACAGACCAGCCACAATTAAAAGGTTTAAACAACATTGCAGGGCAGTCACAAATAAAGAAAGAAAACATCTAAGCTGTACTTTACTATATTCCTATCTGAATCTAAGAGAGTTACTATGCCCTAAAAACACAGCAAGGTAAGTGCAGGTGTGGTGAGAGTGGTTGTTCTTGCTAGATCAAAGACAAAATACAAAATGCCCTCTCTCTCTCTCTCTCTCTCTGACAGCTCTTAAATTAATATCAAATGTTACTGGTGGGTTAGCTTGAATTACATCACTTTGTCACCTGACTTTAATTCCTAAGCTAAACCCCAGAAACTTCAGAAACTAACAGAATTTAGCATCTCACTGTGAAAATACATAGTCTTCAAATGTTTGCAACTGCTAGTAGACATAAAACAATAAAACACTTGGAAAACAACACAGAGAGCCTTCTAGTGTAGACATCCTGTCTGCTGTTGACTGATACTGAAAGGTAACATTTTTAGCACAGTCGTAAAACAATTTAATTTCAACTTTTGTCTTGAAGTTTTGCAAGTTAACGCTCTGTGTTCTAGTTTCTACTATTAAAACATATACATTTACACAATTACAATAGTTTATATACTAGCTAGTTGTTCCAGTGATCAGATTTTGCTGATCCCTGGGCTTTGTATTTGGTTTCTGTGTTCCTCCATTTTCTTGTGTGGCCAGAGGTAGTTTCTTTACTCACCAGTGGGAGTGGGGAGTACTGAGCTGCTTGTTTGTCCTCAGAGGAGTGGTTAGAAGCAGCAACTTGTAATTTGTTGGCCATTTTGGGTCATTTTTTCCAGCCCCCTGCTATAAAGCACGCGTTAGCGCGGAGCTGCTACCGTTGCACACTAGATTTAAACTATTAGGGCTACCTAAAGTCCACTCTTCAAATTTTCCCTTAAAACTACCTTCCTCAAAGTATACTACTGTTCTGTCTAGTGTATCCTACAACTATAAATTATCTCTACTTGACTCCCAAGTAGACTTTTCCCTATCTGTATAGCCAAGCACTTGCTCCTACAGTACTTATCACCTCGATACAGCACTCTTGTTATAGAAAGTACCCCAAAAAAGCAAACCCCATTTCTCGGTCACCCACATCCCCCAAAACCTTTTTAAGTTTTTCTGGCTATTCCCTTTAGCATGTCGAGGGATCAGTTGCTAATGTCCTGTCCTGCTCAGCTGGTGAACCTGGGAATATTGAGGCAATGTTACAATTGCCTCATGTACACAGACAACCCTCTCCTCTTCCCACAAAACACAAATACATGCGAGAGATGCAACTATACGGCCAAACTGGAGGCTGAGCTCTCTCAACATAGGACTGGCAAGACCAGACAGGAGGAGAAGGTAACCACACACACCATAGACCCAGTCTCACATAATACCATCACAACCTCAAATCATACACATAAACACACAAAGACATACTCGGAGGCTCTGATCAAAAATCTACCAAAACAGCAGAGACCACCAAAGCAGACACCCAAACAACTACCACCTCAGAACACAACACCTGCAACACATAGACCACTCAGTCAGAGTGTCAAGCAGTCACAGCCCTTAAGGCCAAACACAATGCCAGATACACTAGTCATTGGTGACTCCATAGTCAGACACACTGACGTCCCGCTCACCAGACTGAGTAAGGAGAAGATCACAGTAAGCTGCCTGTCGGGTGCTAGAATCCGCCACATAACGCATGCACTCAGGTCTCTCAACAGCAGGTACAAGTACGACTCAATCATTGTCCACGCTGGTGTTAACGACCTGAGACGTACCTCCTTGGACTACATGAAAAGAGACATAGAGGAGCTCTCTGATTATGTAGCCCAAGCAGGTATGACCCTGACCTTGAGCAGTATCCTACCTTCACCAAGAATGATGCCACAATACAGAGATAAGATGATCAGCTTTAACAATTGGCTTAAACTCTGGTGTCACTCAAAGGGGATCCAATGTCTGTCTGCCTGGGATGACATGCTGGACAAGCCACGCTGCTTCGCAAGGGACGGCTTGCACTTGTCACCCCTGGGATTCCGGATTTTGGCAAAGGCTCTTGCCACCCCCATACTGCCTTTTTAGGCAAGGCTCAAATTCTAAACCTACCACCCTAGAACACAACAAAGAAATAAAACTAAGTGTAATGCTGCTCAATGCCAGAAGTCTCAACCTCAAGATGCACGCACTCGAGGCCCTTCTCAGTATGGAGAACATTGATGTCTGTGCTGTGACAGAAACCTGGTTCAAGGCTCCTGAGAGCACCCCAGCACTATCAGGTTATACCTCATATCATGCGTTCCGCCCCAAAACCCGGACAATACCAAGAAAGGAGGAGGGGTATCCATATTCATCAAGGACACCCATACCTCTAGACTGGTGGCAACGCACGATGCATCGGAAACCATCCAGGTGCAATTAACCATAGGCAAGACTGCTCTGCAATTTGTAGCATGTTACAGGCCACCCTCGCAAACTCAGGAACCTCATATGGCCTTCCTGAAAACACTGGAGGGGATAAATGTATCTCCGAACACCATCATACTAGGTGACTTCAACTACCCTAATATAGACTGGGAACACTACTAAAGCCCAAACACTCTAGCCCAAAAGTTCCTGGAATTCATAAACTCAAATGCCATGGAACAACTAGTCACCATCCCCACAAGAGGAGAAAACATACTTGATCTCATCATCACGAACATGGGAGCACAATGTTCAGCACCGGAAGTATACCCCTCACTGGTGAGATCAGATCACAGACTAATCTCGCTGGAGGTCCTCATCCCGCCCCCACCCGAAATAAAAAAGACCACAGTAAAGAACTTCTCGAAAGCCGACTTCACACTTCTAAAGACTAGTGTGGTCTCCTTCAAGGCCCCTGAACCGGCGGTAAACATTACTCAAACCGCTGAATCACTTACAAATGCCTTCTACCAGCACCTGCAGGGCCGCATGGATCAGGCAATCCCAAGCAAAACAAAGACTGTTTGTACCAAAGGCAAGCATCCAGTCTGGTGGATCCCAGCCATAAACAAACTCTACAACAAAAGGAGAAAGCTACTACAAGATAGAGCAAAATCCTTAAAAGGTAAGACACCGCTGATCACTATAAGTAAAAAGCTAAGAGCTCTCATAAAATCATCCAAAGCTAATTTTGAGAAAAAAATAGCTAAGGACTCTAAAGACAACCATAAGGCATTATTCAGCTATGTCAGAAACCTAGGAGGAAACTCCCAGATATGCTCAGAATTAGTTCAAAATGATGTGAAGATTACTGATCCTACAGACATTGCCAACATACTGGCTGACAGGTTCAGTGCAAACTCCCCCCCCCCAAAGGAGAGATATCTATACCAAATGATTGTAGCCCCCAAACATCTCTAACGCCCAGGTGAGAACTGCTCTCTCCAAGGCAAAGAACACAGCATCCATGGGACCTGATGGTGTCCCCGGCTGTGTGCTCCATGAACTCAACAAGGAATTAAACCCACAGTTAGGACAGCTGTTTAATCTTAGTCTCACCTCCGGATACGCACTCCAGGAGTGGCGCAGCGACTGTGGTCCCACTCCACAAAGGCGGTGCCTCCACCGACCCTGGAAATTACCGTCCCATTAGCTTGACAAGCCTTATCTGCAAAGCTATGGAGAGGATCATAATGGATCTCATAAATAAAGACATAGGGAATTTGCAGACTTTGGATCCAACCCAGTTTGGCTTTGTCAAAGGCAGATCATGCCTCTTAAACTTGGTTGACTTTTTCGAAACAGTCACCAAGGCCATTGACAAAGGAAAGGCAGTCCATACAGCCTACCTAGACCTGGCGAAGGCTTTCGATACAATACCCCACTCGGGCATCATTGATAAACTCATCAACTTAAATGTAAACCCATACATTACAAGATGGATTGCTAACTGGCTGAGTGACAGAACCCACAGGGTCAGAGTTGCTGGCGCCATGTCAGACTCAAAGCCTGTCACAAGTGGTGTACCACAGGGCTCAGTCCTGGGCCCACTCTTGTTTGGCATCTACTTTTCTGAAGTACAAGCAAACATAGGAGGGTTATGGCTGACAAAGTTTGCAGATAACTGCAAACTGGGCGCCGTAGTTGAAAACACATCCGACACAGATATCCTTCAGAAGGGTCTCACAGAAACGGATAACTGGTGCCAGAGCCATGACCTAAAGTTAAATGCCAAGAAATGCATAGTCATACCCTTCGGGAAAAATAAGGTCACTCCTAGCTACCATATAGGAGGCAATCCCGTGATCACAGAAGAAGTTATCAGGGACCTGGGAACCCAGGTGGACAGTAGCCTTTCATTCGACACCCATATTGCTAAAGTAGTTAGGAAGACCTTCTACATTGCCCACCTTATCATGAAGGGATTCACATCTAGATCAAGGGAAGTCATAGTCTCCCTATACTCATCATTCATCAGACCAATGATCGAGTACAATGCCCCATTCGGAATGTATCTGACCCGACACTTGCAGTAGCTGGAGAGGCCACAAAAGTTCCTCACCAAAAGGATAAAGGGTCTCAAAAATCTGTCTTATGCTGCCCGACTGAAAGAACTCCAGTTATATTCAGTTGCTTACCGCTTGCTCAGAGGTGACCTATGCCTGACATACAAGGCCATGTCAAACCCAGATTTGATGAACATGCTTCATCTCAAAAAATCTAGATCCCTCAGAGCCACAAGGGCGGGAGACTTAAACCTCGACACGGTTGTTAATAGGACGTGCTGGAGGGATAGATTCATCACCCAAAGACTCCCTATGCTGTGGAACAAAATCCCGGTCTATGTGAGGCAGAGCACCTCACTGGCCTTGTTCAAGAGGAATCTTGACCAATGGATGGGGGATCGCAGATACACCCCAGGGGTTACCTCAGTGTCACTGCTAGACAGAGGCACAGCAAAATAAAGGGAATAGTTTCTCCAAACTAAAGGGGTGGCGTAAGCCACAAAACTATGGGCTAGGCTTATAAATGCCCTCTGGCAGATAGCCTAGTATGAACCTATTTCTATTCCAGCAGGGTATGCTGTGGTTACGTTTTAGCTTAGTACAGAATATAACCGGTCTAACTCAGTTGTAGCACAAGCATCTTACATGAAGCATGTTGGCATTCACAAATGATACACAACTACTTACAAAGTTCCAGATAGCTGGGATGGCAGTATTTCTCTTTGTCACATGCAGTAGAGGCTAACTTTGTAACCTAATTTGTACGGCCCAGTTTAGTCCATCCTACATAATCATCTTCCCTACTACTAACCCAGACTCCACCCATCCACAACCAGAGGAAGCATTCACAAGCAAACCTACAAAGTCATAATTTCAATTGCATCATAACAGCAGTAAACATGTACACTGATAGCAATCCTTTCTGTATCTTTCTTTAAGGTACCAGCCAGCCAATAGCATTCCAGTATTATTTCCAAAGTAATAATCAAGTCATCCTATCAAGCATTCCAATGAGGAACTCGGTTAAATTTAGTATTGAACTCTAAGTTAACATAGGTAGATTTCCATTAGAACCTTAGGCGGAGTATATGCTTAGGCCATAATGCAGTAAGACATACTATTACTAATAGTAATAATAATAATAATAATAATGAGGTAATGCCGTCTGCTGCAGTCATCTCATCAAGAAGTACAGAATAAATGGAACATGACCAACCTAAGAATATACTGTCCAGAATGCACCAGCACCTTACTCCAGACTCTAATTCAGTAAACAGTCCTACACAAACACTGACTTATAAAACATTAAGATACTATCAAGTGACCAAATTGGTGCACATTATCCATCACACTTGACAATCCAAATGATTCCCTAACCTCAACTGATCAAAGTAAGTAAACTCTGTCTCTCTGCCCTGAGTAATACTGGATAGAGGATTTTAACCATACAGTTAAAAATGGAACTTATAAACAAAGACATGGACAAGGGTAAGGTGGTCCACACAGCCTATCTGGACCTCGCCAAGCCCTTTGACACCATCTCCCACTGGAATCATAGATAAACTTACTAAGCTGGGCATTAATCCCCATGTCACTCGATGGGTTGCCAACTGGCTTACTGACAGAACCCACACTGTAAAAGTAGCCGACTCCAAATCCAGCTCCAGACAAGTGGAGTACCTCAGGGTTCAGTCCTGGGACCGCTCTTGTTTGGCATCTACTTCTCTGAAGTATAGGCCAGCACTAAGGGACTCTGGCTAACAAAGTTCGCAGATGACTGCAAACTGGGAGCCATTATTGAATCCCCAAATGATGTGGATATTCTACAAAAGGGCCTTACAGAAACAGATGCTTGGTGCCAGAGCCATGGGCTCAAGCTCAATGCCAAGAAATGTATAGTTATCCCCTTTGGGGAAAAAAAATGTACCCGTGAATTACCGCATAGGTTGGCAGTACACTAAACACCGAAAGTGTGATAAGAGACTTAGGGACACAGGTGAACAGTGGTCTCACCTTCAATAACCACATCGCAGCAACATTCAGGAAATCCTTCTATGTGGCACACCTCATCACTAAGGGCTTTTCATCCAGAAAAAAGGAGGTCATTGCCCCACTGCCTCATCCCTCATTAGACCCTTTATAGAATACAAAGTCCCGTTTGGTATGCAACTCTCAGGACATCTGCAACAACTGGAAAGGCTGCAGAAATACCTTACTAAAAGAATCACATTCCTAAAGCAGATGCCCTATGTTGACCATCTAAAAAAACCTCCACCTCTAGTGGGAGGTCTAAGAAGATTAAATTAAAGAATTCAACAGCTTCATCTAGTGGGAGGACTTTGAGAATGCTCCTGTTTACTTGTGCAATGGTGTCACTTAGAGTTTGGTCAAAATTGGAGATGTTTCTAGTTAGACTATACTGGTGTTGGCTGAGGGCTAGGGTGGATTTATGTATTATGTATGCTGAGATGTGATTACTTATGGTTTGAGGCTGAAGCTACTTTGTTTTTCTGTGAGACTAGTCTATGATGGAACCACTAGTTGTTGTTTTGTTGGATCTAGTTACTTCATTAATAAGTTGGGTATAATTGAATAGATTTATAATTATTGAGGGTTGACGTTTTGTGACCTCTGTCCAATTTATGTTGACATCTCCAAGGATAATTGTCTCACTGGTAAAGGTTTTTGGGAGCCCAGGCAAGGATTTGTTCTAGGATGGGTATATTATTGCCTTGTGGGGTATAGAGTCCAATGATGCAGAGCTTTTTGCTGGTATTCAGTTGTAGGAAAGCCACAACAATTTCGGCAGATGCGAATTGTGTGATGGGGTTGATATATGGTAGTAATGTGAAATGACTTGGGTAAATTAATGCAGCACATCTACCTTTTTTACTGGGTCTGTGATATCTGAAGCAGCAGCTCATCATATTTTCCAAACTCCTTTATACCAATCGGCACAGACTGCTAGATCAGCTTTGCTGTATAAAATAGTACACAGAGTACCACCCTGAGATGTACACTAGGGCTTTACTGCAGGCATTTCCTGGTTTGCATAAAGATTAGCACATGGACACCAGTGTTAGATCTGAACACCTGAACTTAGACAAAGAAATTCAGAATGGTAACACTGCAGACATGTGGCCTTTTATATAAGAGGAGCAAAATTGAAGCTAGCTATTCTGGTGTCCTGTGCTGTGCCCTGATCTGGCGCCACTCTTAATTTTAGGATGAGGACAGACCAAAAAAAAGTCCTATACTTCACACAAAAAAAAAAAAAAAAAAAAAAAAAAAAAAAGCTTGCAACATTGCTGGAATGAAAATGAATGCCAGTACTGCAGTTCCCATTGTGGCCCTAACTCCTTGCACCTTGAGTGGCTGCCTCCTTTTGCCCCACCCTAGCTATGCCACTGGGAAAAATCCTACATGGCAGTACTAAACATGGAAAATATCGTCTGCAAGGAAAACTAATTTAAACTTCTTATTTTCTCAGAGGAGAATTCATGAAAATGAAGTAAGGTGTATGAAGCATGTCACAATTTTTAAAAAAGTAAATAATTGCTTAAGACAAAAGTTGCATTGTATTTGACCTTACAATAAATAGCAAGATGTGAATGGAATATGTAAATGGTATTACACTTGCTACTGTCATAATGCAATGCAGCTTTAAAAGGAAACAAATCTTTGCTTTACAGGTTATGTGTGCTGCTGGCAAGCCTCATGCTTGGAGCTGCTGAACCCAGGGCAAAGGCTATTTTCTTACTGAACTGTGGCTCACCAAACCTTCCAATTTGAAAAGCAACTCGAAGTCCTGTATGGGAGTTATGTAAGAAAAAATGAAAACAAAATGAGATTCAGAGTCAGCTAAGGATAACACTGGCAAGCCAAAGTTGCTTTGGTGGCATAGAGTGACTACAGTTCAGCCAACCTAGGTCTGATTAGCAGATTGAGCGACTGATGGCATGACAGGGAGGGATGAGTGTGTCCTCATTAGTGACGCCCCCTAGGGGGAAACATGGTCCATACATGGGGAAAGGGAAGTGGGCATGGCATATATTAAAAAATAAAAACAGGGGCAAAGACATCCAAGTCCCTGGGGATGCCTTTAGGATCCACAAATGGTCTCAAGAATTGTGGAGGGGGTAGGAGACTAGCTGGTAGACCTGGCGTGAACATGAGGCACTGGCAGCTGAGCTGGTAACAGTGATGTTTGATAGGGGTCCAAAAAACAGAAAGGCTGAAAAGAAACTAAAAAAATCTCAAAAGAAATTACATTAGCTCATATAGCAGAGTGCAAACTTTCACATAATCTGTTTATAAATTGTTGATAGGGCACAGATGTGAGAGAGCTTGTGTTTTTATACTGCTGATTGAGCTATTATGGTTTCCTCTGAACCACTTTTTAATTAGCTTACTCTCAAAATCACAGGCAGACTGTTTATTATATCAGTTCAGTTAGTGATCTGTCTTCTGTGTATACACTTGAGGCAGAGCTCAACTTTTGGTGATCTGCCAGCAACAACACTGAGAATGTATTCTGATTCTAAAAGACATAACAATGGCACAGTTTCTCTCTGTAGTTAAGGCAGTTAGCTGTTTGTTAGTAGATTGTTCGTGTTTTCTGAACATTATCTTTCTGTGTAAATGTTTATTTTTAATTCATTAATAAATTTTATTTCTAAAGAAAATGCTTCAACTTATTTCGAATAAAGAATTTTATTTTTCTTGTTGCTAATGCTTTATTAATTGGCTTATGGATTTCTGCATTTTATCAGTGTACTTTCAACTGTGCATTGCCAACCCTTTGAAGGGTAAATGCTCTAAGCTAATTGCTTCCATTTAAATATTTAATATTGGTTTATAACTTTAAATAACTGGTGGCAGCGCGACAGTAAGCTTGGGAAGTATGTGTTGGTATGAAAGACTTCCCATTTATTGCCTCATTCTGGAAAGTGTGTGTGTGTGTGTGTGTGTGTGTGTGTGTGTGTGTGTGTGTGTGTGTGTGTGTGTGTGTGTGTGTTAAAGTTTGAAGTTTAACTGTTGGTAAGATTGCACTTAAAGACAGGCATATTGGTCTTGAGCTGTTGAAATCCTGGGAAGCCATTGATTGTAACTCTGAGCTGTAGCTCTACAATATAAAGGACATTTGGGTGTGACAGGGTTTGAATGTTATGTTAGGTAGCAGTTTAATACCATACCTTCTTAAGGCTAACTGCCCCTTGTATGTTAACTGTATGTACCTATGATGGGATTCAAAGCTGCATATTTCCGATTTTCTTGCCTACATTTTGATGACAGCAGTGTGAGAGTTAATGCCGGTAGCCCTTGTCTATCACATCTCCATATTCCAGTACCATGAAAATACCCCATGTTTCATATTATCCAGTACTGTTTTTCAGTCTCCAGATTTGCCACATGGGTTGTCACCAGTCCCCAGAGTATTTTCCCCATATGTACTCTATTTTTTTGTGTCCATTCACAGTTGTGTCCATTCACAGTTGCACACTGTGCAATCCTCACGCATGGTGCATTTTTTATTTTATTTTTTTACAACAGTAGTTCACTGGTTTTCATTTTTATTAATTTCATCCCATCCACCATTTTGACTGGTGGCAGCTCACCATCTTTTTCCAGTTTTTATACTTCTTACAGTGTCTACAAATGTCATGTCCAGCTCCCCTTTCTGGCCCTTTCCCCTTGCTTTCAAGTTTCTGGCTATTGTACTCTTCAGATTTGTTACCATTAGTCTTGTGATAGCCTCTCTACTGTGCACCAGCAAATCAAGGAGTCTCAATCCTCACCAGTGACATTGGTGAGAGATGGTCATTAAGAACAGGAATGGATTTACACAGTATTTTAAGATGCAGCTCTCTGCATCAAGCACAGTTTCCCCCAGGAGCACACAGGGAACATGCTGCAGACCTGGTACTTGACTCTGTCTCTCCAGATCCCAAGCAAGACTCACTTTGGAGTACTGTGTCCCAGTTCCAAGTAGCTGACCCACCCACACCTGGGTAAGTTTCACACTCAAATACTCCTGGGAAAGGCTGGCACAGATTTACTAGTTGTGTCCCCTCTGCCCAGACAATAAGGTAACTATACTGATACCAGTCAACTACTCTCAGACTTACAAGGGTATCCAATTAAAATGAGTAAATTCAATACTAATGTAAATGGTAGAGTGTAACCAAAGCAGCCAAGCTTTTTTGGAGTGACCAAGGTGTCAATAAAGTAAGCACAAGTACTCTCAAGATGTTAAAAGTATTCGCTAAATTAAAAGACAAGCCACAATGAAAGGTATAAAATATTTAAAAATAAATAATAAAATAGAAAACATGAGAATGCTAAATATCAAATTAGAGTAAACACCAGAGTATCAGTCACTGGAGAAATAAAAATAAAACAGTTGGATAGATTCAGACAGATGCAGAAAAACACTACTTAACTAATCTCACTGTATTTCCTGACTGTCTAAAGAATAACTGTTCCCTAGCTAACTTATTTAGTACCGCAAGGCAAGATTAGATGCCAGAATGCTTACTTCCACAAGGCAAGGTGATGAGCTTCCATCTAAGTGAACTGTGGTAACTGTCATCAATTTTTATATCAGGTTCCAAAGAAAACAAAACAGACTGCTGTGAGAATTCCATCCTGTCAGTGCTGATCAGTGATAGAATGGCATCCCATTTGATCACCTGACTCTGGTACAATACACATTCAGAGCTTTGCTAAGATCTATTGCAGTATTTCAAAATTATAGAACAATTTCAAAAAATCTTCTACTCTTCCCTTTCAGAAAACATACACATTTAATCAGTTATAAGAATACTGTTGATGACATTCTTAACACAAGCATTTGTACAAATCTGTGTGATAGTCAAATGACACAAAATTATGTACAAAACTCTGGCTAACTATGTTGGCATATGTTACACATGTAGTGCCCTAGTCTCCCTGGCATAGATAGCAACACCTCACATTGTCACCCCCCCCTTGAAGACTTAAGCTAGTTTTTCAAGTGACCCTGGAAAAATGATGCTTGAGATAAATGGGCCTGTCTGGGAACACATTATTAACCTGTACCATGTCTTGAGTGTCTGTCTACATTGGCATTGCTGTAATCTGGATTGGCTAACATAGGGGGTCCTCCCAAAGCACCTTTAAGCTTTTGGAATGCCTGCTCGCAGGCTGGGGTCCACACTACCTTATCTGGTCTGTTTTTCCTTGTCAGGTCTGTGAGGGGAGCAACTATTGCACTGTAATTGGGAACAAACTTTCTATAGTACCCTGCTGTCCCCAATAATGCCCTCACCTGCTTTTTGCTAATAGGGTAGGCCACACCTGAATAGCTTCCACTTTGGCAGGTTATGGCCTAATCTTACCACTCCCCACTCTGTCCCAGGTAGGAAACCTCTGCCATACCCACCTCACACTTTTACTGAGCTTAATGGTCAATCCTGCCATTTGCAGTCTGCTCAGGACCTCCATGACATGCTGAGGCTTCATCATGTTAATGTAGTACAACTTGTGCCCCTGCTTCCTGCCCAGCAGGTTTACCATGTAATTAACATATATGACCTTCCTTACCACTTTGAAGGGTCCTTCTAAAGCAGCCTGTGGCTGGTTTTGACAGGAATGAGCACCATAACCTGCTGTTCCACAGCATGCTAGGCTTAAATATTTCTGTCATACCAGACCTTTTTCTGCTGGTGGGTTTCTGTCAGGTTTTCCTGGGCCAAGCCCATGACCTCCTTAAGCCTTGTCCTGAGGTTTAGGACATATGCCACAACAGCCTCCTTGTGGGATTCACACTCGTCCTCCCACTTATGATGAATCATATTTAAAAGCCCCCCTCACCCTATGCCCATACAGCATACTTGTGGATTCCTGGGGTACCTCTTTGTATGCAAACTGTAGATGGAGCACATTTGTCCCACTCTATCCTAAACTTGTCTGTAAGTTTAATCTCTCCACAAGACCATTAGTCTGGGGGTGGTGGGGGTGGTCTTTAGGTGCTTCACCCTACAACACTTCCTCAGACAAGTCAACAGATCTGACATGAAATGGCACCTCTGTAAGTCAGTATTTCTCTTAGAAACCAACCCTGCTGAAAATATCTAACAAACCATTTGCCACCTTCTCTGCCTAGATGGCGAACAGAGCCACCACCTCAGGGTATCTTGTAGCATCTACTACCATGATGATATACTTCTTCCTTGTGGATCTTGGGGGTACTCAGAGGCCCCACAATATCCATATCTACCCAATGAAATGGCTTCTTCATCACAGGCAAAGGCATCAATGGAGCTTTGATCTTGTCCCCTGCCTTGCCTACCTTTTGGCACAGGTCCTTCCATATTCTGTTACATTCTTTGCAATCCCAGGCCAATAAAAATTCTGCATAATACATCTCTTGGTACGCTTTGTGCCCATAGGATCTGCAAAAGGAATGCCATTGGCTATGACTAGAAGTGACAGATGGTAGGCTATGGGCACTGCATAATAATGTGGTGAATAATGGGTCCCAGAATTTGACCATTTGCCTGCTATAACCTCTAGCTAGGAAGTCTTTTTCCAGTTCAGTGATGTTTTTCTGTGTATTTCCAGTTCCCTGGAGACCCTGTCTATGGGAAGACCTTGAGATTTGATTGTTTCATTTAATTCTGTAGGGGTGCATGTTGTTTTATGAGTAGCAGGAGGTTTGCTCTAGTGCATTTTCAGTATAGATCATTTGAAAGGATTTCCACTAAAGGGTATCCAGATGATGAGTGCAGCACTCATCATAAAACCAATGCAGCAAAGTAGAAAAACTGAGTACACAGTAGCCATTCCACCACTGGCTAAAATATTCTTCCAAAGGTACCGTGTAAAAAAATCTTCAGTTTATTAAAATAGATTTTTATTTTATTTAATTTTTTTAATAAAATAGTTTTATGTTCCATTAACTGGTTCATCAGTGTTTGCCATTTCACCTATTTGATATTTGTTGAAACTTGTAGGACTTGACCATTTTTCTTTTTTTTTGGACTTTCGAGAGCCGAGGTGCATCACACATTGGATTTGAAAGCTGAGGCCAAACTGCTGGAGTATTTGTGCACAGTAGGTCTGAGTTTTGCTGTTGCTCTTCAGGACTCTGCTTTTGGATTTTTATTTTAATTCTTCATTTTGTGCTGACATTTCAATGCTAATAAGTTAACATTTTCTGGTATTGATGGACAGCACAGTGGTGCAGTCTGTTGTCAGCAAAAGGTTCTCTGGTTTGATTCTTGGCTGAGGTGCCCTCTGTGCGGAGTCTGTATGTCCTTCTTGCGTTTGTGTGGGTTTCCTTCCACGTTACAAAGATGTGCATCTGGAGCATTTCTCCCTGGGTCTCTGCTGGTAATTGGGTCATTCCAAGTCAGGCTTTCCCAGTAAACAAATGTTAAATAAATAAGTACAATGGCTGTGGATTGACGTCATTATCCTTTGAGTTTCAGACTTGCATATGTTTCAAAAAATTTTTAGGCAATGTCAAAATAACTAAATTTCTGATGTAAAAAAATCTACTCGAGACAAACTCAAAGTTCTGCTGCTTAATGCTAGGAGTCTAAACATGAAACTATGCTCCCTGGAAGCACTCTTCACCTTGGAAGATGTTGATGTCTGTGCAGTCACTGAGACATGTTTCAAGGCTGTGTAGTGCACCCCAGCCGTGCAAGGTTACAATGCCTTCCACATGTTCAGACCTCAAAATGAGTGTGAAAGAAAAAAAGCTGGAGGTGTATCCATCTTCATTAAAGCCAAGTACCCCTCGAGACTGATCAAACAGTATGACTCTCTTGAACTACTGCATGTCCAATTAACTATAGGCAAAATACCCTTCCACGTCATTGCTAACTATAGTTCCCCCACCATGAACCAAGAAAAGTACACAGCTTACCTGGACTTGCTAGAGTTGCTTGCCATACAGCCCAACACCTTCGAGATCAAGGGAGGGAGATTTCAACTATACTTCCATTGACTGGGTGACATACACTAGCACAAACATGCTCGCCCAGAGCTCCCTAGGCTTTGTCAAAATAAATGCTCTGGAACAGTCTGCACCCCTACAAGGGGCTCAAATGTCCTAGACATAGTACTCACCAACATGGGAGGTCACTGCACTCCCCCATGTTTGATGCCCTCCCTGGTTAGGTGGGACCATAAATCAGTCTTGTTCGAAGTAACTATTGAACCTTTCACCACCAAACAAAAAAAACTTTTTCAAAGCAAACTACAGCCTGCTAAGCAATGGTATAAAAAACTTTATAACCCCCGCAATCACAGACAACAATGACTGCTATGCAGAGGTGCACACAAATGCCCTGTATAAACACTTAAGCAACTGTATAAAACCAGATCCTCTCGAAAAAACAAGCCACCCTGATGGACCTCAAGTGTAAACAAGCTGTATAACTAAAGGAAGAAACTGATGTCTACGAACCAGAGAGAACTGACAGCAGAGGAAGAATTCCCTGCACAGCTTGAATAAGCAAATCAGAAGTATTGTAAAGTCCCCTAAAGCTAATAACCAAATGCAGTGCACCCAATGGCCATTAAAAAACTCCACTTTATTGTAGAACCAAGCACAGTCAAGAAATTCAGTAGTTGAGCACTTTCATCATAAATAATGACTTCATCAGAACTAAACACCATAGTGCCATTCAAAATGCCTAAAGCTAATTACAAAGCTAAACTAGAGTCCCTAGCTAAGAATAATCATAAGGCATTCTTTAATTATGTCTGAAATCTAAAAGGGAATGCCCAGCTATGTGCCAAACTGGTAGTAGATGGTACCACTCATACTATACAGGAGGAAATTGCCAACCTGATACCTGACAGATTTGGTGCAAACTTCACCCCTTGCCCTGTCAGCCATACCCCAAAGCATACCTGACACCTATCCTCTGCCTAGTATCTATAGAGATCAGGTCATATCTCTGCTCTCCAAGGCCAAAAACACAGCCTCAGTGGGACCAGATAACATCCCAGGTTGCTTATTAAGCAATCTAAAACAGGACCTAGCAGACCCACGTGGCATTCTGTTTAACCATAGCCTGAGAATTGGCTTTCTTCCAGCAGAGTGGAAAACAGCAACAGTAATCCCCTTGCACCAAGGGGGGGGGGCATCAATGAACCTGGTAACTATAGACCCATAAGTCTAATCAGCCTCATCTGCAAGGCCATGGAAAGAATCCTCATAGACCTTATCAACAAGAACATAGGTGACCTTTAAACTCTATACCCAACCCAGTTTAGCTTTGTTAAGGGTAGATCATGCTTATTAAACCTCGTAGACTTCTTTGAGAAAGTCCACAAAGCCCTGGATGAAGGTAAGACATTACATACTGCCTCTCTAGACCTAGCCATGGCTTATGACACAATCCCACACTCCGGTATCATTGAAAAACTCTCCCAGCCTGGGATCAACCCTTACATCGCCTGATTGTAGCCAATTAGCTCACCGACAGAACACATACTGTCAAGGTCGGTGACTCTACCTCTACCAGTAGACCCTTCACCAGTGGCGTACCATGAGGATCTGTGCTGGGCCCTTTACTGTTTGGAATCTATTTCTCGGAAGTCCAGGTTAAAGTAGATGACCTTTGACTTACCAAGTTCCTTGATGATTGCAAATTGGGTGCAATCATTGAGTCCCTCAATGATGTTAACATGTTACAGGAGGGGCGAAGACAAGCAAATGACTGGTGCCAAAGCCACAGTCTAAAACTAAATGCAAAAAAGTGCATTATTATCCCCTTTGGCAAAGAAGAATTCCCTGCTAATTACAATGTTGACAGCACTCCCTAAGTTCAAACCCAGTGGTGCAAGATCTGGGAACACAGGTAAATAGCAATCTGAACTTTGACCACCAAGTTTCCACAGTGGTAAGGAAAGCCTTCTGTGTTGAGCATTTCATAAGTAAGGGCATAGTATCCACGTCTAAGGATGTTACAACTCCACTGTAATCGACCGTCATCAGGCCATTAATAGAGTACAATTCTGCCTTCTGCACGTACGTCACCAGACACCTGCAGCAGCTGGAGAGACCACAGAGGTTTCTTATCAAGAAAATACAGGGCCTCCAAACCATGACTTATGTGAATAGACTGAAAGCCCTGTCACTGTACTCTCTATCATATAGACTACTGACAGGCAAATTGTGCATGGCCTACAGGACAGTCTCTGACCCTACCCTGATAGATATGCTGCACATCCACAAGTCAAATTGCACAAGAGTCACTCGCTCTAGGGATCTTAACCTAGCCTTGACATTAGGAGAACAAGATATAGCTCCCAGAGATTGCCGCTGCTCTGGAATAAACTTCCAGTTCCCCATGAAGCAGAGCTCCTCACTGACCCTATTCAGGTGTAACCAAGACAAATGGATGGGAGACTGCAAATTCACCCTGGGGGTGGCACCCATGTCCCTCATGGACAGGGGTAGTTGGTGTTTATTATAGACTTGCTCTGTAAATTGTGTCCATCTAACCAAGGACAATTGAGTCAACTCGGGATTAACATGGCTAGGCTTATAAGGCCTCTAGGGCTGCTAGCTTAGTAGCCTCCTATGAACTTATGTTGTTCTAACATTTTTATAAGTTTATAGGAGCAATATATAAAATCTGTCCCCCTCATTATTTTATGCATTATACAGATTTCTTGGGTGTATTGCTTCCATGTTATGTATTTGTGATTTGCAAATGTTTAAGCACCTGTCTTAAAATTAATTGTCTTGGTCGGGTGTGAGGGTTGGTGGGCATGCATTACTAGAATTTTATACAGTTGTCTGAAAATATGAATAATCCCTTGTTAAGTGTGTGTATATGTATAGAACTCTTTTTAATAAATGATTTAAAATGATACCTGTGTTTTTGTAGCTGAACATGTGTGGTCTTGCCCATTAATGTGCTTATTTGAATATGCATATTTTAAGTTAATCAGGTGTCTCTGATTATCCCTGATTTTAAGGTCCTTTGTTCATGATTCTCTCATCTGGAGGTTGAGAATTATCGACCATGGGTTGGGTAAGGCTAATCTATAACCAAATGGTGAAAGATTATTTCAAGCACAAAAAGGGAAACTGGCCAGGTTTAAAATGTCCTGCAATGGCAGCTAGCCTAGTACTTGCCTGTAAACCTGTAAAAGATATTGGTTTGAGTAAAATTTGTTTATTGGCTAGTATTTACACTGCTTGCATGCCAACAACGAAGACATGTAGAGAGTAAGTAAAAATCAACAAGAAAAGAGAAAACCGAAATGCTGAAAAAACGGGTTGAACACAAGGTTTCTCAAAAATAGCTGTTTTTAAAACTAATAGATAATGTAGAGAAAACCTGCAATTTTTTGCTATACCAGAGAAGCTGGGAGGAATAGACTGTGTTTGTTTTCTAAAAGTATAAGTAAGCAGCAGGACTGCTGTTCCTCAAGGTTTTTACTTGCGAGGGCACATTGTGTATATGCCCCATATCTGGGCTTCAGAAAGCTGCCAAGACCTACATTGTAAACATGCTGCTGTATCTACAGAAATAGCTGCTCCTGACAAAACTGCACTAGAAGAAAAAGTATTACAATTGGTAACAACTGAGGATTTGTAGAAAATGATTATTCTCTATACACCAGAGAAGAGAGAAAAAAAGTTTATCCTGGCAATTGGGATGTTAAGAAGCAAGTGTGTGCTTCAAGGTGCCATATCCAGCTGTGTTCTGAATATAATTCCTGGAAGATCAAAGACATTTTTGTATGCAGAAAAGGCTGTGGAGGAATTAGCCAGCAAAGAGTGAGCCTTGCAAGATGAAGTGAAAATCTGCTTCTTAAGAGAAGAGAAGGTCAAGGATAATAGATTACAGTAGATCTGTCACTGCAAGAAAGCAAATGTCCTCTAGGAGAGAAATTCCTGCCAGTCTCAAGTCTTGAGCAGTGAGAGTGGCTTTGAATAGAAAGAAACGTCAGCAGTTAACGAGACCCTGATCTTACATAAAAATGGGAAAAGGTGAGTCGATGATTTGAATGCTTCCTTTATAGATTGTTGTAAAGGTAACATTTGTATTAATATCCCTGACCTTATGGGAACTGTAAGCTATTATGGCTTGACCTCAGCTTGCACAGATCTGTTAAGATTGTTTTACTTCATTCTTTAAATTAATTTTTTTAATCTACATTACTGTATGTTAAAGAACATGCATACTCCTTTGTTTTTTTCTGTATACAGTATTCCGGAATATTTGTGACATAACACTGTTTTAGTCTCAAGTTTTTTTTAAATTTATACATCTGTCTAGCTTAGTATTGCCACCTTTTCAAATAGCCAATAGATTTTACAGGCCGACACATACCCATGGTCAGTACAAAGGATAGAACTTAACTTTTTTGCCTAAATAAAAGCTTATTCTTGTAGCATTTTAGTTTCTCGTTCTGTTTCTTGTAACATTTAGGTATTTTAGATGCAGAATAACTGTTTTATGCAACTATTACATAAAATATGGAACATAATTATGTCCTACAATCTCAGGACATTTGCTGTTTTTAATATTTTTTGTCAGGACACAACTGCCCAAAGAGGGACTGTCCCTCGCAAAATGGGACAGGTGGTAACCCTAGTCTAGCTATATATAGACAAGTTGTCCAATCTAAGTGTATCTAACCCCAAAAGAAGTCAGCTGCACAAACATTCCAGCTTTGCTCATCTGTGAGATCACGGTATGCTGGGGATAAGGAAATTTGGCCTTTCCTACCTTAGTGTGACCTTGGAGTTGGTTTATATAATTAGCAGAGGGTGTGGGTGGCACAGCCCCCATGCAAAAAAAAAGTTTACTGTTTTCTTTCCTATAAGGTACATTTCGATGAGTTGTGCTCCAACTTATGGTTTGTAATATTGCCCTTTTGAGAAACATATACTTTGTCATTCTCATTATAACTGATCTGGAAATCACTCTTCAAGGTGCATCAAATGGGTGATGTGGTGTTTTACTTGATTAACAGGTTTTGCTTACACTCCTCCTGTTTAATTATATTTGCTACTGGTTTTATGCTAGTTTATTGCCTTTCTAATGAATTAATACACTGGAATTTTTCACAAATGTTATGCTTATACTTGACCCGTGTTGGAGAAGATTATATAGTTATGTGTAAGTATGCTTATCATAACAGTAGATCTTTAACATGTGGTCACTTTAATTGTAAGGCTACCCCCCCACCATACCCAGTTACTTGTTTGTGGCAAATTTTAATTTCCCATAATTGTTTTAGTACTTGGAAATTTTCTCCACCATGCTTTACATAATGCTGTCTTGACAAGAGTATAACAACTCCCAGAATAGCCTAATAGCTCAGAGTCACTCCATAGGTTGTTATTGTGTCTTTCAGGTTTTCCCGGTTAGGGGTCGCCACAGCGGAACTCCGGTCCGCTAACGATTGGCAGTAGATTTTTACGTACTGAGTTGCCGGCCCTGACGCACAACCTTCAATAAAGGTACGCCCATTCACGCATGTCTCCACACAGAAGATGCTCTAGCTGAGAATCGAACAGGACAATGTCTTACTGTAAGGCAACAACGCTACCGCAGTCAGAGTCAATGCATAGGTCTGAGTTTTAAATTGCTGTATTCAGTATACATGTTCCTATGCTGGCTAAAGAATCAGTTTACGTAAGTGCAGTTTCTGTTTAAAGGCTTAAGTATTTAGTTTCTAGAAACCTTCTTGTGGTTTTTCATCATTTCCTTTTCAGACAAAGGTGTGCATGTTTCTCTAGTGCTTATTTTACTTTATCAGTCTGTTGATAAAAATTGTATTCATCTTTATAAACACTTATTTGTGTGTGTGTGTATGAACATGCTCACACAAATTACTTTGCTTTTTTCATAATTGGATACTACCATATATTTCTATTGATTGTATCCAGTCTTTTAATAATCTGTCCATGTTAACATAACCTAACAGCTCGATGTATGAAATTCTGGACTGATGGTTTATTAATTACAGTTATATTTAAATTAAGTGTTTCATTCCATGATCGATGCATCCGCATTTCATTTCACCATATTCCATCACAGCTTTACCAGATGCTGGTCATTTTGGTCATACTGTTTTTTTTTACTATGTTTGCAAAGTTTTATTATTTTTTTTTTTTTGTGAAATATGTGGTGCTGTTTGCTCCATTTCTCATTCCTCTTCTGGCAAATGTGTGTCAAAGTGAAAAAATTTGCTCCAGCACTGAATTAATTTTAGAGGAGTCCCATGTAAACTCTGGTGAGTACTCTTTTACTGTTAAACCAGCATTGGTACCTTCAGCCAGTGAAGCCACATCTTCAAGTCAGGGGAGTTCACTTGATTGGTGAGATATTATCTAGATGTTTTGATTTGCTGTTATAGTATCCATTCTTTGAAGATCTACTTTTATGGTAAGTATATTTCTAGACAACTTTAGTTTTCAAGGTTGCATATTTTATTTATTTATTTATTTATTTGTTTTACATTTGTTGACCAGGAATGTCTGACTCAGCCGAAGCTCTTTTTCAGCAGAGGCCCAAGGAGAAAAGCTCCAGTTTATACATTTACATTTAGTCATTATACTGATATTATATAAGTAGAAAATGGCAAACAGTTAGATGACAGCAAGAGCATTTTTTAAAAGTAGTAGTAAATATAAAAAAGCATAGTAGAACAGCAACATACGAATAAAGTTTTTTTTTTTTTTTTTTTGCAATTCATAATACAGGATAACAGTAAAGTATAAGAGATCCCTATTCTTGCAGACTCTGGGTTTTGTGTGCCTGGATCACATTATCAGTTCTCAGCCTTACACTTTGGACTGTCCACTGTACCAACAGTGTTCACAAAGTGTCTAGCTCCAGTTCTAGCTCACTGCAGGTTACAGGATATTCACATTTTCTTTTTTATATTTAAACTACTTGCTTATCTTTGTTGAGTCCTTTTTCAAAGTGTTGGGGATCTCTCTCTCTTGGGTGAGAGATTTGTTAAATAAGCTGGGATTCCAAGAGAATATTCAAAAGTCTTTCTTGACTCCTTCACACAAGATTGTGTTCCTGAGATTTCAACTAGACACCTCAGTTCCAAGAGCTGTTTTCTATAGGAAAAATAAATGCATATCTATCTAAACCAGGCGTGACATTTTAGCCTCTGACTGACACGACTTCCTATACCTGACACCCTTCTCTGCTCACCCTTTTTTCCTACCCCTTCTTCCTCTTATACATAACCTTCCCTCTAACTCTACTATAAAGACACTTTCTTTATCTACCTTGCTTATACCAAATCCTCATATACCCATCCTAGCTTACTTACACTTCTTTACTATATCCTGACAGCTGACATTTCTGTGAATCACCTCCTCCACTGTTCCCTTATCTCTTTCTCTCTCTCTTCTATTATAATATAATGCCTGTTCAACAATATATTCCTGTGTCATATTACAAAAATAACTGAATAAATCATGTATTACACTATGTTTGAATATGAAATACCTATCCTCTATTTTAATGAAGAAAATAACTCGTATGATTGTACATGGACAGTTGAATATATTACTCTGTGTTTGAAGTTAAACTGCTTGGTTGTGTTCTTTGCTTGGTTGTGTTCTTTGCTATATGTAGTTAAACCGTCTAACCATTGTATAATTTAAAGATATAATAATATGTATGTATGTACATAGATGTTTGTAAGTTTTTGGGAGTTTTTCTCCCTGGGTCTCCACTGAAAAGGGGTATGTTTGATCCAGACGGACTATCTGGTTAAACAAATGTCCAAAAAAAAAAAATATATATATATATATATATATATATATATATATATCAAGATCCAATTTCTAAGGTTTTCCACTCAAACTTTGGTCACTGTAAGGGAATACCTTAGGATTTTGGGTCTCATGGTTTCTGTGATTCACATGATGCCTTTAGCAAGACTCCACATAAGAAAGATACATTGATATGTGTCTCTTTGGTCCCAGCACCAACACCCTTTTATCTTTTCATATCCCACTACTGGGGTTTGTCAGAAGAGAAATCATTTGGTAGAGACCACAGCTATCTTTACATCCAGGTTCCATTCTCCCTTCTTGTTCTAAAGTAGTCACTAAGGTTACCTTAGACTTTGCTTGGGGAGCAGTTTCAGGAGGGATAAAAGTGCAAAGTGTGTGGGGTACTAAAGATAGATGCAAGCACATAAATATCAAGGAGGTGCTTGTGCTGATTAAGGCACTTAATTCTCTGAGGGTCTATATTAGATCACCGAACGCTTAGGTTAGCGAACAGTGATTAATCGACCCCATGTAAACGAAAGCTTACAAAACTGAACTGTCAGAACAGCGATTTTTTTCCAAGGGAAAAAAATCGCTGTTCCAACAAACAAACAAAAAAAAAAAAAGAAAACACTTTTATACATGATATTAAGTCGGGGGCTTTGCTTCGATATTTTGCCGTTTCAGCATTTACAGCTCGACCAAGTTGCATTCGCTAACCTGCGTCTTCGGTCAGCTGATAGGAATCCTTCTCTGAATCATCTTTGGTCACTGGGACCTCTTCAGGTTGTTAACAATACCACAATCATGGTACATTAACAAGCAGGGGGAACCAAGTCATACCCCCTTTGCAGACAAGCCCTGTTAGCTTGGAATATGTTTTCATGACACAGTCTCACTCTACAGGTGTCTTACATTCCATCAGATCAAAATTGTGTGGCAGACAAGCTGAGCAGTATCAGGGCAGGTCCTCACAAATGGAAACTAGATCGGGGAGGGGGTCTTCCAAGTTTTGATCCATCTGTGGAAAATTCCTCAAGCAGACCTCTCTGCCTCCTTTCTGAACAATCAACCGGCACAATTATATTCCAGGACCCCATGCAAGAAAGCTTGGAGGACAGATGCCTTTTCTTTTTCCTTGGATAAGAATGTTCTTGCGTGCTTTTCCACCCTTTTTTTAAATATTCAGGCTACGTCTGAAGATTCAAAAGGAATCCCCCAGGGGCATTGTTGTGTTTCCCTTCTGGCCCAGGCAACCATGGTTCTCCCTTATTTTAGAACTGGCCTTGGGCATTTACCACAAGCTTTTTCATAGAATGGATCTTCTTACACAAGAACAGGGGTGTTTGATAGACCCCAACATCAGTCAGCTTCAATTGACTGCCCAAATGGTAGTCTTAATTCCTTCTAGGCACCTGTTTGCTGAGGATGTGCAGTAGGTACTAATGGAAACAAGAAAGCTTGCTACTAAGAAATCGTATACTAGCAAATCAAAAATGTTTTCTAGTTGGTATCAACAACATAACTATCACCCATTTAGGGCTACATCTTCTCTGTTTTTATAATATTTTTGTGAGTTACTATCCTATGGTCTTTCTTATTCCTCTGGCAAGGTTCATTTTTCAGTCATTTCAGCATGTCTGCCCATGGATCCTCCTCTTTCATTGTAGGCTCATGTCTAAATTTATTTATTTAACATTTGTTTACCAGGAAAGTCTGACTGGGACAGAGCCCGTTTTCAGCAGAGGCCCGGGGAGAAACACTCCAGGCACATCTTTTGGAATGTTTTTGAAAAGGAGTTCGCACAAGTGGCCTCCAAGAAAAGCTGTGGCCCTTCCTTTGGATCTGAACTTTGTGTTAGACAAGTTAACACTTGCTCCATTTAAACCAGCTAATCTGGCTGATTCAAGGTTCTTAATGTGGAACAGTATTACTGATTGCACTGACTTCTGCAAGAAGAGTATTTGAATTGCAAGCTCTTATGGTAAGTCATCCCTGTTTCTTTTTTCACAGGGTTACAGTTTCTTTGAGAGCTAATCCTTCTTTTATGCCTAAAGTTGTATCTGAGTCTACTTTAAGCTAAACTTTCTGTCTCCATATTTTCTTTCCTGAACCTAAAAATGAGGGAGAGAGGATCCTGCATACCTTGGATGTCCTCAGGCAACTCAGGTACTATCTTGACATAACTAAATTTTTCAGATCTTCAGCTCTATTGTTCATTTCTTGAGAAGGTAAGTAGGGACAACCTACAGCAAACAGACTATTTCTAACTGGATCTCTAAGGCTATAGCTCACCATAACAAAACTATGCCATGCAGGGTCAAGGTCCACTCTACCAGGGTTTTGGCTTCATCTTTGGCTTTTTGGAAAGGGTTGAATTCTAGAAGTATTCTAGAAACTGCTCCTTGGTCCTCTGCACGTATTTTACACTATAAGCATGATTCCTTCTTTAGGTCCAGCTTAGCCTTTGGTAGGACCATTCTCCAGGGGCTCCTGGACTCTTTTTTTTTTTTTTTTTTCACCTCTCACATCTAGTAAGCTAGGGTAATCTACCCATATTGCTAAGGCTACTGCAGCACTGATTTGTGTGATGAATATAGTACAGTTGTGTAAGTAAACTTACCATAACAGTATATGTTCAAATGACTCTTGCTGCTGTAGCTGCTACCTACCCCCATTCCCCTGTTTTGTAGCTGCTCCCTACCCCCATTCCCCTGTTTTTGATGGTGTTTATGCCAAGATGTGGACTTTTTTTTGTTGTTGTGCTGCTGTTTTTGTTCTAGATTTGTCCTTTCAGGGTTTAGCCTCAATCTCTCTGTTGGCAGGAAAGCTCTTGACTTTAGTGCTCAAACATTTAAACATGTACTGTTATGGTAAGTTTACTTACAAAGCTGCACTTTCTGTTCAGTGCCTGTAAAGTGTATATCCAGATCTGAATCTAACTGATTTGTAATGCACCCCCTGAACACATTTACTTTTGCAAGAATTCATACTGCAGTAATAACTGAGCAGTCTCTAGTAGGAAGAGCTTCTACCTGTGCTGGTCTGGAATAACTAAGCAATACATTTTCCCATCTTCCTTTGGAGGAAGTGCAGTGAAATCTATCTGAATATTCTTTCATAGCACCCAGGTCTTGGTTAATGTGATAACTGAATGTAGTGTTCTTTCCTGAATTATAGCACACAGAGGTTTTTCCCCTTTGCCATTTAACAATGCATCCATTCCTCTCCAGTACCCATCCTGTTTAAGGTAGTTTAGCATCTCTACCTAAATGTAATTTGTGGCTAAGTTGTTATAGTTGCTTTGGTGTACACTTTGGTGCCATCACCAGTACAGGTGAGGTAACCCAATTTTGCACGTGGTTTTTCCACACTCCCCTTATCTATGTCCTGATGTAACCACAGAATAGCTGTTTAACACCAGGTCTAATGAAATATCTGAAAAAATACGTTGTTGTTTTTAGCTATTGCTGCATCTTTTGGAGCCAATTCTGCATTTCGATATCCCTGTTCTAACCAAATTCCTCCCTTCAGCTTGAGTTTTAACTGCACCTGCCTCTTTTTTTAACACAGCTGTTTTGCTGATGCCTTAAAATGTTTCAGCAATTCTTCTGTTGTGGTACTGAAACATCTCCATTTTGAGGCATTGAGGTAGTCAAGTATATCGACTATCATTAAAATATTTACCTGCTTCTTTTTCACATCTTGAAGCAGTCCATTCAGGACTTTCAACTCCTCTCTTTTTCTGGAACTGTGATCAGTAAAGTATGTTCTTTGAGAAGATCTCTGGCATCATTTGCTACAGCTTACCCTTTATGGGACTGTCCTGTCTGATATTACTGGGATCCAGTTATAAAGAACTTCAAGTCACACTGAAGTAGTGCTACTTCTGCAATGTGTTCACGAGCCTCCTCCCCATGTTATTTCACTTTTAGTGCTCATGTTTCTTCTTTAAAATCCCGTCATATGGATTGTGCCCATTCTCTTGAACAGTCCTTCCATATTTATTTATTTTGGTATCAGATGTACTCCTCAATTAGCCTACCAGATGCAGACTGAGCAAAATCTCAGAGATCAAGAAGCACAGCCGAGTGCTTTCAAGCTTGGAGCATATCCCTTTTCTGGCCTAATACTGATGGATTTGCTGCACATCGGCAAGTTAGATGCCATCAGAAATACTCATTCTAGTGTTCCAAACCTCTTCTCCAACATCATTAGAACGGTTTGGGGGGACAGGTATATCTCACCCAGGATACTGCTACTCTGGAACAGACTCCCCATCCACATAAATCAAAGTTCATCCATGTCTATTTACAAGCACAATATAGATCTATTGATAGAAAACAAAAAATTTACCCTGAACTGCCCCCTGTACTACCAATGGGCAGTTGCAGCTTCTAAATGCTTTCTCTTATCCCAAATTATCTATTGTATGATCACAGTTATTCTTATTAGGGATGATATATAATTTGTGACCACAGGATGGGTAAGGGCAGTCTATAACCAAATGGGATAGGTTATTTTAAGCAGAAAAAAGGAAATCAGCTAGGCTTAAAATGGCTGTCAAGGGCAACTAGCCTAGTACTTATCTATAAACCTATTTGACATTGTTTAATTTTCATGTTTACTTGCTCCTGATCCTGGCCCCCAGTGTACCTCCTTGTAAGGTCTAGGACCACCCTGAATCAGTTGATGAACAGGTTCAACTAGTTTAGCAAAGTTTGCAATGACTTCCCTGCAGTAATTCAACAGTCTTATTACTTTCTCCCTTCCCTTACAGTACATAGGTGTGGCATTCTTTGAAAAATTGCTTTTCTGACAGTAGACATTAAATTGTTCCTTTGTGAAATCAAGTGCCCATTGTAACAAACCTCCAATGTCCCAAATGTGCTTTGCTGTTTATTTTAAACTCACCTTTGTCCATTACATTTAGTACACACAATAGTACCCTAAATATCTATTGTAGATCTTAAATCTGTTATGCAGTAAAGCTTTGTTCTTCTGCAGTAATGGTACGGTCTCAGCTAATGCTCTATTACAAAGTGCTAGGATGTTGTGAAATCCTTGAGGGAAGATTGTTCCAAGTATTTTGTATGCCCTGTACTGTTAACACAAATTTATCCCATAGCTTTTTATGCAAAGCCATGTTGCAGAAACTAGTCACCATACCAACAACAGTAAATATTTTATGCTCTGAAAAGAGTTGATGTAAAATGGTTGCCATCCTTACTATAGTGGAGTAGATTTTAGCAGTGTACTAATTCGTGTGCATAGTCTACACTGACACAGCATAGCCCATCAGGCTTTGTAACTAATTTGTGGTCATAGTAGTTTGAATCTTTCCTTAGGTAGACAGCAAATGTTGGAGATGTGACGGGTAAGAAAGAGGTTAACTGGGAGCATATTTTCTCGGAGTGTAGTGAGATGGCAGACTTTAAAGATTCCCTGCAGACTGATCTGTTGGTGATGCTGGGTGAGCAAATTGGAGTAACTACGGAAATTATCTTTTTTGACCTATAATACAGAATTGGAATTGCCTAGACATAGTAAGCCCTTGCTGAGTCTAATTATGATGGCTGCCAAAAAAAGCAATAACTAGAAAATGGAAATCAAAGTCTAAACAAAGTTTACTAGAAGTAACAAAGATAGTGACAGAGATAAAACAACTGGAACTGGAATCTTTAGAAAAGGGTAGGAGTAAATTACACAGGAAAAATGGGAAATGTGGGACCACTACATGCAGAGGAAGGGACGATGTTTAAAAAAAAGGCAGGATCTGAATAAGCTATCTAATGGTTGACTGACAATGACTGGATATATTAAAAGTGATGTATAATGTTTGCAGCTATAGTTGTGTTGGCATGGTTTATAAGGTATAATGTTTGCTGCTATGATTTATTTTCATTTATATAAATGTAAGATTGTGTCACACATGATAATTTAATAAAGATGTTTCTTGTAAAAAAAAAAAAATTAAAAGTAGTTTCCTCTTGTGTACCAAATTTGTAGCTCTCTTTTCATTTGTAATTTTTCTGGTTGAATCCGATATTGTTTGAGGAAAATCATCAGAATTCAATTTCAGATTTTCCTTCATGGTATTATTACCATGTTGCATACACTTGGGAACTCGCTACAACTGATACCTAGATTATCTTTTGTTGTCCTTCTCCATTACAGTGGCTTTGTAGCTCTTGCATTTTCCAGTTCCACCTCTCTACAGTAAGCCCACTGAATTTAGTTTGTGGTTATTTGTCACTGCTGCTTCATGTAGGTTACCCAGTCTTGCGATGGTGTATTCATTACTGGGACAAACCCATAATTGTACTGGTAAAACTATGCATTTATCATTTTAGACTTGTAGTTTATTTTGATGTACAAAATGTCCCTAACTCTAGTAAAACTAAATACTTACTATTAGTTGGGAGAGAGAAATTGGTGATTGGTGCAGATCTTCAATTGTCTATTAAATCCTTGCATTATCTGTACTTTCATTCCACATCATTCTGTTTTAATAGCAAAGCAGTTCATTGCTCACTGACTTATTGTCCAGTGATTGTATCCCTTTCTCCCTTCTTTTAGACCACTGTGTAGACTCTTGTCTTATGTCATTCTGTACAAATCCAGGATACTAGTGTTGAAGTCGAGGACCATTTTGCTCATACCTTGTGTTCCATACTATTAGCCCATATCAGAATCCCTTGGTAAGTATCCCCCATTGAGATTCTTGTCTAAGGTGGTCTTTTGCTCTCCCAGCTGAAACCTTACATTAAAATTTAAAAGCAGGATCAGTTCTAGACAACTTCACAGAAATACTATATTTTCAATAAGTGTTCTATATATACTTTGATGTTTGCACAGTTTCTACCATGCTATCAAGATGACACTTTATCTTCCTTCATTTTGATCCAGGCTTTCTTTTAACAGCTTTTGTAAAGTTATTGATGAATTCCTTTACAAACTTAGTTTCAGCTAAGTACTACCTCTTTGAGTTGTGTGCTTATCTCTGAGTTTTTGTAATGATTTAATTTTATTTATTTATTTATTTTGTGTATTCTCTAACACAAGCTCATCTTTGACCATCTCTACTGATTTAATTTCATTTAAGTGTCAACTCCCTGGGGTCTAGTATAACCCAGATATTTTGGAGGCATTTCAGTTTTACTGTAGATTGCGGATTTCCTGGGTAGAGAGTGTGCATTATCATTAAATCATTAAACATTTCCAGAAAGTCCACATTTCCACAATATATTTTCAAGGCAAGAAAACTTGCATTTCTAGGGATGAGAGGTTTCCAGATTCTTAATTATGGTGTCCATATTGGATTGGACCTTACATGCCTCAAGGTTCTCCTGTTCTGTGTCAGTGGTGTACACACAGTTTTCATAATCTGTTTTACAGGTTATACACATACAGATGGCAACTCCACCTTTAACCTTTCATCTCCTCTGCTGTCTACAGCAACCTGATCAGTGCAGATGGACACAGTCTTCATGGCTTGACTCACATCTTCTTGTCTTCTTATTTGCATCATTCTAGTAAACCTGACATGGAGCTTCGGTTTTATTAATCTCCATTAATGTGACACAATGATATTCATCTTTACCCATCTTAGCCACCCTGTTTCCTACATCTTCTCCTCACTGCTGTAAAGTTTAGGTCTTTTTTTTTTGGGGGGGGGGCTTTATGTTCCTCAGTGTACTTTATACCAAACGCGTGTGGTAAAGTACTGCTACTACTCCCCTATGGATTTTACCCTTTCTGAGCTTTGACTACCAGTGCTGATATTCATTAGCCTTCCAGCTTTCAACTTGCATCTTACCATACCATTCTAAAGGTTGGTAACCAAATGATAGATTCCCCTTCCTTCTTTGGCTTTCTCTTCAGTTTCTATGCCATTTGTCTGATTCTTGTACAGAGGTTTATAGGTTCATAGGAGGTTACTAGGCTAATGGCCCTAGGGCCTTTACAAGCCTAGCTGTGTAGTAACTTGAGTACCCTTCCTGACCATAGTTAGATGGTTGTTGTTAGCAGAGTGATTCCGTGATCAGCACCGACCGCCCCTGTCCATGAGGGACATAGGTGCCACCCTGAAGTGAATTTACTGTCACCCATCCAGTTTGTCAAGTTTGAGCTTGAATAGCGTCACTGAGGAGGTCTGCTTCACATGAAGTGAGTGCTTATTCCAGAGGAGTGTCCGTCACTGGGAGATACATCTGTCTCCAGCATGTTCTGTTAATGTCACAGGCTAGGTTGAGATCCCTGGAGTGACTTATTCTTGTTCCATTTGATTTGTGGATGTGCATCATTTCCATTAGGGAAAGGTCTGAAACTGCTCTGTAGGCCAGGGACAGGTCACCTCTCAGCAGCCTGTATGATGCAGAGTACAATGACAGGGCTTTCAGTCTTTCCATGTACGTCATGTTTATGGAGACCCTGGATTCTCTTGGTTGGAAACCTCTGTGGTCTCTCCAGTTGCTTCTTGGATATGATGCCCTTATTTATGAGATGTCCAATGTAGAATGCTTTTCTTACCACCATGGACACATGGTGATCTAAGGTTAGATTGCTATCAACCTGTGTTCCTAAGTCTGTCACCACTGAGTTTGAGCTTAGATGGGGTCCTATCTATATCATAATTAGCAGGGTATACTTTTTTGCCAAAGTGGATAATGAGGCATTTTTCTTGCGTTAAGCTTTAGTCCATGAGTGGGGCACCAGTCATTTGTCTATGTTAGCCCTTTCTGTAATATGTTAGCATCATTGGGGGCCTCTATGATTGTGCTCAGTTTACAATCATCTGCAAACCTAGTAAGCCACAGGCCATCTATGTTCACCTGGACTTCAGAGAAATAGATTCCAAACAGTGGACACCCCAGCACAGATCCTTGTGGTACCCCTCTAGTAACTGTTCTACTAGTGCAGGCGGACTTCCCAACTTTGACGGTGTGCATTTTGTCAGTGAGCCAGTTTGCTACCCATCTAGTAATGTATGGGTTAATCCCCAACTGGGAGAGTTTCTCTATGATACTTGAAGGGGGGATTGTGTCAAAGGCCTTGGCTGAATCAAGATAGGTGGTATGTACTGTTTTGCCCTCATCTATGGTTTTGGTGACATTCTCAAATAAGTCCACTAGGTTTAATAAGCAAGATCTACCCTTGATGAAACCAAACTGGGTTGGAAGGTTGCCTGTGGCCTTGCAGATGAGGCTGGCGAGGCTTATGGGTCACTAGTTCACAGAGTCAGTTAATGGACCTCCTTTGTGCAAGGGGATCACTGTTGCTGTTCTCCACTCTGCCAGGACAAAGCCAGTTCTCAGGCTATGGCCAAAGAGTGCTGAGTGGATGTTCTTCGTATTTCACTGTTGCAGTCATCACATTTGGGTTATCCCTGCCAGGGTAGCCCTCGGCTAGCCCGAATACCAGAGGCTTAGTATTTCTGCATCAGTTGCTGTCACTTCAGGACTGACGTCAGGTTGTCAGTAGTATAAAGTAAGGCAGCCGACACAATTACATCAGTCTTTCATGCCATGGAGCCCAAAGCAGAAGCAGTTTGCCGGTCGGCCGCTACCTGAGTTTTGTCTACTTATTTGAAGTTGAAGTCTTCTAAAGCTAATTACCCTGCGGGGATCTTTTTTTCTTGCACTAACCAGTGTCAGAAAAAGTTAACAACTGTCCTGCCTTTGGAAAGCAAATACCACACTGAGACTTTCATTCTTACTGCATCACTTGTTTAGGCCCAGATCACGACGTACCCTGCTGTCACTTATCTACTGCGCCCAGTGTCTTTACAAAATGCCTGGCTCCAGTAATTGCATTTTGCAGGCAAAGAAATATTCAAATATATCCATACCTGGACAATTGTCTAATTCAGGCAGAAGACAAGGCCATTCTTTTAAAACATCTGGCGTTTGTAAAAAGGTTTCTAACTTGTCTGGGGTACACCATAAACGAGAAGAAATCACAACTAGTATCCTCTCAAAAAATTACATTCCTGGGTACAAGCTTGAATACAACTGCCCAGATGGCTTACCTTATGCAAGAAAAGCAAATTTAGTTGGTGATTTACTTCAAACAGGTGGCCACAAAAAAGGTATCTGCAAGACAAATACTGCAAGCCTTAGAGTTCATGGCCTCCTGCATTCTTCTAATTCCATATGCAAGACTGCATATGAGGAAACGTCAGTGGTACTTAAAAAGTTTATGGAGTCAACATTGTCACCAGCCTGGAAACAATGATTCCTATCTTACCTTCCCTGCAACTAGAGTTCCTATGGTGGGCAGAGGCCTGCCACCAAAACAAGGGACTGCCATTCACACCACCCCCTGCCCCCCAAACCCTGACTACAGACACATCAGACTATGCATAGGAGGCACATCTGGCAGGGAAGTGCATTCAGGGCAAATGGAGCCCAAATCAAATGCACCTTCATATCAATCAAAAAGAAATGCTAGCTATACAGAATGCACTGACAGCCTTCAAGGACTACCTTCATCCAGGGCACCTAATGGTAAAGACAGACAACACCACAGTTATGTGGTACATAAACAAGCAGGGGGGTACACATTCTTACCCCCTCTGCAGACAAGCCATGGCATTGTGGAAGACGGCCTTGAGCTGTCAAGTACAACTACAAGCTCAATTCCTGCCAGGAAAGCAGAATATTTTGGCAGATGAACTAAGCAGAAATCTCATGGATCCACACGAATGGAAACTGGAACCATGAATTTTCAACATGTTGACACACAAATGGGGGAGCCCAGACATAGATCTCTCTGCCTCACCCCAGAACTACCAGTTGGACACATTTTGCACAAGAACTCCTCACAAAAAAGCCTGGAAAGTGGATGCTCTGTTCTTCAGCTGGAAAAACCTATCAGTCTACGCCTTTCCCCCTCTGCCTTTGCTCTCCAAAGTTCTACTAAAAGTCAAACAGGACAAACCAAATATGATTTTGCTTGCTCCAGACTGACCTCGCCAACACTGGTACCCACTCCTATGCAGTCTATCACAAACTTCTCCATGGCACCTGCCTCTGACACCTTCCTTACTGTCTCAGCAGAACTACCAAATTCTGCACCCTTAGCTCCAAACATTGAATCTTGCAGCTTGACTAATCACTTAAATCCCCCCTTAGCATCCCTCAGCAAACCTGTGATGGATGTCATTTTGGAGGCGAGAAGACCTAGTACTAGAAAATCCTATGCTGACAAATGGAAAAGATTCTGTGCCTGGAATCAATCTCAAGGGATGAGCACAGCAGTGCCCAGTTTACCTCAGATTTTGCCATACTTAACTGAGATGCTTCACAAGGGCTTATCTTTTTCTTCCATAAAAATCCATGCCTCAGCCATTTCAGCTCACTGCAACACAACCCCCCCCCCCCTTTCTGTCATCCTCTACTCAAACAGCATCTCAGAGAGGCCAAAAACTTAAGGACAAACAGGAGAGCTCCAACCCCTGCCTGGGACCTTAACTTTGTATTGGAGAAACTCACTCTACCTCCTTTCGAGCCAGCTGCTACGTCAGACTTAAAATTTCTTTCCTGGAAAACAGACTTCCTTTTTGCAATCTCTTCAGCTAGAAGGATTTCAGAATTACAGGCCCTTATGGCAGTGGAACCTTTCATCATCATTCATGCGGACAGGTTGTCACTCAGGACCAACCCATCCTTCATGCCCAAGGTGGTATCCAGTGTGGCTCTTAATCAGTCCGTTCATTTGCCAACTTTCTTTCCCAATCCACAGAAATAAGGGGAGCGGATTCTGCATTCATTGGATGTACACAGACAACTTAGATTTTACTTGGACAGGACTAAATCTCGAAGAAAATCTGAACAACTGTTGGTAGCATTTGCTGCAGGGGCAGAGGGAAAGGCTACCAGGGATGTTCTAGAAGCTGATAACTGGAGTTCAGTTCATACTTTCACCAAGCACTATCATTTACCAATTTTCTCTAAATCCTGATCTGGCTTTGCCACTGCTGTTTTGCAGGGCCTTATAGCCAGTCCTAATGCTGTATAAATCCATCCTCCCAACCTTAGCTTTGGGAATCTACCCAAATGTAATGACTGCAACAGTGAAACATGAAGAACATAGTACAGTTGTGTACACTTACCATAAATGTAGATGTTCAAGTGTATTCACTGTTGCAGTCCTGGTTAACCTCCCTCCAGCCCCCTGTTTTTTCTCTTACTATGCCTCTCCTTTATTTTACTACACTTCAAAGCCTTTTTGGTGTATTTGCTTTTGTTCGGAGGTATATATTTTTGTGTTTTAAATTATTTATATATATTTTGCTCCCCATTTGGGGGACACCTGACATCTGGGGCAAGAAAAACTGATGTAATGGCATCGGCTGCATGTTTTATACCCCTGACGACCTGAAGTCATGGAAGAAGGGACAGCAACCGACGCAGGACCCAAGACTTTGTTAATCAGGCCGACTGAGGGCAACCTGCCAGCAGATTACCCAAATGTAATGACTGCAACAGTGAATACACTTGAACATCTATAAGTGTACACAGCTGTACTTTTTGTCTGAACAAGAGTCAGATGACTGATGCATCTGAATACGAGGACATACAACCCCTCTCTACTTATGAGGATTCTGATGCATAGGATTCCATCCCTTCCACCTCTCCCCCAGAGGATTTTTCATTTGGGGAAACCCTTCATACCTTAAGGGAGCATTTCCAATGGGAGAGTCACAACTACCCTCAGTCTACAAAGAGACTCAAAGAATTCTTAGATCTTCCACAGCACAGACCCTTGGCCATAACCCCAGTCCTGGATGTTGCGGAGGATGTTTTCCTGGAATCCAACTTGACTCCTGACACCTTCCCCTTTTGCACCCAGAAAACCAGACAGATACTATAGAGTCCCTGACTCGCACAAATTTCTACTGCTGACCCTGAGGTAATTTCTCAAGGGTCTAAAGGGATTAAAGCAACCTCTGCTAAGAATCCCACCACCATAGATAGGGATTCCCGAGCACTAGACAGATGTGGTAAAAACGTATACATCTCAGCTACTGTTGCTATCAGGGCACTAAACTGTTAGTTCCATTTTCTAAAATTTCAGCAGTATACCCTGGAACTCCTCAAACAAAAATATCTTCCTTTCCTGCTTGTGCATAATCTAAAGAGTTACAAGAGTTAATGCATTCTGCAAGTCAAGTAACTAAACAGACCTTGCACTGTTGTTTTGACATCCTAGAATATTCTTGCAGGGCAGCAGTCACCGGATTAGTCATTAGAAGGCATGCATGGCTTAAGGAACAGCCCTTGCCAGACCATGTCAAATCTAAATTATTGGATGCCCCCTTGCACAAAGACAACTTATTTGGCACTAAGGCAGAAGGTCTTAAAAAAGATGGAAGAAAAAGCAAACTCTATGCAGACAGTTAAGGATTTCCTACAGGTCCAGCCATCCAGGTTCAGCAGGCATTGTCCCACCAAGCACTGGCCTTTTCCTGCTCCCATTAAACCAGTCCAGCCCAGACCCCAGGGAATCAGACCCCCCCCCCCTAGACAGCAGCCACAGGGAATGCACAGATCTAAGCAGTGGACTACCTCCACTTCAAAACCAGGGAGTTCTAAGCCACCCCCTTATGGTAAGAACTCACAATGACTCACCTCCTCAACCCCCTCCCTCTGCCCACCTTCACTTACCCCTAGGAGGAAAACTCTCCTTTCATGCAAGCGCCTGGGCCACCATTACCAAACGACCACTGGGTTCTCAATATAGTGTTCCAGGGGTACAGATTTTCTTTCCACACCCTTCCTACCCCAAAAGGGTTCCCAGATCTACCTCCAAACCAGTGGGCAGAGGCACAAAAGCAAGTCCTTTCCCTGCTCTCTATGAGGGCAGTAGAGCATGTTCCTGCAGAACAGAGAGGCCAAGGTTTCTACTCCGGACCTTTTCTGGTACCCAGAAAAGAGGGCATCTGGCGCCCCATCCTCGATCTATCCATTCTAAACACCTTCCTGGTGATCCCACAATTCAAAATGCTCACCCTCCAGCAGCTGCTACCCATTCTCTCCAAGGATGCTTGGCTAGCCACCTTAGATCTAAAAGAGGCTTACCTCCACATTCCTGTCAGGGAATCATGCAGAAATATCTCCGTTTCAGGGCAGGATCTCAGTATTTTCAGTTCTCTGCGCTTCCCTTTGACTTATCTGCTGCTCCTAGAGTTTTCACAAAATGTCCGGCTCTGGCCATTGCCTTTTGCAGACAAAGGAATATCCAGATTTACCCATACTTAAGACGACTGCCTAATTCAAGCAGACACCCAGTAAAAGCTGCTCAAGCACCTGGCCTTTGTAAAGTCCCTACTCACCTCCCTAGGGTACACAGTCAAGGAAAACAAATCCAAACAGGTACTCACCCAAAGGATTATATTCCTGGGAGCAAGCCTGGACATAGCATCCCAGATGGCATTCCTTACACCAGAAAAGCAAATTTTCCTGGCAGCCTACTTCTCTCAACTAGCCACCAGACTCCAGTTATCTGCAAGGAAGATCCTGCAAGCTCTGGGGTTCATAGCATCTTGCATACTACTTATTCCATATGCCAGACTGCATTTGAGGAAACTTCAGTGGTACGTAAAAAGCCTTTGGTGTCAGCATTCTCAAGACCTGGAGACTTTTCTACCTATAATTCCTTGTCAATTTTCTTTGGTGGGCAACAGCATGCTTCCACAACAAGGAACTACCTTTCTCACCACCCCCCCCCCATCACCTAGACCCTCACTAGAGATGCATTAGACTATGCCTGGGGTGCACACCTGGATAGCAGGTGCATAAAGGGCCAATGGAACCCACAGCAAATCTCTCTGCACATCAAGCAAAAAGTGATGCTGGCTATCCATCATGCCTTGATAGCTTTCAAGCCCCTTCTCTCCCCAGGGGCTCTCCTGATCAAAATAGACAACACCACTGTAATGTGGTACTTCAAGAAGCAGGGAGGGACTCACTCCTACCCTCTATGCAGGCTGGCCATGACCCTTTGGCGCACAGCCTCTGCCATGCAACTCCACCTGTTAGCACTATTCCTACCAGGTTATCTCAACTCTCTGGGAGACCAGTTAAGCAGAAATCTTCTAGACCCACATGAGTGGCAGCTCAGCAGAAGAACCTCCACCCTAATAACTGAGAAATGGGACACCTCGAAGGTCGGCCTCTTTGCCTCCCACACCAACCATCAGCTCAGCAAATTCTGCTCCAGGGAGCATCACTACATGGCTTGGAAAGTGGTTGCCCTGTCCTTCCCCTGGGTCAGTCTATTGGTCTATGCCTTTCCTCCACTACCTCTCATCCCCAGGGTGCTGCTCAAAATAAGGGAGGAAAAAACCAAGGACAGTTCTTATAGCTCCAGACTGGCCTCACCAGCACTGGTACCCCTTGCTACGCAGCCTGTCCCCACTGCCACCATGCCATCTTCCTCAGATTCCAAACCTCCTGACCCAGAGGGAAGAGGAATTCATGTATCCCCAATTGCAGACAGTGAATTTGGCAGCTTGGCTTATTCCCTAACCCCCGATCAATCTGCCAACCTCAGAAAACAAGTTCTAGATGTTATACGTAAGGCCAGATGCCCTAGCACTAGGAAGTCTTATGCTGACAAATGGAAAAGATTCTGCACCTGGATTCTGGCTAAGGGAGCCAATACGGCACAGCCCTCCCTCCCTCTCTCTCATCCTGGATTACTTAGCTGACCTACTACACAGTGGCCTCTCTTTTTCCTCTGTTAAAATTCGTGCCTCTGCTATCTCTGCTTATTTTCCCACTGAGCAGCCCCTTTTTTAACACCCCTTGATCAAACAGTTCCTAAGAGGGGCTAGCAACTTGAAGCCACCCAGATTACCAACCCCAGCTTGGGACCTTAACTTTGTTTTGGAAAAGCTCACCCTGCCCCCCTCCCCCCTTGAACCAGCTTTTTCTGAAGAGCTAAAATTTCTCTCCTGGAAGACAGCTTTCCTTCTGGCCATCACTTCAGACAGAAGAGTCTCCAAGCTGCAAGCACTCATGGCTGTGGAACCCTTCATCATCTTCCATGCTGACAAGGGTATCCCTCAGAATTAACCCATCCTTCATGCCCAAGGTGGTGTCCAGTGTGGCTCTCAACCTATCCATTAATTTTCCAACCTTTTTTCCTAATCCTCAGAACAAGTGGGAAAGGATCCTGTACTCTCTAGATGTGCACAGACGGCTCAGATTGTATATAGACAGGACTAAATCCTTCAGAAAGTCTGATCAATTGCTGGTTAGCTTTGCTACTGGAGCAGAAGGCAACACTATCTCCAAACAAACCACTTCCAAATGGATAGCACACTGCGTCTATTTCTGCTACAAACAACAAGGAAAGCTTCCCCCCAAGGGGGTCAGGACTCACTCCACCAGAGCAGCCTCCACCTCTGCAACTTTCCTCAGAGGAGTCCCCACCAGGGACATCCTGGAGGCTGCCATCTGGACATCTGTTCACACTTTTACCAAACATTACCACCTGCCTCTCTTCTCCAAATCCAGGGCAGGGTTTGCCTCTGCAGTCTTGCAGGGCATCCTAGCCAGCCCATAGTTTCCTTGACTGCCCCCACCCATTTCCTCAGCTTTGGGAATCAACCCAAATGTGATGACTGCAACAGTGAAACAGGAAGAACATAGTACAGTTGTGTACACTTACCATAAATGTAGGTGTTCGAGTGTATTCACTGTTGCAGTCCTGGTTTCCCTCCCTCCATCCCCATTTTTTTCTTCTCTTTCCTTACAAGGAACATGTTGGTATTTACTTTCTACTGTGGGGTTCTTCCACCAGAACCTGTCTCCTACTTGAGGGCTCCTGACAAGTTAGGGCAAGAAAAACTGATGTAATGGTGTCGGCTGCCTTGCTTTATACTAGTGACGACCTGACGTCAGTCCTGAAGTGACAGCAACCGATGCAGAAATACTAAGCCTCTGGTATTCGGGGTGGCCGAGGGCTACCTTGGCAGGGATAACCCAAATGTGATGACTACAACAGTGAATACACTTGGAATATCTACATTTATGGTAAGTGTACACAACTGTATTTTCTGCTAGGTCTTGTTTTAGCATTCTGCTAATAAAGGTATTCTTTTACTTAACAATCTTACTTCTGCACTGCCTTTTTCTTTTTCCTGTCTTCTCCTTAACACCCTGTCATTGCTCCCCACTTTTTCTCTTCTCTGTACTACTATATTTTCATCCTGCTTCTCACTTCTCTCCAGTTCATCATTCCCTCTCCCTTCGCTCTAATTACTGTCACTAATACTCACATTTCCTTTATACCTCTTCTTTTCTCTCTTTCACTCTTTTCTCCCCTCCTTCCTTCCCTTTCTGCATTTATAAAGTAAAACCCTTCATGCTTTTGTCTTTAAGTTAATTTCTTAGATTCTAACTTATTGTTCTACTTTTAATGTCAAACCCTTACACTTTTTTCTCTTTTTTCTTAATTTCTTGTATTGTACTCTGTATTATATCTTATTACTGTCCCTCTATACTTGCACCATTTTCAATCCTTTTGTTTCATTATTTTCTTTATCAAGATTTTAGCATGCTATGTAATTTCTATGGCATTCTTATGTAATTTGTAATCTGTATATACTTGATAATTTCTATGACATTTTGTATTTCTTGAAATTTGAAATATGTGTGTTTTTGTAGCTTTATTTCATTAGAGCTTTTCTCCCCGGGCCTCCACTGAAAGTGGGCTATCCTGGCCCAGTGCACTTTCCAGGTAAACAAATGGAAAAAAAAAATAATTAAACCAACAAAGCAAGAGAGCACATAAAGGCAAAGCAAAATAAACCACATCAACGAACTTGAAATAATGGAGCGTTTTTTGAATGAATGTTTTTTGGCTTGAAGAAGCCCACAAGGGTGAAAGCGCTTGCCAGTTTTCCTAAATAAAATGTTTTTGGACCTAGTATTTGCACTTTCCAAGTTTGTTGATGTTTATTTTGTTTTGCCTTTACGTGCTCATTTGCTATGTTGTTTTGGTTGCTTCAGTTGTTTGCTGCAACGAGAGCACACTCTCCTGGGTAGCTACGCCTGTACTTTTAAAATAAAATAATTGTTTAGTAAGCAGCCTGGGATGTTATCTGGTCTTATAGGGGCCATATTTTTGGCCTTGGAGATTCTTGTATGACCTGTTCTTTGGAGATACTCAGTAGAGGATTGATGTTAGGAATGCTTTGGGATATGTCTTGTGGGGACAGGGGTGAGAAGCTGGGCATTCTCTTTTAGGTTTTGGACATAGCTAAAGAATACCTTATGACACCAGAAGCTAAGCCAGTTATTGAAATTAGTTATTTTTTGTCTGCATCCTAGCATCATCCTAGGTGAAGGTAGAATACTGCTTAGGGATAGAGACATACCTGCCTAGGACACATAATCTGAGAGTTCGTTCATGTCTCTCTAAGTATAATCCAGAGAGGTACGTCTCAAGTCATTCACACTAACATGTACTGGCAGTGTC
Organism: Protopterus annectens; assembly: GCF_019279795.1. Lineage (NCBI taxonomy): Eukaryota > Metazoa > Chordata > Ceratodontiformes > Protopteridae > Protopterus > Protopterus annectens. The sequence goes on from NC_056728.1 coordinate 932,475,079, forward strand.
ATAACAGTACTTGTTGCTGAGCAACTTGAGTGCGTGCATGAATTGACAGATCCTAGCTCCTGACAGGAAGCTGACTGTGACCTTCTCCTTATCCATCCTCGTGAGGGGACATCTCTGTGTCTCTCTATTGAGTCGCCTATAACCAGAACATTAGGTTTTGAGGTGTTTTGCTGTTAGGGCTTAATTGTTGAGACACTGATGTGTGTGGTGTTGTGTAGCTGTGGATTCCGTTTGTGCACCCATATGTGTATGTTTGCACTTGGGAGGTCTCTGGTCTTTTGGTGGGATCTTAGTGAGTCCTTCACATATGTGGGTTTATGTGTCTTGACCTTATCTTGTCTGAGAGGGGAGTTGTGTGTGCTGACAAACTATTGTTTGTCTTGTATATTGCTATGTGAGAAGACTGATTCTAATTTCATAGTTACATCTTTCGCATGCTGTGTGTGTGTTTTTGCTTTAGGAGCACGTGGTTGGCAGTATACAAGAGGCAATTGCTACTTTGCCTCAGGATGCCTATGTAAATTAGGTTGGCTGGAGAAATGGTGGGAAATTGTCTGTCCATTATGGCAGGTATGTATTGTATTAACTAGTGGAGATGGGCTAGATGGATGCTTATAATTTTTGTAGCCATACCTGTAATTTGTGACCTCTCCTAGGAATTTTACATTTTCTAAAAATTTTGAACTTCCTCCTGAAGGTTGTCCCAAAACAGAATGACTTATCAGAGGACTTCCATGCCAAGTTATTTGACTTTCATGTGGTGGATGATTTGCCCAGAAGTCCATTCTTTGTCACAGGATTCTACTACTTCAGTATAGACACCTGCTTCTCAGGCATACAGCATTTTGCCACTATCATGGATTTTTTCTTCCAAAGTGACAAAATACTATAATTTTGCCCTGCAATGAGGTATTTCCCAAGGAAAGGGGTCATTTCTTAGGGTTGCATAGTCTTGTTCATTAAAGCAAATAATGTCTTTAATAAATATGCTACTTTTTTGTATCAGCAGAATTAGTCTTTGGTCCTCACAAGCTGTTATACCCTTGTAGTCAAGTGAAGGCATGGCTTACTATGTCCAGTAAAATAATATTCTAATATTTCACTGTCCTTCTGACAGGCTTATTCCCTTCAAGTCAGAGTTAAAAGAGCATTTTTAATATGTCATATGGAGTCTCCTAGCATTTTAGATAAGATTTCATATTGATTAAAACTACAGCAATATATGTGTACATCCTATGTAGTGGAAGCTGTATGAAAGCACAGTAGACGCTGTGGAGAAAAGTAGTTTGTTGCCACTTGCAGAGATAGTTATATTTATCCATTTAGAAGTACATTTTCATCACTCTTCAAAAATAATTTTAATTGTATCCTATGAAACTTCAAATTAGTAACAAACTTGAAGTTTGTTAACTTGCACCTGCACTAGAATAAGATGTCTTTATCCATTCTGGTATGGCTAGTCTTAATGGTCACATTTAAGGCTTGAATGTCGAAAAAAGGTACAAAATCATCTATTTCAGAGAAATACTATGTCAGGTATTCTGCTCAAGTTAGAAGTTTTTGTTATTTAAAACCGGCACCCTTGAACAATATTGATGTATTCTTGTATTATTCTACTGTATACTGGGAGCTTTTCTCCCCAGGCCTGCGCTGAAAAAGGGCTCTGTCCCAGTCTGACTATCCCAGTCAACAAATGTCAAATAAATAAATTAACACATCATCCATTCAGATTAAATCTAACATGTTACTGGCTACAAAATGAAGCAGATTTTAATATGCTTGTAATTGAACAACTCCCAGAGGTTATGGGATGATAGCAAAGTTACCGAGCTCAAACTTGACTCACTGTACCTGTCTTTTGATTTTCAAAGTACAAAGAACTTCATCTTGCTTGCATATGCTCTTTGATTTCAAACCAGATCACATGCTCAGTTTAAATTGAAACACAGAACAGTTTTGATTCTGTGTTGAACACGAGTTGTCAGACAAACCCATTCAAAATGGATAGTCTGCATCACCAGTGTTATCAGAAAGCAATAACAGTCTAACCATTGGAAAAGTGTTACTCTCAAAAGCCACTAAATTAGGTGCATGGCTAGTTCTACATTGTATCTGTCGATACTTTCTTGTAACATTATTTTCTTGACCTGCAACTCCACGATCTGGGCATACTTTAGTACCTCCATTCCTTAGTATTCAGGCTTCTGAAACCTGTCCCTTAAGCTGCCCTCTGATTTCTTCCACCCAAATGCATTAGTGCTGAGATTCAGTCCAGATCTTGACTCAACACTGAGGATCTCTAATGTTAAAAATGAGACATGATGTTATGCCAATAGATGTTCTTCCATATCACTGTTGCAGTATTCATAATCCATGTGCTCTCCTGCAAAGGATAGCCCCTATGTCTGGCCAGTATACCAAAGCCTTTCATTTTTACCAGCATTGTATGTCAGATATATGCTCCCCGCATCAACATAGGGCATCAAGGATGATGTATGATTACTCCAGATTAGGAACAACTTTGCTGCAGCTCTGAACATCATAGCTGTACGTTGGTATGGGTGTCCTTTGCTGTGCTGGTTATTCTGAGCATTTTACAGATAAGTACTCCAATGGGGTTCGATTTTCTTTTCTTTTATAGTGCATTTTAGGAGTTCATGTCATCCAAAAAAAGCAAAATATCAGTATGGGAGGCAGATTCCCCATAAAGATAATCACTATAAAGGATTGTTTTGATTAGGCACTTCTCACAACCACAGTCAGTGCCCTATTTGTCAGGCATTTCTGCTGAAGACTCTTTGCAGCCATCTGTCTTCTCTTTCCATTTGTCTTAAGAACCACTGTCTCAGGTTTTTGCCCCAGGGTACTATGGCTGAATCCACACTCCCCAATGTACAAGCTGCCTCTTATGAAAAAGGCTAAAAAGTTAAAGTCTGATACTGCTGCTGTCCAGCCTCTGCCAGATGTCTCTCTTGAGGTGGATGATATTCTTGAAGACTGCCCAGTGCCAATGTCAGATGTTCTTCGTGTTTCACTGTTGCAGTCATTACATTTGGGTTATCTGCTTGCAGTAGTCCTCAGTCAGCCTGATTAACAAAGTCTTGGGTCCTGCTTCGGATGCTGTCCCTTCTTCCATGACGTCAGGGGTATAAAACATGCAGCTGACGCCATTAAATCAGTCTTTCTTGCTGTGCGGTGTCTGAAGCAGAAGCAGTTCGTAAGTGCCAGTCGGCTGACTCCTGAAATTTTTGTTTTCGATTTTCAGAACTGAAATCTTCAACTAAAGCTAAGTACCCCATTGGGGAAACTTTTTCTTGCTCCTTACTGATGTCAGTAAAAGTTAATAATTGCGTTACTTGTGGAAAGCAAATACCTCACAAAGATTTTCATTCGTTCTGTATTCCTTGCCTGGGCCCTGACCACAACGTACCTTGCTGCCAGTTTTGTACTTTATTTAATCAGTGCACTATCCATCGTCGGTATATTTTCGCCTCTAAATACTTCGGTTCTTGGTTTAATTATCCAGAAATGTCGTTGATTAGCCATCCGACTATCGGGATTCTGAAAAAGTGCAAAGATAAAGACAGAGACAGGCCATCTAGGTCCAAAGCTGCCGACGACACTTCTCCTAAGCCAGTCGCCAGTTCGCTGGTACTCATTGAGGTGCTTTTGCAGCCCCTGATACCCACAACTTCTGATTCGCAGGCCTCTACTGAGACCCATTCGGAGTTCCTGTATGCCAAGAGATGCTTCAACTGTGGAACCTGCAGATGTCTCTACCTTGGATGGGTCCGGAGCCGCTGTGCAGGCACTGGCTTCGGAGGGTGTATTCATACCTATGGACTTGTATATTAAACCGACGCCTCCTTCTTCATTTAGGCCTAAATCTCAAACTATGCCTAAGAACCAATGCTCAGGCCTCTATGCCTAAAAAACAAATGATAAGCATGGCTGAAGATCTTATAACTTTAATCAGGGGAAGCCAACCTCCCCCTTCTAAGAGACCTAGGACTGAAGTTGTTTATGAATCTTCTGACCAGGATTCTGATTTTTCTGATTCTTATAATCTGGATTTGCCCTTATCTACTTATGAGGATTCTGATGCAGAGGACTCTGTTCCCTCTGCTTCCCCTCCAGAGGATTTTTCTTTTGGTAAAACCTTACATACTCTAAGGGAGCATGTCCACTGGGAAAGCCAGGATTTTTCTGATTCAAAAAAGAGGCTTAGGGATCTCTTACTCCTGCCTCAGCATAGGCCTTTAGCTATACCTTCTGTACTAGACATTGTTGATGATGCCTTTTTGGAATCTAGTTTGGCCCCTGATTCTTTGCCTCCTGCTCCCAGAAAACCTGACAGATATTACAGGGTTCCTGATTCACACAAGTTTCTTTTTAAAAATCCTATTGTGGATCCAGAGACTATTTCACAGGGACCCAAGGGCATTAAGGCTTTAACTGCTATAAATCCTACCCCTTCTGATACAGACTACAGGGCGCTGGATAGATGGGGTAAGAAGGTTTACACTTCTGCAACCTTGGTCATTAGGGCTTTAAACTGCCAGTTTCATATGTTAAAAGTATCAACAACATATTATTGGGTTGCTTAAGCAGAAAATGATGTTGATTCCTGACTGTGCTGAAAGTAAAGAATTACAGGATTTACTGCGTTCTGCTGAACAGGTTGGTAAACATACTTTGCAATGTGGATTTGATTCATTAGAGGCCTCTTGCAGGGCTGCTGTCACTGGGCCTGTGCTCAGAAGACATGCTTGGCTTAAGGATCAATCTTTGCCTGATAATGTTGAAGCTAAACTGTTGGATGCTCCTTTAAATCAGGACCGCCTGTTTGGCAACAAAGCTGAGGAAGTTCTTAAAAAGATGGAAGATAAAGCTAAATCTATGCAAACTGTTAAAGATTTCTTGCAAGTTCAGTCTCCTAGATTTAGTATGCATTGGCCCTCTAAGAATTGGTCCTTTCCAGCCCCATCCAGGTCTTCTCAAGCCAAACCTAGACACAGCAGAAACCCCAGATTTTGGTCCCAGGGGACACACAAGCCTAAGCAGTGGGGGATTTCCACACCCAAATCTGGGAGTAATAAGACTCCCCCTATGGAAAACTGTCTCAATTACTTGCTTTTAAAACTTCCAAGCACTTCCCAACTGAATGCTTCTTTAGGCGGAAAGATTGATCTGCAGGCCAAAAACTGGGAACTCATTACCCAGGACAAATGGGTTTTAAATATAGTGTCCCAACTATACAGATTTCACTTCCACATGTTACCAACACCAAGCGGGTGGCCAGACCTACCCCCAAATCAGTGGGCAGAGGCCCAAAATCAAGTTCTCTCTCTCTCTTTTAAGCATGGGGGCTATTTAGTTGGTACCAGAAGAGGAAAAGGGACAAGGTTTCTATTCAAGACTTTTCCTGGTACCTAGAAAAGGCAATACATGGCATCCTATCCTGGACATTTCTACTCTAAGCACCTTTGTGGTGATTCCAAAATGAAAAATGCTGACTCTTCACCAGCTGCTTCCTATGCTAGGCCAAGATGCATAGTTGGCAACACTAGACTTAAAAGAAGCATACCTGCACATCCCTATCAAGGAGTCTTGCAGAAGATACCTATGCTTCAAAGCAGGCTACATACACTATAAGTTCTCTGCACTACCCTTTGGCTTATCTACTGCACCCAGGATATTCACAAAGTGCCTAGCTCCTCATTGCATTTTGCAGGCAAAGAAAGATTCAAATATACTCATACCTGGACGATTGTCTAATTCAGGCAGAAAGCCAGGACATACTTTTGAATCATCTGGCCTTTGTTTAAAGGGTGCTGACTTGTCTGGGGTACACCATAAACGAAAAGAAATCACACCTGGTACACTGTCAACAAATTATATTCCTGGGAGCACGCTTGAATACAACTTCCCAGATGGCTTTCCTCATGCCAGGCAAGGCAAGTACTGCAAGCCTTGGGGTTCATGGCCTCCTGCATTCTTCTAATTCCATATGCAAGGCTGCATATGAAGAAACTACAATGGTATCTCAAAAGCTTATGGTGTCAACATTCACAGGATCTAGAAGCTATCATACCTTGCCTACGCCTAGAGTTCCTTTGGTGGGCAGAGGCCTGCCACCAAAACAGGGGACTACCATTCACACTACCCCCTGCCGCCCAAACTTTAACAACAGACGCATCAGACTATGCATGGGGGGGCTCACCTGGCAGGGAAGTGCATTCAGGGCAAATGGAACCCAAGTCAAATGCACCTGCACATAAATCAAAAGGAAATGTTAGCTGTACAGAATGCTCTGACAGCCTTCAAGGACCACATTCTTCCAGGACAGCTAATGGTAAAGACGGACAACACCACTATCATGTGGTACATAAACAAGCAGGGGGGGGGTACACATTCTTACCCCCTCTGCAGACTAGCCTTGGCATTGTGGAACACAGCCTTGAGCTACCAAGTGAATCTGCAAGCTCAGTTCCTGCCAGGAAAAATAAATACACTGGCAGATGGACTAAGCAGAAACCTCATGGACCCACACGAGTCGAAACTGGACCCAAGGATTTTCAGCACGTTGACAAGCAAGGGAGGAGCCCAGATATAGACCTGTTTGCCTCCCCCCAGAACCATCAATTGGACAAATTTTGCACAAGGATTTCCCACAAGCTAGCTTGGAAAGTGGATGCTCTATCCTTCAGCTGGAAAAACTATCAGTTTATGCCTTTCCTCCTCTGCCTCTGCTCTCCAAGGTACTACTAAAGATCAAACAGAACAAGCCAAGGACGATTTTAATTGCACCAGACTGGCCACGCCAGCACTGGTACCCCCTCTTGCACAGTGTGTCACGCTTGGCCCCATGGCACCTGCCTCAGACCCCTTCCCTGTTGTCTCAGCAGGAGAACCAGATTCTGCACCCTCAGCTGCAAACCCTGAACCTAGCAGCCTGGCTAAGTACCTAATCTCTCCTTTACCATCCCTCAGTAAATCAGTGATGGATATCATTTTAGAGGCATGGAGGCCTAGTACTTGAAAATCTTATGCTGCAAAATGGAAAAGATTTTGTGCCTGGAATCAGTCTCAAAGGATTAGCACAGCAGTGTCCAATTTACCTCAGATTCTACAGTACTTGACTGAGATGCTTCATAAGGGCTTGTCCTTTTCCCCCATCAAAATTTATGCCTCAGCCATTTCAGCTTATTACAGCACAGAGCCTCCCCTCTTCTCTCACCCACTGCTCAAGCAGTTCCTTAGAGGGCCAAAAGTTTAAGGCCACCCAGGAGAGCTCCAACTCCAGCCTGGGACCTTAACTTTGTCTTGGAGAAACTCACTCTTCCTCCTTTTGAGCCAGCTGCTACTGCAGATTTAAAATTCCTTTCCTGGAAAACAGCTTTCCTTTTAGCAATCACTTCTGCAAGAAGGGTATCTGAATTACGGGTCCTTATGACAGTGGAGCCTTTCATCATCTTTCATGCGGACAGGGTGTCCCCCAGAACCAATCCCTCCTTCATGCCCAAGGTGGTATCCAATGTGGCTCTTAATCAGTCCATTCATTTGCCTACCTTCTTTCCTAACCCACAGAACAAAGGGGAACAGATACTGCACTCTTTATATGTGCACAGACAACTTAGATTTTACTTGTCCAAGACTAAACCTCAAAGGAAATCTGAACAACTGCTGGTGGCATTTGCTGCAGGGACAGAGGGAAAGCTATTTCAAAGCAAACCATTTCAAAATGGATAGGCGACTGCATTCATTTCTGCTGTAAGCACCATGGAAAACCTATCCCACAGGGCATCAGACCCCATTCAACCAGGGCTGCATTTACCTCCACAGCCTTTCTCAGGGGCGTTCCTACCAGGGACATCCTAGAAGCTGATACCTGGAGTTCTGTACATACTTTCACCAAGGATTATATTTGCCAATTTTCTCTAAATCCAGAGTTGGCTTTGCCACTGCAGTCTTGCAGGGTCTTATAGCTGGTCCTAATTCTATTTAAATTCCTCCTCCCATCCTTAACTTTGGGAATCTACCCAAATGTAATGACTGCAACAGTGAAACATGAAGAACATAGTACAGTTGTGTACACTTACCATAAATGTAGATGTTCGAGTGTATTCACTGTTGCAGTCCTGGTTACCCTCCCTCCAGCCCCCTTTCTTCTTTTGGCTATACCTCTACTCTCCCTTACTATGCTCAAAAGCTTTTTGGTTGGAGGTATATCCTTGTAATTATAGATTACCTCCCATTAGGGGGGCACCTGACATCTAGGGCAAGAAAAACGGATGTATTGGCATCAGCTGCATGTTTTATACCCCTGACATCATGGAAGGAAGGACAGCATCTGACGCAGGACCCAAGACTTTGTTAATCAGGCTGACTGAGGGCTACTGCAAGCAGATAACCTAAATGTAATGACTGCAACAGTGAATACACTCAAACATCTACATTTATGGTAAGTGTACACAAGTGTACTTTCCCTCTGCTGTTACCCTGTTGGAGACCAGCATGGTGCTGACTTCTCACATGTCCAATGAGGCTTTGCAGTTGTCTGCTGTGGATGTGTGGGGGGGGGATCATGGTAGATCATATCCGAGGGGCCTAGAGGAATTAGAGAATGATTGAGTCAAGGCAGGATTCTGAACTGCTGGGGTTTGTTGAGGCTGATCTCCCTCTTAAGAAAAAACAGAAGGCCAAGCACATTTCTACCACTCCCAGAGATCCTCATATTGAGTAGCAGGATTTTACTCAGGGCTTGTTTAATGCTCTGATGGCTTTGAGATCACCTCAGTGAGTTTTGGTTCTTAACTTCCTTGGTCATCTACCCCTAAGAGATCTAGGGAACCAGATTCCTCTGCTGTGGAATTGGACTTAGATGAAGATTCTCTACTCCACCTAAATGCCGTCACCCTTGGACTGTGGTTCTAAGTAGGAGGAGTTCTTATTCCTGGCTCCCCTTTGGAAGAATTGCACTTTGAGGATATACAGTGGTTTGGTTTACTGCATTTCTGACATCCAGAAAAGGTGATACGAGTTGTTGCAGATGGACTCTCCTATGCCTTTTGCTGTATCCACTGTTTTGGCTGCTCTGTTGGATACTTTTTCAGCTGCTTCTTTGGCTGCTGATTCCCAGCCTCCTGCCCCTAAGAAGCCTGACCATTTTAATAAGGTTGTTGAGCTTTCAGGTTTCTTTATAAGTGCCCTTTTTCTGACCATGCTGTGGTCTGTGTGTCTGCTAATAAGCCTCCTCAGCTTTTGCCTTCCTCTAAACTTCTTTCCTGAGACAAACATGGTCAAGCTGTGGAGAGGCTTGGGAGGAAGGTCTACACCTCTGCCACAGTGGCATTTCATGCCATTAACTATCAAACTCGTATGACCAGGTATATTTTATCTCTCTTGTCTAAGCTGGCAAGAGTTCTGTCTGACCTGCTTGATTCTGAGTCTAAGTCCACTGCTCTTTCTTTGTTGAGCTCCACATCTCAGGTGGCTCATCCCTCCTTTAAGTTATAGTTACAATGCTGCTAATTCCTCTCTAGATATGCTGCTTCAGGCTCTGTTAGGAGATGATATTCCTGGCTTCATCTTCAAGCTTTGCCTGATGATATTAAGGCTAATTTTTTGATGCTTCTCTGGATAATCAAAATCTCTTTGGTACTCCAATGGTGGATTTGTTTAGGACCATATAGGAACCAAGACAAGGTCATGAAGGACCTTATGCAAATTTCTGTCTTTCATTCCTAAGTCTTATTAGGAATTATCCTGCTAAGGCAGCCTTTGCTGATAAACAACCTTGTCAGCCCTTCAAAGGAAAGAAACTCCCTAGACATGTTTTTTTCTGGTGAACCAGCTTAGCTGCCTAGACCTCAAATACCTTCATTTCAGTACATATCTACCTTCATCTGATATCCTGCCTTCCCTTCGGCCAGGTTTCCTTATCTCCGACTGCCTGCGTCACTCCCTGTATGGCAGCAGATTACTTCAGACTTGAGGGTCCTTTCAGTCCTTGAAGGCAACTTCTTGGTATCTTCGTCACCCTTTTTGGGCATTTGTCAACCCTCATCAGATCAAATTCCCTAATTTTCACAGGTGTTGCAGGATTTACTAGATCAGGAGCATGATTCAACCTTCACCAGAGGTCCTAACAGGAACAGAGTTTTATTCTAGGATGTTTCTGGTCCAAAGAAAGGAAGTGTCTTGGAGACCTGTTCTAGATCTTTGTTTTTTTGAATACTTTCCCTCTAGACCCTGTTTCACCTTGTGCTCCCTTAAGCCTTCCTAGTTTCCCTTGATCTGAAAGACTCTTATCTTCATGTTCTCATTCACCCTCTATTCAGGAAGCCATTTCTTCCTCTTATTTTCAGTCCTCTGCGTTGTCCTTTGGTCTTTCCACAACCCCAAGGGTATGTAGCAAGTGTGTGGTTCCAGTCATAACTTTCTGTAGGCTTCAAGGAGTACAAATATTTCTTTATCTGGATGATCCGCTCCTTCAGACTTCCTCTCCATCCAGAGCCCTTCAGGATCTGCACTTTACAAAGCTCCTGTTGCACAGTTTGGTTTAAACTGTCAAGCTTCATATTCTATCTTGTCCTCTCAGCATCACATCTTCCTGGGATCCAAACTCTTCCAGTGTTGGCATCTCTGTCTGCTACCAAGGTACTTTGTAAACACCTACATCTAGTCCTTGTTCCCTGTTCCTGCCAGGGAATTCCTGAGGACTCTAGGGTTCATGGCCTTGACCATCCCCATGCTCCCTTTTGCCAAGCTTCACATGTGGAAGTTTTCAGTGGTGCTTGGAGTCAGTGTGGCTTTGGCATCATCACCCACTGGAGTTTCTAATTCCCTTACTTCCTTGTCACTGGTGGATTCAACAAATCTCTCAATCCAGGCATCCCTTTCCAGCCTCCTGCTCCATCTCAGGAGCATTTTGTGGACACTTCAGATCAGGGGTGGTGAACTGCTTCATGCAGTATGAGGGTTTATCATCTCTATCCCCCTCATCATTGACTGGCTCATATCAACATCAAAGAGATGCTGGCCTTTATCTTTGCTCTCCAGACCTTCCACTCCCTTTAATCTCCAGGCTCTTTAAGAGTTTATACAGACAACAACACAGTCATACTCTACATCAACAAGCGGGGGGCACAAGGTCCTATCTTCTTTGCAGACTAGCCCTTCAGGTCTAGGATCTAGCTATCCAAATGCAGGTTTCTCTACAGGCCGTTAACAATCCTTCAGGACAAAACCTGGTGGCAGCCTCTCTGAGCAGGTACAAGGCATACTCCCATGAATGGATGTTTCACAGAGAGGTGTTTCTGGGCATAGTTCATTGGTGGGGTACCCTTCAAGTAGATCATTTTGCCCCACTTCTGAACAGTTTCCTCTCTTTTGTTACCAGAGCCCTAAGTCTCTTGACTTGGAGGGTGGATACCATGTCTTTTTCCATGGAAGGGGATGTTCCTTTATGTTTTCCCCTTCTTCTTCTTCTCAGGATTCTGCACAAGATCAAACAGGACTGTCCAGAAATCTTGTTGGTGACTCACTTTTGGCCCAGACAGCACAAGTTCCCCCTCCTCTTTCATCTAGCCCACGGTAATCATCACAAGTTACCTCACCAGATGGATCTTCTCTCACAAGACAAGGGCTTTTTCCTTAACCCTCATCTGTTCACTTTTCAATTGACAGGGTGATAGGGTTTTAATCCCCTTTTGACACCATTTCTCTGAGGATGTGCTTAGGGTTCTGCAGGAGGCCAGTTAACCCAATACCAGAAAATCATATATATTCAAATGGAAGAGATTTTCTGTTTTGTGTCTTAAACTTCACCAGGATCCCTTTTCAGTGCGGGGGGGGGGGGTCCCTTTAGTTATTTCTTACTTGTGTGGACTGCTTCATGCTGGCTTGGCATGTTCTTCCGTTGAAGCTCATTTGTCAGCAATCACTTCTTAGCCGCAGGGAATAAAGCAAAGGTGCACAATCTGGTTGTAGAAGTATACCAAAATAAAATAAAAATAAAACCAAACTGTGGTAGTGCAAAGGAGACTTCTTGTCGGCCTTTGAATCTACCATTGGCCCCTCATTTAGAGGTGAAACAATTCCTGAAAGGTGCCCTCCACATCAAGCCTCCAAGAAAGCCCATCCCTCCTTTATGAGACTTTAATTTTGTTCTTCAGAAATTGACCCAGGCTCCCTTTGAACCTGCTGATGTTGCTTTTCTGCAACGTTGCACCTGGAACACTTTTCTTATTGGGTGCCCTCACCTCCGCCATGAAAGTTTCAGAACTCCAAGCTTTGATGGTAATTTCCCCTTTTTTTGATTTTTCATAGGACAGGGTGTCTCTTTGGACTAATCCATTTTTATGCCCAAGGTAGTCGATGAATTATCCCTTAATCAGTCTATCCAGCTTCCTTCCTTTTTTTTCCTTCTCCACAATCTGCTAGTGAGAAGGTTCTACACACCTTTGATCTTCATTGACAGCTCAAGTATTATTTAGATTAGACAAAGGCTGTACATAAATCAGAACATCTTTTTGTTTCTTTTCATGCCAGGACATTGGGTTTGGCAGTTTTTAAGCAAGCCATCTCCTCCTGGATTTTGAAAGCCATTTCCTTCTGTTATTCCTTTCATGGCAAACATCTTTCTGTCTGTTTGACCCTATTCTCCCAGGGCTGTGGCCTCCTCTGTGGCTTTCTTCAAGGGTTTGGACACCAGCTCCATTCTTGAAGCTGCTACTTGGTGTTCTGTGCACACCTTCACTAAACATTACAAGATGGATGTCAATTCTAGAGAGAGAGCATTTTTGCCAAGGCTTTCCTTCATGGGTTTGTGAAGGGTTCTTCACTTCACTAAACATTACAAGATGAATGTCCTTTACAGAGCCAAGATACCCTTCAAGGCTTTGTGGAGGGTTCCACCCTTCAGTACATTACAATTTGGATGTCATTTCCCAGAGCCAGGGTAGGATTTGCCAAGGCTACCCTTCATGGGTATGTGAAATATTCCTCCCTTCACTACATTACAAGTTGGATGTAATTTCCAGAGTTAGGGGGATTTGCTGAGGCTGTCCTTCATGGGTCTGTGGAGGGTCCCTATTTGATTTCCTCCTCCCATCCCTTACAGTAGCTTTTGTATTCACTTTGTTGGTTATGAGTACTGCGACAGTGATATGGAAGGACCTAGTACAGCAATATGTTACCGTAATAGTAAATGTCCTTCTCTTCACTTTTGCAGTATTCAGTCCCTCCCTCCTGCCCCCTTTTTGTGTTGGGAACATCTGCCTGGCTGAGGTGTCTTTGGCTTCTCCTTAAGTATTTCCTCTTTCACTGGATGTACATGTTCTTTCTTCTAGGGTGGCTGATGGCCTTCTGGGGCATTTCAGTTGTGAATCTGGAGTGTCTGTAGGTCACCTTGATGCCCTATGCTGACATGGGCAGCATACATCTTATGTACATCGCTGGTAATAATTAAAGGTTTTGTCATACTGGCCAGACATAGGGGATGTCCTTGGCAGGAGATCCTTTGGGTTATAGGACATCTGCTGCTATGGTAAGATTTTTACACAACTTTCTATGATGAGATGTACCTTGCTAGATCCCAGATGCCACTTCTTCATTCCCCTGTACCTGGATATTCCCTCTGTCTATTCTCTGCTGTTGTAGTTGTCTGTAAGCCAGCCAAGTATGTGCGTATTTATTACTTGCTTTCAGTGTAGGTGTCAGATTTTTATTATTTCTTGATTTTTAGAAGTGTGCTCACTAGTGGTTAGGGTAGATTGTTGGATCCTGGGTTTGGCACACACAGGCAGCTGGTATGTAATGCACAGACTGCATTTACAGCAGGTATATGCATCCCAAGTGTGGAATCCTACAAGAAAATATTGGTTGAGCAGATGAACCCAGTCATTGAACCATTAAGGGTCACCTTGCTGATCGACTTGTACAGTAAGAATTATTATTTTTTTTACATCTTTATTAAATCTTATTTTAAACAATGGCGCAGGTACACATATATCAGTAGAAAAGAAAACAAACCATAGTAAACTTTGTCATAATTTTCATGCAGTATATAGATGTGTTTTAAACAATTATCATTTACTCCAATATTAAATAGATTCAATAAATAAAGAATTGGATTGCTTGCTTCCTACCTTTCCTTAAACCTCATTCCTCCACCAAATGACATTTTTCTGCATTTATTCCTCTAAACTCAATTTATTTCTATGCATTTTGATTCTTACCTTTTCTAAAGCACTCGCTTCTGTCTATGTAGTCTCCTTTACAGCATGCAGTACTTCAATTACAGCTGGTTTATAGTTTGATTTCTATTTTCTAGTAATTTTTATGCAATTACATTGTAAGTCCCAGTGTTTTATATGACAATAAAAAAGAAAACTAGTTGTACAGTAATAGCTGCTCTAGATGCTGGTATACAGATTACTAAAATGGGCTGTCGTCATAATGTCTTTATGTATGATCTGTGTCAAAGATCTCTTTTCATTCTTATCCCAGATCATTTCTTCTGTTCTTTATTATCATGCACAACTTCTCTGGCTGGTAAAACTATACCTGATCTAGGTAAAACCGAGGGTACTGAAAGCATTTTCATTGGTTTACTTCTATCCTGATCAATAATGAAGAGCTTTTTTTGTTTAGCCTTTTTCCGCATATCCTTAGAAATAGTTTTTTCTTTTTTTATATATTTACATCTGGATCAAACTGATACATCGTCACCATTGCAAATCATGTTCTATTCTTCACCCATAAATAATAATCGCTGCTGTAATCTTATTACTGACAAAATTCTCTTAAGCTCTGTTATAGCAATTTTATGTGGAATATGAATATGTGCTAGTGTAATTTTCATCAAATGCCAATAAAGCCGTACTACCACAGGTCTACTATTATTGTCTTTTATTCCTCTTCTGTCACTATCAAAGCCTCTCTGGGAATCATTAGTATTATTCCCCTTTTTCTTTGTCCCTGATATGCTGCTGAGTATCCACCCTGAAATCCTTCTTCTCAAATTAACATGCTAATTTCTATCCAAATGTGTCTTCTCCAGCATTGCTTAATGCACTTTACACTTAATATAATTGAATACTTTTTGTTTTTTTGCCTATAACAGTAAAATAATGTCCATTCCTTGATAAAATGGACAGAGTACACAATATAATAGAAACCTGTTATACATGGCTGTTCTTTTGAAGGCATGTTTCCAACTTTTAGCTTATATGCATACACTAATGTTTAGCAGGTTGATCTGTTATGTAATCACTGCTGCTCATCTCCATTTGAACTAATGTCACATTTTCAAGAGTTTTTGCATCAATGAATACACGTAAATAAATACATACATCATAGGTAAATATGTACATAGATTTTTAGAACCCTCCTTCACCTTTTTACTTACAAACACGCAAAATTATGTACATTTTCAAATAATGAAGTTTACCCCTTCAGATAGGAGCATTTGCCTCAAATTGATGTTTGTACCCTCAGGCATTACATATTCTAAAGTTAAAGTTACACATGCTAAAGCACATATTAGAGCCTGTCTTCCCACTTACAGTGATTTCTGTTTGTTCTTCTCCAAGATGTCAAAACTACAGCTTGCATGCTTTCAATGTACTTTATGAAAAAGTACCCCGGCTGTATCTGTAAAAAGACTTGTTCACTGTTACAAAAGTATTAAAGCTGCTGGGCAGACAGCTAATTGTATAACTTATTCACTTCCGACAGTTTCATAGTTCATTTATTTTTCAATGATCTGCTTGTCAATGTATCTTTAAATGCTAATTACTTTGTACCTCATCCATTTTAGTCAGTGCACAGTGTTTAGAACTGTAATGGTTCATAGACTGGTACTAGGCTAACAACCCAAGGGGAGCCTTTCTAAACCTAGTCAAGTATTCCCAAAAGAATAATCGAATAATGGTGTCCTGTTCCTGTATCTAAATAGAACATTGAGGGCCAGGCATTTATAAGCTATCTTTGTCCATAAGAGCAATGGATGCCAAACCCAGTGTAAATTTCCTGTTCCTCTTCCACTGGTCTCTGTTGCACTTCAATTGGGTAATAGATGGACTCACTGGGATGGGACTCCTGCTCCATAGGAGAGGCAATCTTTCTGACACACATCTGTCTCTTCAGCATACTCTGTTTGTCACAGACAAAATTCAGGTCCCTAGACCTTGTATTTCTGGTACTGACTCATAAGTGTGGGGTTTGCAAATGTCTTGTAAGCCAGGCATAGATCACCACTTAACAATCTACAGTATAAGAGACTGAGTATAGTGGAAAGGACTTTAAGGCACTGTGTAAGGCAGGTTTGTTATCCCTTGTATTCTTTTTGTAAGGAATCTCTGAGGTTGCTGTAGTTACTGCTGTCTGGTTAGGTATATACCAAAGGTTACATTTTAATGTATGATTGATCTGATAAATGCAGAGCACAATGAGATAATGACTTCATTGGACCTGGATGCCATGCCTAACTTTTATAAGTTGCGCAACAATTTTCTCACCACTGTGGCCATGTGTTCCAAGTGTTTTTGGCCTTGGAAAGTGCATTGATGACCTGTTTCCTAGTGATGGTTGAGGGGATTATGGCATGCGGTATTTCCTTTGGACTGTCATGGGGGGAGTGGATGGAGAAATTTGAGCTGAACTTGTCAGCCAAAAGGTTCGCAATGGCCTTCAGTTTGTGTTGGTAATGCCATTTACAGTAAGTTCTACCCATTGCTGCGTATTTCCCTTGAGGTTACAGACATAGCTGTAGTAAGCTTTGTGGTTGTCCATTGACTGAAAAGCTATTTTTTCTTCAAAATTAGCCTTTGAAGTATTATCTAACCCTCTTAGCTGCATGTATAGATTGGTCAGGGGACTTTTAGTATGTTGAGCCTTATTCCTCCTATGCTTAGCCAATATTTTTTTCTTTTGTTGTATAAGTGATTGATATTGTGATTCCACTTGGGTGGCTTGTCCTTTGAGTTTGTCATATTCTTAGTATGAGTGGCACAGCTTGCTCTATTCAGGTTTCAGTATGGCTGTACAGAGATTTTGTAAATAGCTTATCATGTGCTATGGTGTTTAGGGGTGATGGGAATTTAGCCAAGGTGTCACTTAGTAGAGAGAGGTTAGCCTCGGAATAGTTTCTAAAGGTTTTTGGTTTTACTGGGTTCCCAGATTTAATTTTTATTTCCAAGTAATACTGCCTTATGGTCAGAGGAACATCTCACCCCTATGTCCATGAGTACAAGGTAAAGGATGTTCCTACCCCTGGTAGGAGAGTGAGCCAACTGTTCCAGGATGTTGGTATTAATGAAGTTTAGGAATTGCTGGGCTTGTACATTAGAGATAGTGTAGAACTTCCCGTCTATAGAGGGGTAGATGAGATCCCCCATAAATATATTGGGTTGAATAGTGAGGGACTCTAGTACATTGAGGTAGGTAGTATGGGTTTCCTTGGACATGAGGGGTACCTACAGGTTGTAAGGGTATGATGAGTTACACATGGAGGAGTTCCAGTGGGTCATACACTTTAACTAGTCTGCATGTGAGGTTGTTTTTAATGTAGACTGAGACTCCTCCACCTTTAGTTCCCTCTTGTGCAGTAGCTGATCTAAAGGTGTGAAAAGCATTATAACCTTGCACTGCCAGGGGTATTTTCTGCAAATTTAAACCATGCCTCCATAATAGCACAGATGTCTCCAAGGAGAGGAAGGCTTTCAGGGAGTGAAGTTTCTTGTTAAGACTTCTAGCTTTGAGCAGTGCCACCTTAAGATATTCCATCATAGGTTCAATGAAGTTGGGAGGTTTATCAGTTTCCCATTTCCTAAAAAAAGGCACTATGGAGGTAGAAAAGGCCTTTGCCAATATCCAAAGGCCTAGAGGGGATAAGTGCAGGCCATCCCTGGCAAAGCAGCATGGTCTGTCCTCCCAGGCTGCCAAATATTATACCCCTTTAGACTGATAACAGATGCTGAGCCAGTTCTTAAAATTCATCACTTTTTATTGGTAACCTGTCATCATCCTTGGAGAAGGTAGTATGCTGCTCAGTGCTAGGCTCATACCTTCCTGAGACACATAATCAGTGAGTTTAATAATATCTCATTTCATATAGTCAAGTTAGGTATGTCACAGGTCATTAACACCCACATGGACTATGACAGAGTCATACTGGTATCTGTGGTTCAATGACCTTAGTGCTTATGTGACTTGACAGATTCTAGGCCTTGGAAAGGCAGCTAACTGTGACTATCTCCTTACTCATCTGGTGAGGGGGACATCAATGTGCCTCACTATGGAATCACAAATGATCAGGAAATTTGGCAGTGCACTGGTTTGCCTTAAGAATTTGGCAGTATAGGTATTGGATACAGTGTTGCTACATGTAGCTGTGGGTGATGTTTTAATGGAGTGTTTATGTGACGGCTGAGGACCCTTTTCTTAATTATGCTGTGCAGGAGGTCTTAGTGCCTTTGGAAGGTTATCTGTAAGTGCCTCAGCATAAGTAGTTTTATGTGTAGAATCTTTACCCTGTGTGGTAGGCGTGATGCAAGTCTCATTGACAACCTCTGTCGGATTAGTTTTGGTTGTATGCAAGTGTATTTACACCTCTCACATACATTTGTTTTATTAAGAATAAGTGAGTTGTCAGTGTACATGAGGCAGTTGCTACAATGCCTCAAAATATCCATCTCAAACCGAGTGGCCACAGAGAGAGGCAGGAAGTGCAGATACATGGCTACTGATCTACTAGGGAGGAGTGAGGGAAATGTAAATATTGAACAGGTCAGTAACACAAGGAGAACTTGCTGAGCAACACTCAGCTATGTGCAGATTAGATGCTCTAGTAGTTACAAAAAATGTTTACACAGTAAGTGTTTTTTAATAAGAAACGTACACTCTGAGAGATCGACCTCTACACAGATTACAAGGGGGAATTATACTGCAAGAAACTGAGGTCTGTACAGATCATTGCTTATTGCCACTGCACAAAGAGCAGCAGTTCTAACTAAAGACTGTAGAAAAGGTTTAAGTGTAGATGTTCAATACAGAAACACTAAATTAATGCAAGCGTGACAAAAACAATGCAAAAAACAAGTGCCAAAGCAGGGGTTATGGTAATGTAAGTGTTCGCTTGCTTATAGGTTATGAGCCAAGCATTGTGCAACTGCAGTGCTTAAATAACAGAGGGCATTCGATAAGAAAACACACACACACACATCATGTGGCAAATGAAAACAGCAGATTCTTCTTTCCTTTATACAGTCCCAGACCAGAAAATGTCTCTGGTCCATTCTAGTCTCACTCAAGTGGAACCAAGGCAGTGCTAATTAAAGGCTGTAAAAAAGGTCAGAATGTGTAGATCTTCAACACGAAACAATTAATGCAGCTGTGGCAAAAGCATTGTGAAAAACAACTGCTGAAACAGTGGATATGGTAATGTAAGTCATAGCTTTTGTAGAGTTTATCAGAAACCAGCAACTTTCTTCTCAAGTAGCATAGTTGCCAAACACCTTGGAACTAGTTGGTTATGAGCCAAGCATTATGCAACTGTGACACTTAAATAGCAGTGGAGATTTGATAAAAAAAAAAAAAAAAAACACATGGCGCTGTGGACAACAAAAACACCCTTCTTTCCTTTACACAATCGTGGGCCAGAAAATGACTCTGGTCCCCTCCATTCTCATAAAGTGGAACCAATGCAGTTATAACTAAAGACTGTAAAAATGTTCAAATAGGGCAGATATTCAACTCAGAAACACTCAATTAATGCAGAGCAAAACAAGTGGTGAAACAGTGGCTATGGTAATGTAAATCTTAGTTTTTTTTTTTTTTTTATATATAGAGTTTAGCAGAAACCAGCAACACTCTTATTCTCCAGTGGTGTGGTTGCCAAATGCCTCCGGCACAAGGAATGAAATTTTAAACAAGCTAACCCACTAGTCAATCATATAAAGGTCCATTAAGATTAAAACCAGCAATTCCAAGCTCAGAAGGGTGTAGGCTATCCTTTTTTGCCAAAAAAGTGTAGACCACAAACCTTTTTAATTTAAAATAACTGATTTGGATCCCAAGTGCTTAAATCAGAACAAAGTCACTTAGAATAAATAACAGGCACAATAAGCCTTCAACAGCAGTTAGCAGCTCAGAATGGTGGAGGTTATCCTTTCCTCCCAAAAACATGTAGATTACTAGCCTTCTTAATGTAAAATAACTGTTTTGGTGCCCAAGTGCTTAAAACAGAACAAAGACACGTAAACAGACACAAAAAGTCTTCAACCAGCAGTTCTCAACTCAATAAGATTGTAGACCGCAAACCTTCCTGCACTCAGGTCACTCCACAACAAGTACAGATATGACTCTGTCATTGTTCTTGTTGATCTGAACGACCTGAGACATACCTCCCTGGACTACATGAAAAGAGACATGGAAGAGCTCTCCGATCTTGTAGCCCAGGCAGGTATGACCCTAGCCCTGAGTAGCATCCAGGCATCGCCCAGAATGATACCACAGTACAAGGACAAAATGATTGACTTCAACAATTGGCTAAGCTTCTGGTGTCATTCTAAGGGGATCCAATATCTGTCTGCCTGGGACGACATGGTCGACAGACCATGATGCTTTGCCAAAGATGGCCTGCACCTGTCATCCCTGGGATTTCGGATACTGGCTAAGGGTCTTGCCACCCCTGTAGTGCTTTTTTTAGGCAAGGTTCAAATGACAAATTCATCACCATAACAGGAACAGGCAAGCAAAACTGAGGGTAATGCTACTCAGTGCTAGAGGTCTAAATCTCAAAATGCACTCACTCGAGGCACTCCTTAAAATGGAGAACATAGATATCTGTGCAGTTACTGAGACCTGGTTCAAGGCTCTAGAGAGCACCCCTGCATTACCAGGCTGTAACTCGTAGCACACTTTTCCGCCATCTAACCTGGACCAGAACACCAAAGGCGGAGGTGTGTCCATATTCATTAAGGATATCGACACCTCCAGGCTAGTTGCGCAGCATAATGCATCCGAGGTTATCCAAGTGCAACTAACTGTCTGGGCAAAACTGCAATCAAAATTGTTGCTTGCTACTGATCACCGACCATGCCTCAGGATTCCCACTCCTCTTTTTTTTGATATACTGGAAAATATTAGGGTTCAACCAAACACCCTAATAATGGGCGATTTCAACTACCCCACCATTAACTGGGAAAACTGCTCATGTACCAACTCCTTTGCTCAACGCTTTCTGGAATTCATATATTCCAATGCCCTGGATCAACTTATCCACACCCCCACCAGGGGCAACAATATCCTAGACCTAGTCATTACCAACATGAGTGACTAGTGTTCCACACCTGAAGTCAACTCCTCGTTGGTCAGATCTGACCATTAGCTAATCACCCTAGACATCCACATCCCACCCCTACCCACCATTAAGGAAACCACGGTAAAAAATTTCTCCAAAGTAAACTTCATGCTTCTTAAGACAGACATGGCGAACTTCATGACACCCATGCAGATGGACAATACTGTTACGACTGCTGAATCCTACACAAATGCACTCTATAAGCACTTACACAAGTGCATGGATCATGCTATCCCAAACAGAACCAAGACGCTATCCTCCAAAAAAATGAAGCCAATCTGGTGGTCCCCTGCCATAAACAAACTGTACAACAGGAGGAAGAAACTGTTGCAAAAGAGAGTAAAATCCCATGAGTGGAGGAGCTCCCTGGTCAGCCTCAGTAAGAAGCTGAGATCCCTTATAAGATCCTCCAAAGCTAGCTACAAAAACAAAATCACCACTGATTCTAAGGTTAACCACACAGCATTCTATAGCTATGTCAAGAATCTCAATGGCAACACCCAGATCTCCTCTGAGTTACAGCACAACGGCATGAAAATTACAGAACCAACTGATATCGCCAACGTCCTGGCAGATAGGTTCAGTGCTAACTTTAATCCCCCCCTCACCCCTAAAGGGCTCATATCTATACAGGAAGAATGCAGAGTCCCTGTAATCACATCTATGCAGGTAAAACATCCCGTGCTGCATTTTACACTGTCTCCCCACCTTAGCACCATGTTCAGTCATAGTCTCATGCCAGGCTTTGTGCACACTGAATGGCACACAGAAACAGTTATCCCACTCCACAAAGGGGGAGCCACCACTAATCCTGGGAACTAGCACCCTGTTAGCCTGACGAGCCTGGTCTGCAAGTCCATGGAACGTATCATCATGGAACTCATAAACAAAGACGTTGGTAACCGCCAAACTCTGGACCCCACCCAGTTCAGGTTTGTAAAAGGCAGATCATGCCTTCTGAACCTGATTGACTTCTTTGAGGCAGTCACCAAAACCATAGACAAGGGTAAGGTGGTTCACACAGCCTATCTTGACCTTGCCAAGGCTTTCGACACCATCCCCCATTCTGGAATTATAGCTAAACTCACTAAACTAGGTATACATCCCTATGTCACAAGATGGATTGCCAACTGGCTTACTGACAGAACCCACACTGTAAAAGTTGCAGACTCCAAATCTGACTTCAAACAAGTGACAAGTGGAGTACCACATGGTTCAGTCCTGGGAATTCTCCTGTTTGGTGTCTATTTCTCTGAAGTACAGGCTAACACAGAAGGCCTCTGGCTAACGAAGTTCGTGGATGATTGCAAACTAGGAGCCATAGTCAAGTCCCCAAATGATGTAGACATCCTACAGAAGGGCCTCACTGAGACAGATGCCTGGTGTCAGAGGCATGGCATCAAGCTCATTGCCAAAAAGTCATTGTCATTCCCTTTGGTAAAAACCTCTGTACCCATGAACTACTACATAAACGTCAGTCTACTTAATGCCAAATGTGTGATAAGAGAACTTGGGACCCAGGTGGAGAGTAGTATCTCCTCTGATAATCACATTGCCACAGTAGTCAGGAAATCCTTCTATGTGGCACACCTCATCACAAAAGGGTTCTCATCCAGGAAAAAGAGGTCATTGTTCCCCTCTACTCGGCACTCATTAGACCCATTATAGAGTACAACACCCCTTTTGGAATGTACAATCACAAGATATCTGCAGCAGCTGGAAAGGCCACAGAAGTACCTCACAAAGAGGATTACTGGCCTCAAACAGATGCCCTCCACTGACCGTCTCAAAAAACTCCAGCTTTACTCTGTAGCTTATCGCACACTCCGAGGAGATCTCTGCCTAACATATAAAGCTATGTTACACCCAGAGCTGTTGGACATGCTACACCTAAAGAAATCCCAATCCCTCTGAGCTACATGCTCTAGGGACCTAAACCTTGTCACCGCAATAAGCAGGACATGCTGGAGGGATATATACCTGTCCCAGAGACTTCCTATACTCTGGAACAAGCTACCCATGTATGTCAAGCAAAGGTCCTCATTAGCACTCTTCAAGAAAAATCTTGATGAGTGGATGGGAAATAGGAAATACACCCCCAGGATCACTTCTGTGGCTCTGCTCGACAGGGGCACAGGAAATTAACTTTCTTGGGTGACGTAAGCCAGGGAACCTTGTTGGCTAGGCTTACTTAGACCCTTGGGCCGATAGCCAAGTACCTACCTATGAACCTATAATGTAAGTAACTAGTTTGGAGCCTGAGTACTTAAATCAAAACTAAGGGGAATATAACAGTTGCAATGTAATCAGGCTACTAACAAGCAGTAATAATGCAGCAGATTAAATAAATGCAAATTGAACACTTTCAGAACATGCAGCAAAAAGCTAAATAAAGTAGGAATAACCACAAATACAGGAAAAAGCAGCTTTATAAAGTACAGTGTTTTAAGTGGGAAGGCAGGAAACGGAAGATAATTTAAGAGACTGAGGGTAGTACCTTCCCAGTTGATCAGTAGAATGAGCTGATGAGCTGAGACTGAGGACTGTACAAAATCAGATTTATAGTATAGTACGATTAATTGCTTGCAGCTGCAGACTGCTCATCTCCAAGTAAAAGCAGATGTCAATGAGGAAAAAGCTCATATCTTCGCAGCTGCATGAAAGAATCTTTATATATTTCACCTAGAATACACTGTTCAGACCTCTTGTGATTAAGTGCTTATGCCTGTAGACCACTTGTGTCTTACTGAGTACATTTGTTATGGAAAAGAAAATAACTAATAACTTTGCAAATACTGAAACTGTAATTTTCCATGCCTTTCATTATTTGGTCTTATTTTACTTGCCTATTTATTTAAAAAGTAACTATAGCTTAAACCAGGGACATAGACATCTATCCCTGTAAGAACATGAGAAATATCTTAATTCTACATATAATGGGTTTAGTGCACTTTTATATCCCCCTCCCCATCCAAGCCTTTCATGCTTATTACAGTGTGAAGCCTGGCTGGATTACAACTAAGAAGTACTTTCTTGGTTTAATATCTTTAGCACATACATGAGCCACTGATGACACTCCATCACCTCATATTTAAAAATACCCTATTACAAAACTGCTGTACAGTATAACATGCAAATTATATCACAAAATTCTTACACAAATATTGATAACAACAAAACTATTTTTACCTACAGTTACTTCTTCACTCCTTTCAGTGTGTCTCTAAACATTAATGGCATAATGTTGGGGAGATGATTTACAGTTCAACCAGCTAACAGTCAACTCATTTCCAGTTTTTTAAACCACTTTATGTAAAACCACACTTCGCAAGTCTAATCCTGTGTCTAATGGGATTGACACTTTACAGTTTCCAATTTATTCACTAATTGTACAGTGTTGCTGGCCTTCCTGACCATCTCCATCTCCTAGTTTCAGTCAATGGTTCAAGTCTAAATTACTCCTGATTCTTCTAGTCAGTGCCTGCATTTTTTTTTGTCACTCAAACATTTTCCTTTGGAGCAATGGAAAAGGTTTTATTGGCAAAGTCTGCGTATGATTTTGCTATTGTCAGAAAGAGAAGGACTCTCTTCTGTTTTCTGGCTGACTTTCTGTTGGTTAAACTTGATCTTCTCCTCAGTGTGTTCTGCATACAAACATTACTTGAAAAACATTCTAAAGACAGCCGAGAATGCAGCAGGTTGAACTTTGCACCTGCCTGTCAACATTCCCTTATTGCTATGATACATTTGCTTCTGTTGTGCCTGATATACAGTGAATAATCATTTTCCACAATTACTCTGTCTCCAATTTTTGTTACTTGAATACTTTTCATGTCTTCCACATTTTTGCCATAAGTATCTCTGTTAGTATGTTTGTATTTTTACTGATATCCTTTGCTGGATTTGGAACATATACACTCTTTGCTCTTTCAGTTAACAAATCATGATGTGGAACATCAGTTCATTTACTGACTGGTACTTTTATAACATTAGGCAGTATGTTCCTTCCAGTTGCTGTAGTACAGCAGAAAATTGTGAGTTTTCTCTGTGTGCTTTGTCTTCCAGCTCTACTTTTTTGTGAAGCAGCTCTTTTTGAAGAGTCTCTTGTTAAGCCAGGCTTCATTTCAAACTCCAATTTTGCAATTATATCAGTTCATCTTTATAGCTAGTCTGCATGTCCTCCCCACGGTCGAGTGGTGTTCGAAAGACATGCGTGAATGGGAGTGCCTTCATTGAAGGTTGGGCGTCGAGCTGGCACCTCGGCACTGTAAAAATCTACTGCCAATCATTAGCAGACCGGAGTTCCGCTGTGGTGACCCCTAACCGGGAAAAGCCGAAAGAACAACACCACCAGTTCATCTGAATAGCTAGTTAAACCTTCTGTTTATTTACAGCTACTTGACTGTATATATTTCTTCAATGTTTAATGTATTTTAAATACCACTGAGTGCATTTTGTTTATTTTTTTCCTCTAAGTTATTGGTAGAAATATCCTGCACCAAAACTAAAATTTGAACTACTATTTTTGCTGAACTGCTACTACAAGATTCTTCCCAGACGGAATATTTTTTGTATCCCTTTTTGGTTGATTTTCTTTTACCTTCTTCATATTCCTTCTTTGCTGCCATCTGGACAGTATAAATTCACTAACAAATTTTACCCAGATTGATAGCTTTTACTGGCCTTTTCTACAGTTTTCATATTGGGAGAACTCTAATCATGCTACTGGTCATGTGCAACCATCTTGGAAGTAAGAATTAATTTGTTGTGTACTTTGAGGGATTTGTTTTGTGGGCCTGGTAGAGAAAGGTAGGGAAGTCTGGTGCTTTACTGGTGTACTATGAAATCTAGGTACATTAGGTTTTCACAAAGAGCAGACATTTAATAATTTTCTGGAGATTCTCTGTAATTTGCTAAGTGGGATCTTTAAGAATAGGCCTGACTAAAAGGGATATTAAGGGCCATTTGCTTCATTTTTTATGGAAGGAGGAAAAACTCAGCCAAGTAATCCAATGCAGACAGACACTGGAGATGCCAGCTGTTGGATCTGTGACAGTGCTGCTATAATTACCGAGAGCCTAATGCAAACTTACATCATGGTTGTAGCAGGAATGCATTCACCACATGGAAAGGATGACCACTCTTCTCCTCCTTTTTTCAGAGGAATTTGTAGCCATATAGATATGCTGCATAACTTGTTCAACTGTCCTTGAACTCTGCAGTCACTGAAATTACTTTCTTGGAACTGACGTCAGTTCAGTGAGAATTTTTAAAATAGGAATCAATTAAATATTTTATGTCTGAACTCTACTTCCAATAAGAAATCCTTTATATAGGAAAGGAGCTGCTTCATGGCAGTTTTATCAATAAGAATAGTACAAAAGTAAAAACATTCCCGTGATAATTTAGTTTCCAGAGTAGTAGAAGGATTCATCTCTTAGTACTTTCACACTACACATTGGGGCAAGTTTCATTGTCATCTTTCCATTTCTCAGTGAATTAATATGTGCAAAGGTTTTGCAGACAATTTATCAGCATCTTAGAAATCAAACTAAGAAAAGAGTCATCAGGGATAAAAAATACATACTTTCTTACCTGCCAACAAAAATATCAGCACAACCCACAAAAGTTCTGGCATAACATCAATCACCTCCTTAACCCTGGTAAAACCTCCACCCCTGCTCCCCTCACTAGTAATACCACAGAGCCCTTATCCTCACAGTTCAACTCTCATTTCATATACTCTATCACTGCTCTTTTAAACAACAAACCAATCCTACCTCTTATAGTCCCTTCTCCAACCTCTAATGACACTAACTTGTTCTCCTTTAAACCCATTAAAACTTCCTACATAAAAAAACTACTTTCTAAACTAAAACCTTGCTGTTTGGCTGCTGACCAGTTTCCAAACGAGTACCTAAAACTTGCTGCTCCTTTCATTGCCTACCCTATATCCATACTAATAAATCGGTCTCTCTCTGAACGGTATGTACCCAGTGTATGGAAAATTTCTGATGTCATACCACTTCATAAAGGTGGCCCATTTAGGGATATTACAAACTACCATCCCATTGTCAAAATCCTACAGAAATGTATTCATTAGCAACTCATGAATCACCTCACTACTAACAACCTACTGTCCAGCTCTCAGCATAGTTTCAGGCCTAAACACAGCTCTCATTACTGTTGCAGATACCATTCACCACCTCAAAAATGAAGGACAGCTAGTCTCAGCTATTTTCCTAGACACTGTATCCCACCAGCTTCTACTTAATAAACTTGCCACTTATCATCTCACTACCTCAACCCTAACATGGTTCCATAGTTATCTATTTAACCATCAACAGGCTACTAAATGGGCAAATACCCTTTTGCCTCTATTACCAGTCACCACAGGGATACCCCAAGGCTGCATAATTGGGTCCCTCGCCTTTGTCATATTTAGCAATAACCTCAATACTGCCACCCAACACACCACCATCATCCAGTATGCTGATGACTCCTCTCTTATCTGCTCAGCCCACTCCTTCAATGTCTTTCGGCTTTTCCCGGTTAGGGGTCGCCACAGCGGAACTCCGGTCCGCTAATGATTGGCAGTAGAGGTTTACGTGTTGGCTTGCTGGGCCTAACGCACAACCTTCAATGAAGGAACGCCCGTTCATGCATGTCGCCACACAGAAGATGCTCTAACTGAGAATTGAACGGGCAACGTCTAACTGTGAGGCGACAACGCTACGGCAGCACCACCACCACAGTCAGCCCACTCCTTCAATAAACTGCAAAATAAAATGCAAAACTCTTTCCAAGACATTGAAAATTACCTCACCAGTCATGAACTCATTCTTAACCCAAATAAGACCAACCTCATATTCTTCTCCAACAAAACTTCCAAACTCAGCACAACACCCCTCTCCATAAACTCCTCTAGTGGGGCAATAATCAAACCCACCAATCAGACCAAGCTCCTTGGAGTTACAATAGATGATTCTCTAAAATTTGATAAACACATATGCCTTGGAATATAAAAAGTTCACTCCAGACTTGGTGCTCACTACAGGGTTAAGCCTTACCTTACACAACAAGCTAGACTTTGCACAGGTATATCTCACTTGCTATCCACCCTCCTCTACTGCTCTCAGATCTTTACAAATCTATCCAAAGCTGACCTAAACAAAGTAGAATCCTACTATAACAAAATTGGATAGGTTTGCTGCTAATCAACCCCATAAAATGCATCACTGTTCAGTTTTCCAACAACTCAACTGGCTGGAGCTTCCCAACCTATTACTGCTAAAGCAACTTTCAATTGCCCATAAAATAATTTACGACCCCACGAATTGTCCAACTCTTTCAAGCCTGTTACAGCCTAACACTTACTCCAGGCTCCTAAGGTCATTCAGTAAAATAATGCTAAAAGAATCCCTGTCTCACAACTACTATGGCAACTCCCTCTACTCCTATAAAATTGCCAAAGACTGGAACAATCTTCCTCAGCACATCTTACATATTCCAAACCTGTCCACATTTAAAACTACCCTGAAGGATTACTGGCTTTGCACATGTATTCCTCCTGGCTGGTTTTCTTCATTCTATTTTATTTCTCTTCTAGAGCATGAGATATCACATTTTCCTGCTCATTTTTGCATTTCTTGCATATTTGCTATTTTGGATAATGTACACGTTAACTACCTTTTTTAAATTTGTACTTATTTTTTTACTTACTGTGTATAGTTTGCTATACCTTTTAATATTTCTGTGATCGTGAAATATATTTTTTATCATACTTTAGACATTTGGTGTAACTGCTTACCAGTACTGTAACTTTAACAAATTTTTGTACTTTCTGGAGCTTTTCTCCCTGGGTCTGCACTGAAAACTGGTTTCTGACCCAGTCTGACACTACCAGGTTAACAAATGTAAATAAATAAATAAATAAATAATGCAGTCAGATTCCCTGCAATTCCATAAATGCAACTTGTTTTACATGTACCCCATCACGTACACCAGGCATTGCAAGTAATCGATCAAATGTTATTAAAAGAGGCACTGTGATGAGTGCCCTTAGATTAACATGGTCAAGGTTTTTATTCCTAACTATTCCTAGTATCGAATTTGTTAGTGCCTAAAGGTCAGTTCCAAATTTCTCAAGTCTGAATAATTTCTTAAATACAAAATCTTTCAAGATGGTGACTTTGAAAGCTATTTAATTGAATCATTTTTTATATGGTAACACTGGGAAAGGAATAAGCCTATCTTCAAATTCTAGTAAGGCATTCTCATAAGAAAAATACTTCAGATTGCAAATAGCAAGGCACCAATTTTCTTTTTTTAAATATCGCAGTCTGTCAGTGGTTGCTAGAATATATATGTTTAGCTCTAACGTTTGCACATCTCAGAAAAGAAAACATTGTTTCCCCCTGTCTAGATAACATATAGTGGGTGGCATAGTGAAGAGAACTGTTGACACATCATATGGAATAGTTTCAATATTTCAGTCTCTGGAATAGCAGTACATTGCAAAAAGTCTTATCTGAATCCTTTGCCTTCATCAACTTTTGTAGGAGTGCTTGTACCTTCGCTCTTGGATTGGATATATAGATAGTGCGGTAGAGAGCCCTGACAGGCTTTGCTGTGCAACAAGCTATCACAACAAAGATGATTTCTGATCTGTTTTGTATATCTTCTTACATCCTGCTGATGTCTCATACAAGAGTCCACATGAAGAAAATAACATCTCAGAAATTAATGGAACCAAGCAAAGAATTCACTAGACATGCTGATTCCTCTTCCTCCATACATAAAGAGCATATCCCAATGGTGGCTAGATATAGCTAACCTAACCATTGAGATGACACTTTGTGTCCATTGTCTGATCCAGTGTTTCAGAACCACGACATTAGGTTTTGCCTGGTGAGTCCACTTCAACAGCTTGTAATTACATAACTTGTCTCAACAGGAGAGGTCTCTTCACACTATTCTAAAAGCGTTGAAATGTCAAAAGATTTTAATACTCTTAACATATACTGGAAGAATCACGCAGATAAAAATAAGCAAAAAGGTTTATTTTACATGCATGGCGACATGCTACAAAGTACATGGTATGTCAGCAGTCTAAATTCTGTACACTTCACATGGGTTTTTATACCCTTCCCTGCACGTACACAGTGGCTGGTTGCTAGACAAGGAATTTCACTCAAGGCTGCAATTCACATCCTGGAGCCTTAGATGGTCAGAGGTCAGGCACAAGATAAGCTTGTGCCTGGATCAAGGTATCATCTGTGCATTCCTCTTTGGTCAGCAAATTCTTTACAAGAAAAACAACTTATTTTAGCTTATTTCTTTGCACGCAATGCAGTTTCACATTTTAACCCTATACAATGATACAAAGATGTTGAACACAAAGATTCTTACTACATGAAGGTAGTCCACATGTCCCTGATAGCTCTTCCTAACAATTTTCAGATAGGATATTTACAAATCAAAACAGACAATTTTACACTGATGTGGTATGTAAAAATTATTTATTTATTTTTTGCTTTTAAGTCACTGGTCCTGCCACTGCACTCTCCCTCCTTAACATCCCCTCACTGGTCCTGCCACTGCACTCTCCCTCCTTAAGATCCCCTCACTGGTCCTGCCACTACACTCTCCCTCCTTAACATCCCCTCACTGGTCCTACCACTGCACTCTCCCTCCTTAACATCTCCTGCGTCTCATGTCTTAATCTACTTTCTGCCCTTAACTCACTCTTTTTTCACTAGCTCTCTAATCTTCCTTGACTACTCTTTCGCTGTCTTCTAAAATCTATTAAGCAAATTACCTCAGAGAAACATTTTATTGTAATTGTCTTGCCTTCATGCAACTACATTATGATAAAACTGCGTTTTTGTAACCACTTACCCTAAAAACTATATTCCATCTTAATAACATATTTCTTTTTTACATCTTGAAATAGTTTTGCTATACTCCTGATTATTGACACTGTATAACATTGTATTGCTACTTAATGCCTTGTAATAATCCTGTAACATTGCTGTTTAATGCTAATTTATAATGAAAATTGTATAATATGTTGGAGCTTTTCTCCCCGGGCTTCCGCTGAAAAAGGGCTCTTCAGCTCAGTCGGACAATCCCGGTTAACAAATGTAAAATAAATATAAACAGATAAGGAGGAACCAGATGCTTCTGGTAAACAGCATTGCAATGTAACCTTCATCTTACCAGTCCCTTATCCTGGTTTGCAGTACTGGATCACTAGTGGAAGTTGGATTTGTGTGTAAAGTATCAGTAGTAATGTAACTAAATCTTTCAGTATGCAATACAACTGTTAGAAAAAAAAATCTGCTGCTTCTCAAGTGTGTACACATTGGGGGGCTTTCCAGTTGGATTTCCTTATTTAGACAGCAGCTGGAGTCTGCCCCCCCCCCCCCCCAACAAACATCATCCAAATGTTAAATCTGAAGGACTGCCTTGGACTGTTAAGTAGAGAAAAAGCAACCACCATTTGACTTACTCCTAGACTGTACACAGTGGACTGCATTCTTGTATCAAAGCTCAAACATTTCTGTGGAATTGTGCATCTACAGTGATAGCCAGAATTCAGTATTTCTCTTTCATTTTTAGTAGTGATATAGCCAGGTAAGCTGCTAGGCAGATTTCTTCTTAATGCCATCTGTTTGTTTAAACACCTCTGTTTTGCAGTCTCAGTGCAGGTTTGAAGTTGTGTGTATATTTGATTTTTACAAAGAGTAATGCTTAATTTTATTTATTTTGTACAAAGAAGTTTATTTCAATTCTAAATGCATGTGACTTGTGATTTGTGAACTTAAAGGTGTAAGTATTGGAATAGTTGTTTTATAACTGTTGGCTTTAGTCTTTTAAAGAATTACTACTCAATCCATTCCTGTCATAGAAAGATGTAATGGTTGGCTCATTGTAAGGGCAAACAGCAGTTCTGTTTTTGTATGCAAGTGTAGTCTAGCTTGTGGCAATGTTGTGGAGATGGTGAAAGAGCTGGTACTGGAACAGTATTATCCCTGCATGGAAAATATTGCATGCACGTGTTGCTGTTGGGTGTACACTCCATGTTTGACTGTGGCAAATGTTGTCTATTACCCAGAGCGGCAGTGGTCATTTGCTGTTCATTGTTAATGCCAGTCATACCTTCTATGTTTTTTGCGGAAAGTGGTGTAGATTTAAAAAATGGTGGAATTAGTGTGGATCATGAGACTGTAGCTCCTGTCTCACTTGTAATTAGTCTGCAGTGATATAGATATACTATGATCTGAACTTGAATAGTCTTACAAAAGTTATGTCATCAGAAGTTGCGTGTACTCTTGTAGCCACAAGGTAAATGTACAGCAGTATACATTGCACATGAGTTGTTTTATTTTTTAGACAAAGTAATTACGAATCGGGCAGAAATGATCTCTGTGAAGTAAAAAAAAAATAAATAAAAGTCTGTGTAAATTGAAAATAATCCATCGTGGTGGTGTGACCAAAGATGAGTTCACACCCTTAGATGCAACAAAATTTCATTAACTGAACCAGAGGTAGTGCAGTAGTCATGGAAAATTCAGGTAAGAAGTCATTTAATCCATTTCCTGATTATCTCAAAGTCTAGATTCAGCTAAAACAAATGGAGCTAGAGATAGACATGGTGCGCTGAATCAGCTGAGAGAATGAGACAGCTTGATATATAAGGAGTGAGGACAGTGAGAGGGCGAAACTGAAAAGAAGGTAAGGAATGAGAAGAAAAAGGAGCAGCACCTGCATGAATGGGAGATGCTGTTCCTTCATTAAAGTTGTGTGAGTAAAAGTGTGAAGTCCAAGCCCTGGATAACAAGGTTAGATTGCTTTCTCAATGTAAAGAGGGATAACTTCTTTGGAGTCCTTGTTGGCTGCCAGTCATTAGACCTACTTGTGATGTATTGGCTTATTCATTCCCCACAGGACAAGAATTGTTCCTGGCCCATTCATTCCCTGTGAGGTGAGAGCCAGTAGCAGAAACTATTATTCTTGCTGTCATCAGGTTTTTTCTGCTTATGGCCCTTATCCCTCCCCCAATGGCTGACACCCACACCACCTTGGAGGGCCTTGCTGTGCACTTCCCCAGTACATGCTTGCTTCCACATACACACTGAAGAGAGTTTCCTTCAGTTGTTTGGCAGGACCAACTTAACATCTTTGCTTTGAAGCCATAATTGTGTTACCTGTAAGCCTCTGCCTGCATGTGGAGTTTGGCCAGGTGAATAGCCACTCCCTTCCTCCAGGATGGGGTGACAGCATCAACTGCTTACTCCCAACTTTCCCCCTCTCAGTTCTTTCAGTGTCCAGGCTGCTAGTCAAACTCTGGTAATCCAGGGTGTAGTCAGGGCTTTATCTTTCTGTGCCACAGAGTTAGAGGGATAACTTTGGTACTTTTTTTTAATTAATTTTACATATATTTTCTTGACTAGGATATTCATACAGGGAGCAAGCCTATTTCAGCGGGACGCCAAGCAGGTAAGCTCCCAAAACAGATAACTGAAGTACAGAATCTAATAGAGTATATCAGCACACTTAAGAAAAATATATTAAGTATCTATTCAATATGCGTATGTAAGACAGTGAATGTTTCTTTCGGCTTTTCCCGGTTAGGGGTTGCCACAGCGGAACTCCGGTCCTTTAATGATTGGCAGTAGATTTTGACGTGCTGGCTTGCCGGGCCTTAACGCACAACCTTCAACGAAGGAACGCCCATTCACGCATGTCGCCACACAGAAGATGCTCTGAGAATCGAACGGGCAACGTCTAACTGTGAGGCGACAATGCTACCGCAGCACCACCACCGCAGCACATGTGTATTTAAGACAGTAGACATGTTAATTACAGTAATCAACAGAAAGTGAAATGAAGCAAGTATATTAAAATCATTGCCATTGCATGTGCATTACCTGACTAATTTCTACAGAGCGTACTTGAGGGTGTTCTCAACATCATATATGAGTGCTTTGCATATCTGAGTGTTTTTTATAGCACAAGTAATGTCAGGTAAACTATTTTAGTTACATTGCACACACGCATGCAAATGCTAATCAATACCGAATTGATCAGGATCAGTGGTTGATGGTGATAAATCCTCCAGTCATAGGTAATGTGCATTCTTTGTCTAAAATGTCAGATACTGACTCTCAGGATTGTTGTAAAATTATATCTTTTTTCATTGCTTTAATCGTACTTATTTAGCTTGTAGGAAAAAGTTGGAGAACACAGGATAAAGGTTTGGTGCAGTGTTAAGTGAGTTCAGTGCAGAAATAATCACTTTCAAAAGTAGGTGGGGTCATTTCCAGTTACTATTTTTTAAATGTTGAAAAGTCTTGAAATCTTGTAATATGAAAACAAGCAGAGTCAGTACTTTGCCCGAGGATATGAGAATCTAGTTAATGGATCAAGAATGTAGCACTTCTGAAAAAATGGACAAAATAGGCTACCTCTGTCGAGCTAGTAGGGCAGAACTGCACAAAATGTAAAACTACACTTTGGTTCAGTGGAACTTGCTTCAGATCATTGTAAGGGAACTTTACCCTCTCCTTACAGAGACTACATAAACAAATAATAAAAATAAGACATCAGAAAGGGGTTAGGAGGATGGCCTAATGGTTAAGGTGTTTGCCTTATAAACACAAGGTTCAGGATTTGAGTTTCACAAGGGATATTTGGCTAGGCTTAAAATGGCTCGCAAGGGCTGTTAGCCTAGTACTAATCTATGAACCTCCATAAGACATAAATACTGTTAAGCCTGCAGTTATTAGAAAGAGCCATTACTGGGGGTGTGGCCAAGATGGTTAGCAGTTAACAGAACTGTTTTTTTTTAGTTTTGCTTCATTTTAACATCTCTGACTGAATTTTTACTAAAAAACTCAAATAGAACATTTCAAAATTTGATAAATTTATAGTTGACCATCTGCTGAAAGATTTACTACAAAAAATAAGTTTGAAACTCTCTTAATTGCTTTTTCCTGTCAGGGGATGTAGAAAGAACTAATTGTTTCAGAATGAGCCACTCTAAGCCCAGTGTACAGAACAGTACAATGAAAAAAGACATACAGGCTATACTAAGTAAAATCGGTGAGTTATCTGTAAAGACAGATAAATTAGAAAGCAAAATGGACAGTTTTAAAGAGGATGTAAAAAAAACAAGTTGAAGTGCTGAGTAAATCTCGATCATCACAAATTGAGTATGGAAGAATCAATGTCTGATTTTGATGAAAGATTACTTGAAAATGAGAATAACACTGATTGTTTTCTGAAAGAAAACAACTTATTCCAGGGTAAAATAGAAGACTTGGAGAACAGATCTAGAAGGAATAACACCAGGATTTACAGGGTTCCTGAAAAATATGAGGGAGACAGTATGATTCAGTTCCAATACCTGGCTGCCTAAAACTTTGAACCTGCCTGAAGCTTTTTCCTTTAGCATCAAAAGGGCACATAGATCACTTTCCAACTCCTTTAAAAAACAAAACAAACAAAAAAGAAAAAACACCTTCACCAAGGTCAGTAATTGAAAGATTTTCCTCAGGTCAAGATAAGGATTTAGTCTTAAAAGCTGCATGGACTAATTATCCAATTAAAATTAAAGAAAACGTTATAAGATTTGACAATGGTTAATGAGAAAAGTATCACTTACTAAAAGCTTAAAGAAAAACAACATTAAAGGAAAAATATTGTTTCCAGTAAAAATAAAAATTCACCTTTCAGAAGAAAATATTTTTAAGAAGAAGATGCAGTAGACTTTATACAGAAAAATTAAATCCTAGAGAAAAAAACAAAAAAAAACAAGAAATTGAGTGGAATCTATCAACTTCTTTGAAGAGAAATGCAACAAGAAAGTGTTGGTTAATAAAAGACAAAAGCATTAAAAAAATGAACAATAAATGAAAAACAATGTATTTCATGGTTATGAATTCTTATTAATTTAAAGAAGTGCTTGAATACTTATGAACAGGTGCTGAACATTACTTTTTACAAGGTAAATCATTTATATCTTTCTTTCCGTACTTCAAATGGTTACTACTTCCCTTTTTAAAATGCTAGAGTTTGATTCTTTTAGCTATATATATGAAATTAAAGGCACTTATTTTCATTTAGAGTTTAAAAGGTCAACCTGATCATTTTATTAAAAGTTAATCATTATGTTGGGTGGTACACTTTCTGATACCTTGGCATAGTTGAGTTAATGCACTGTTAAAGGGACAATCCCAGTGTTTCTTTGTTTACATTCTGGATTACCTTGAACAGTGTGTAATTCTGAGCATGCTCGAGACTTGTCTGTGTAAGGTAGGGGGAGGGTTATCTACAAGAAGTTTCAGCCTTTTCATCACAGTCCTCCTCCTTTTCCTGATCTACTCATAACACCTTTTAGGTTTAGACATTCATTACTTTAGTTTGTGGCTTTTTTTTTTCATTCAAAGAAGGGTATCTTCTAAATGTTTTTTAATGACCTGCTTTTTCCGGACTTCTAGTTTCTGTGGAAAGGATAAGTAAACAAGAGTTGTTCAGTCATTTTTGAGATGCTATGCCCCGCGGTGGTGGTGCTGCGGTAGCGTTGTCGCCTCACAGTAAGACGCTGTCCGGTTCGATTCTCAGCTAGAGTGTCTTCTGCATGGAGATGTTCATCGTGTTACACTGCTGCAGTCATTACACTTGGGTTATCCTGCCGTCAGGCGGTCCCGCAGTCGGCCAAAGTTCCAAAGTATTAGTCCGGCGTCGGTTGCTTTCGCCTCTTCCCTGACGTGAGTGCGACAGGGGTATATAAGATGCAGCCGACACCATTTTCTCCAGTCTTTCTTGCCACGTGGTGCCCGAAGCAGAAGTAGTTCGCAAGTGCAGGTTGGCCGACTCTTGAGATTTTCTTTCCGAATCCAGAACCAAAGTCTTCTAAAAGAGCTAAGTACCCCGTTGGGGAAACTTTTTCTTGCCTCAGACCGATGTCAGTAAAAGTTAATAACTGTATTTCTTGTGGGAAGCAAATACCTCATAAGGATTTCCACTCCTATTGTATTCCATGCCTAGGCCCTGACCACGACGTCACTGGTTGTCAGTTTTGTGCTAGGTTTAACAAGCGCACTATTAAACTTCGGTTTGATTTTGCCCGACATTATTTTGGTAGAAAATTCAATTACACCATGCCGTCGGAAATTCTGACGACCGCAATGCATAAAAAGTGCAAGGACAAAGACAGGCATCCGAGGCCCAAAACTGATGAGGAGGCCTCTTCTAGGCCGGTCGCCGGTTCTCCGGTTTTCAGCGAGGCACCTACGCAGCCCCTGACGACTGCTTCCACAGAACCACAGACCACCTCCGACTCCCACGTGGAGCTGGCTGGGCCTACGGACGCACTAGGTCTTCAGCTTACCGATCCTAAACCTACAGAGGGAACCAAAGTAGCTGAGCAATCCACAGTTACAGAGGGTGTTTTCAGACCTACCCAGTTAACCATTAAACCCTCTGTTAAGTCTAAGCCCCCCTTAAAAGCAAAGAAACTGACACAACTCTCTCCAGGACAGGCCTCCATGCCTAAGAAACAAATGCTAAAAATGGCAGAGGACCTAATTACCCTGATCAGGATGCAGACTATGAATCTTCTGACCAGGTGTCCATTTCCTCAGACTCTTCCTTGGACCCTAGGATATCCTT
Organism: Protopterus annectens; assembly: GCF_019279795.1. NCBI lineage: Eukaryota > Metazoa > Chordata > Ceratodontiformes > Protopteridae > Protopterus > Protopterus annectens. The sequence goes on from NC_056728.1 coordinate 932,513,129, forward strand.
TACCCCCTTATGAGGATTTTGATGCTGAGGAATCAATTCCATCAGCCTCTCCGCCTGAGGATTACTCCTTTAGGGAGACCTTACATATCATGAGGGAGCATTTCCATTGGGAAGGTCAGGATTACTCAGAATCCAAGAAAAGGCTCAGAGACTTCCTTTTATTGCCTCAACACAGACCCCTTGCTATCCTGCCAGTTTTAGACATTGTGGATGATGTGTACACTGAATTCAGTTTGAACCCTGACTCCTTACCCCCAGCCCCAGTTAAACCTGATAGATATTACAGAGTCCCTGACTCTCACAAATTTCTGTACAAAAGCCCTGTTGCTGACCCTGAAACTATTTCTCAGGGACCCAAAGGGATTAAGGCCTCATCAGCAAAAAACCCAGTTCCCTCTGACAGAGATTCCAGAGCATTAGACAGATGGGGAAAGAAGGTATATACATCTGCAACTTTAGCAATGAGAGCCTTGAATTGCCAGTTTCACATGCTAAAATATCAGCAATTTTTGATGTCTCAGTTGAAAGAAAAGATGCTTTCAGATTCAGATCCTCCTAACTTAAAAGAAATGCAAGATTTATTGCATGCAGCTGAACAAGTGGGAAAACATACTTTGCAATGTGGGTTTGATTCCTTAGAGGCCTCCTGTAGAGTAGCAGTTACAGGCTCTGTCATTAGAAGGCATGCTTGGTTAAAAGAACATATGTTACCTGATCGTGTTAAGGTCAAATTATTGGATGAGCCTTTGCAGCGGGATGTGCTGTTTGGAGTTAAGGCAGAGGAGGTATTAAAGAAGATGGAGGATAAGGCAAAATCTATGCAAATGGTGAAAGATTTCTTACAGGTTCAACCTCCTCGTTTTAGCAGAAATTGGACAACAAAGAACTGGTCCTTTCCAGTCATAGATAGACCTCAAAGGGGCAGGTACAGACGTCCACGAGGTAGAGGTCAGACACAAGGCCCTTACAGGCCTCGACAATGGGGCACACCAGGCCAGAAAGAAGGGGAAGACAGGCCTCAACCTTATAAAAAACAGACTCAATGACTTTCCACTACAGCTGCCAAACAGTTCTCTCTTGGCAGCCCCCTTAGGAGGAAAACTGGCACGTTTCTATCACAAGTGGCATTGCATCACCAAAGACAAATGGGTTCTCAACATTGTATCTCAAGGTTACAGGTTCCATTTTCACAACCTGCCAAGGCTAAAAGGAATGCCAAATCTGCCACCAAATCAATGGGCAGAGGCTCAAAAACAAATTACAGCACTCATGGACATGAGAGCTATTCAAAAGGTACCACCACAGGAACAAGGACAAGGATTTTACTCAAGACTATTTCTGGTTCCCAGAAAAGACAAAGCCTGGAGACCCATTCTGGACCTTTCTACACTAAACATTTACCTGGATGTTCCGAAATTCAAGATGTTGACACTACAGCAGCTTCTTCCCATGCTGGGCAAGAAAGCTTGGCTTGTGACTTTGGACCTCAAAGAGGCATACCTGCATGTCCCTATCAGACAAAACTGCAGAAGATACCTCAGATTTGTAGCTGGTTCAAGGCACTATCAATTCTCTGCACTCCCCTTTGGCTTATCTACTACGCCCAGGGTCTTCACAAAGTGCCTGGCACCAGTAATTGCATTTTGCAGGCAAAAAGGAATTCAAATTTATCCATACCTGGATGACTGCCTGATTAAAGCAGAGAGCAAGGACATTCTACTAAAGCATCTGGCATACGTAAAAAAGTTATTATGTTGCCTGGGGTACACAGTAAATGAAAAGAAATCAAAACTAGTGCCCTCACAACAGATAATATTTCTGGGTGCCAGCTTGAACACAATGGCCCAGATGGCTTATCTCACGCCAGACAAGCAAGGACAACTGACTCAATATTTTCATTTAATGGCAACAAAGACCCAACTCCCAGCAAGAAAACTTCTGCAGGCCTTGGGCTACATGGCATCTTGCATGCTACTAATTCCATATGCCAGACTGCATATGAGGAAACTACAATGGTACCTAAAGAGCGTATGGTCTCAACACTGTCAAAGTTTGGAAACAGTTATACCACTAATTCCTTGCCTACAACAGGAGTTTCGATGGTGGGCACAAGCTTGTAACCTCAACAAGGGACAGCCTTTCATTCAACCCACAGCCAGGCAGACACTGACAAACAGATGCATCGGATTACGCCTGGGGAGCACACATGGCAGGAAAATGTATCCAGGGCGAGTGGTCCACAGAGCAAAGACATCTCCACATCAATCAAAAAGAGATGCTAGCTGTACAAAATGCTATTATAGCTTTCAAGGACCTACTGCATCCAGAACAATTACTACTAAAGGCAGACAACACCACAGTTATGTGGTACATAAGCAAGGGGGCGCAAACACTCCTACACCCTCTGCAGACAAGCCATGACCTTGTGGAACACAGCTCTAAACTACCAAGTTCATCTGCAAGCACAATTCCTGCCAGGAGAGAAAAATACACTGGCAGACGACCTAAGCAGAAACATTATGGACCCACACGAATGGGAACTGAATCCACAAATATTCAGAATGATAACACAAAAATGGTGGAGCCCGGACATAGATCTGTTTGCTTCCCCAAAGAACTGCCAATTACAGAAATTCTGCACAAGGAGCTACCATCCACAAGCATGGAAAGTGGATGCCCTCTCATTCAGCTGGAAAAAACTACAAGTATACGCTTTCCCCCCATTACCTCTCCTTCCAACGGTACTCATGAAAGCCAGGCAGGAAGACCCAAAATGATGCTGATTGCACCAGACTGGCCACACCAGCACTGGTACCCAATCTTAAAGAACTTAGCACAAGAACCACCCTGGATTTTGCCTCAAATCCCAGAGTTGCTGACACAACACAACAATCAGATACTTCACAGCCAGCTAAAGACCTTAAACCTAGCTGCATGGAAAATTCCCTAGTCAAGCAAGCAATGCCTCTTTCCAAAGCTGTTATGGATGTCATTCTGGAGGCCAGAAGGTCTAGCACCAGGAAAGCATACTCGGATAAATGGAAGAGATTCCGTGCCTGGAACCAAGTGCACAGCCTTGACCCTCTTGTCCCAAACATTCCTCAGATACTGCAATACTTAACAGAGATGCTGGACAAGGGCCTCTCTTTTTCATCCATCAAGATCCACGCTTCAGCTATCTCTGCTCATTACAACACGGATCCACCAATTTTTTCTAATCCTTTGCTCAAACAATACTTCAGAGGGGCTAAAAACATAAGACTGCCCCGTAGAGCACCTACACCAACTTGGGACCTCAACGTTGTTTTGGAAAAATTAACTCTACCTCCTTTTGAGCCAGCTAACACAGCAGAATTAAAATACATCTCTTGGAAAACTGCTCTGTTACTGGCAATAACATCAGCGCGAAGAGTTTCAGAATTATAGGCACTAATGGCAGTGGAACCTTTCCTCATCTTCCACCAGGACAGGGTGTCTTTAAGAACTAACCCTACATTTATGCCAAAGGTGGTATCAAGTGTGGCTCTAAACCAAACTATTCACTTGCCAACTTTTTATCCAAAACCACAGAACAAAGGGGAGAGACTTCTACATTCTTTGGACATTCCAAAGCTTTCAGAAAATCTGAGCAGTTATTGGTAGCATACGCTGCAGGAGCACAGGGAAAAGCCATTTCAAAGCAGACCATTTCAAAATGGATAGGACACTATATACGTTTTTGCTATACCCACCATGGGAAACCTGTACCTAGCAGCATTAGATCTCACTCCACCAGGTCAACAGCCACTTCAACTGCCTACCTCAGAGGAGTACCTACCAAGGATATTTTGGAAGCAGCAACATGGAGTTCTGTGCATACCTTCACCAAACATTACCATTTGCCTTTATACTCCAAATCCAGAGCTGGCTTCACCACTGCTGTACTGCAGGGCCTTATAGCCACCCCTATTGCCTTATAGATCCAGTCTCTCTACCTCAGCTTTGGGATTCCACCCAAGTGTAATGACTGCAGCAGTGTAACACGATGAACATAGTACAGTTTTGTACCTACCATAAATGTAGATGTTCGAGTGTTGACACTGCTGCAGTCCAGGTTACCCTCCCTCCTTCCCCTCTTACTTTCTGGAACTTACCTAGGGCATCTACCCTTTATTACCTATGGGGAGTATTTGCTGGTAACTAAAAATGGTTGTTTGCTTTTCTTTTGTATTGTTTGCTAGCAATTTGAATTGCCTACCTATTTGGGGGCACCTGACATCTGGGGCAAGAAAAACTGAAGAAAATGGCATCGGCTGCATCTTATATACCCCTGTTGCACTGACGTCAGTGAGGAGGCGACAGCAACCGACGCCCGACCAAGACTTTGGAACTCCGGCCGACTGTGGGACCGCCTGACAGCAGGATAACCCAAGTGTAATGACTGCAGCAGTGTCAACACTCGAGCATCTACATTTATGGTAAGTACAAAACTGTACTATATGTGTGAATGGGCGTACCTTCGTTGAAGGTTGTGTCAGGGCTGGTAACTCGACACGTAAAAATCAACTACCAGTCATTAGCGGACCGGAGTTCCGCTGTGGTGACCCCTAACCGGGAAAAGCCGAAAGACACAAAATTAGCTTAGCCAGTGGCTTTTGTCTTCGCCAAACAATAGTACCTCATGGATTTTATTACCTGCTGCTACTTTTGTAGAAAGCATGTGTGATTCAACTCTCAAAAATTAATACATGGAGTTCTCTGTTCCTTGCATTTCAGGTTATTTAGTCCCTACTTTGGAGTCCACATTGAATGCATTTTGTAGTACAGGCATTGCATCTTGCTAAATTACTGGGTTTGTTCATTGCTAAAATACATAGAGCAAAAGAAACTGATAATCTCTTCAGTTTTGCTCATTCAAAATAAGAATGAAAGCATGTTATAATATGCCTGGTAGTGCTGTTCTCCAAAGAAGTATTACATATTTTTTCTGTTACTTTCACTTGACCTTTTACTTCTTCATGGCGAGCTCTGCATTTCCAAGTATAGCTGCAGCCTGTTGCTTCATTAGTTTAGTTATTAGTCCTACAGGCTGTAATTCAAATTTCTCTACTGGCAAGCATTATACAGCAAAATGACAGAATTATTTGAGCTGTATCACGTACCTCTCTTTCTTACCACTACACTAAAATAATGAAAGCTAAATGTAATATTTTCTTCAGTACATGCTCTTCACTGACTCCTCTACTTGCTTTTCAACAGTTTCAGACAGTGAGATTCCCATGAGTGATGCTTTCATACCTTGTATTGCATGTCCGCAGTTCATTCAAACAGTGAGATTCCCATGAGTGATGCTTTCATACCTTGCAATGCATGTCTGCAGTTCATTCAAGCAGTGAGATTCCCATGAGTGATGCTTTCATACCTTGCATTGCATGTCTGCAGTTCATTCAAGCAGTGAGATTCCCATGAGTGATGCTTTCATACCTTGCATTGTATGTATGCAGTTCATTTCTGATGCTACTCTCCGCAGCTTTATCACCATTCTGTTATGCATCACTGCCTTTCATTTTGTCCTGATCAAAATTCACTGTTTCTTTACTACCTTACCAATTATATCCTTGAAGTTCTGAGTCCCTTATTTTCTTTGCCAATGGTTCTAAATGTAATGCAGTAGCAAATGGAAGATCAGTTCCCTGTGCTTTCTCCTATTAATCTGGTGAACTTGGGCATCCTGGGGCAATGTAACAAATGCCTCATGTACACTGACAACCCTCTCTTCTTACCTTCCAACACTCACGCTTGCGAGAGATGTACTTATGTATCCAAACTGGTAGCCACGTACTCTCCAGCCAAGACCAGGATAGCTGGTCAAGAGGAGGTCAACACTTGCACCACACCACATGGAACACATAGTCCTCCAGAACACATACCAGCACTGCCTTCACATAAAAACACAAACACACACCGACCTTCGCGGATGCTTTCAATAAAATTCTACCCAAACAGCAGAGACCTCCAAGGCAGAAAAGCACTTGACCACCACAACACTAATCACGAGACACATAACGCTGCTAAACAGTGTGCCACTCAACCAAAGCCCCTAAAGCAAAACATCATTCCCAACACACTAGTCATAGGTGACTTGATAGTGAGGCACACTGATGTCCCACCCACTAGGTTGATTAAGGAGAAAGTAACATTCTGCTTCCTGTCAGGTGCCAGGATCCACCACATAACGCATGCACTCAAGGTCCTCAACAACAAGTACAAATATGACTATCATTGTACATGTGGGTGTGAATGACCTGAGACATACCTCCCTGGACCACATGAAAAGAGACATGGAGGAGCTCTCAGAATATGTAGCCCAGGCTTGTAAGACCCTACCCCTGAGCAGCCTCCTACCATCACCCAGAATGATAACCACATTACAAGCAGAAAATGATTGATTTCAACAAGTGGCTAAGTTTCGGGAGTCATTCTAAGGGGATCCAGTATCTGACTGCCTGGGATGAAATGACTGACAGACCTCGATGCTTTGCCAGAGATGGCCTGCATCTGTCACCCCTGGGCTTCCAGATACTGGCCAAGGCTCTTACCACCCCTATAGTGCCTTTTTTAGGCGGTGTTTCAAAGACCAAATTACCACTGAAGCAGCTACAAACAAATGCAATATGAGGGTCATGCTACTCAATGCTAGAAGTCTAAATCTCAATATGTACTCACTTGAAGCACTCCTTAAAATGGAGAACATCAACATTTGTGCTGTAACAGAGACCTGGTACAATGCAGCAGAAAGCACCCCTGCGCTAACAGGCTATAACTCATTACACACCTTTCAGCCTCAGAAATTGGACCGAAGCTCCAAAGGTGGTGATGTTTCCGTATGCATAAAGGATGCACACACCTCCAGACTGGTAGCCCAACATAACATATTGGAGATATTTCAGGTGCAGCTAACATTGGATAAGACAGAGATTCAGGTTGTAGTCTGCTATAGGTCACCAATCATGTCCCAAGTCTCACACTCCACATTCCTAAGTACCCGGAAGAATATTAGGGTCCATCCTAACACTCTCATACTGGGTGACTTCAACTACCCCTCCATTAACTGGGAAAACTACTCCTGTACCAATACACTTGCCCAACATTTCCTAGAATTCATTAATTCCAATGCCCTGGACCAGCTTGTTCTTACCCTCACTAGAGGTAGCAATATCCTTGACCTGGTCATTACTAACATGGGCAACCATTGCTGTACACCATTAGTCAACTCCTCCCTGGTTAGATCTGGCCACAAACTAATTACCTTGGAAATCCACATCCCTCCCACCCGCCCCGCAAAGGTAACCACCTTGAAAAACTTCTCCAAAGCTAACATTGAGCTCCTAAAAACAGAGGTGGCTAACTTCACGGCACCCATACAAATGAAGAATAGTTGCATGACCGCCGAATCATACACCAGTGCACTGTACAAACACGTACACAAATGCATGGATCTCACCATACCCAATAGAACCAAGACTCTCTCCTCCAAAAAAAGGAAGCCAATCTGGTGGTTCCCTGCCATAAACAAACTCTACAACAGAAGGAGGAAACTGATGCGGAATAAGGTGAAGTCCCAATACTGAAAAAACTCCCTTATCAGCCTCAGCAAAACGTTGAGATATCTCATCAAATCCTCTAAAGCTAGCTATGAAAACAGAATTGCAGCAGATAGTAAAGACGGCCACAAGGCTTTCTATACTTATGTAAAGAAACACCACGGCAATACCCAGATTTGCTCTTAAGCTACTGCACAATGGTACGTCCTATACTGAGCCAACAGATATTGCCAATATACTGGCCGACAGATTCAGTGCCAACCTTACCCCTTTCTCCCCCACCAAAGGACCAATCACAATACCAGCAGATTGCCAGGCACCCAGTATTACTGCTGCACAGGTTAAAACAGCGCTGTCCAAGGCCAGTAATACAGTTTCTGTCATTCTATGGGACCTGACAATATCCCTGGCTGTGTTCTACATGAGCTACAGAGTGAACTGGCACCTCACCTGTGTGCCCTGTTTAATCACAGCCTCACCTCAGGCTTTGTCCCTACTGAATGGCGCACTGCTACAGTCATCCCTCTCTACAAAGGAGGAGCTACTACAGACCCTGGGAACTATCACCCCATTAGCCTGATGAGTCTGATATGCAAATCTATGGAACACATCATCATGGACCTAATAAACAAGGATGTAGGGAATCTCCAAACTTTGGATCCCACACAGTTTGGCTTTGTGAAGGGTAGATCATGCCTGCTCAACCTGGTCTACTTCTTTGAGTCAGTCACCAGAGCTGTGGATGATGGCAAGGTGGTTCATACAGCCTACCTTGATCTGGCCAAAGCCTTTGATACCATTCCCCACTGAAGAATCATAGAAAAACTCACTAAGCTAGGCATCAACCCCTATATCACTAGGTGGGTTGCAAACTGGCTCACAGATAGATAGCCCACAGTGTAAAAGTAGCTGACTCCCAAGTCAGACTGCTGACCAGTCATGACTGGAGTCCCACAGGGTTCAGTCCTGGGTCCTCTATTGTTTGGTATCTACTTCACTGAAGTCCAGGCCAACACGAAGGGACACTGGCTGACAAAGTTTGCAGACGATTGCAAGTTGGGAGCTATTATTAACTCCCCAAGTGATGTTGACATCCTACAGAAAGGCCTCACTGAGACCAACGACTGGTGTCAGAAGCATGGCTTAAGCTCAGTGCCAAAAAATGTGTTCTCATCCCATTTGGGAAAAACCCAGTTCCCAGGAATTGCCATATTGATGGTAGTCCACTGAACACAGAAGGCATTATAAAAGATCTGGGTACACAGGTTGACAGCAACCTCTCTTTTGACCACCATATTGCCACTGTGGCCAGAAAGTCCTTCTGTGTGGCACATCTCATTAGGGTTTTGCATCCAGGAAGAAAGAGTTCGTTGTCTCCCTCTACTCTTCCATCATTAGGCCAATCATTGAGTACAGTGCCCCATTTGGCATGTACCTCACTATACACCTGCAACAACTGGAGAGGCCGCAAAAGTATCTCACAAAGAGGATCCTAGGCCTTAAACACTTGCCCTATTTGGACTGACTCACAAACTCCAACTATTCTCTGTCTCATGTCGCCTTCTTAGAGGCGATCTCTGCTTGACTTACAAAGCCATGTCTGACTCCAGTCTGTTAGAAATGCTACATCTAAAGAAATCCCAGTCCCCCCTCACCACACACTCCAGAGACCTCAACCTCATTACCACAGTCAACACAACTAGCTGGAGAGAGAGGTTCATAACCTAGAGACTGCCCATGCTATGGAGTAGACTTCCCATACATGTCAGGCAGAGCACCTCGCTGGCCCTCTTCAGGAGAAATCTTGATGAGTGGATGGGAAATAGAAAATTCACCCCAGGGATCACTCCAGTGTCTCTGCTTGATAGAGGCACTGGGAACTAACGTTGGGCGGCATGCTGCCAGGGCACCTGCATGGGCTAGGCTTGTAAAGGTTCTAGGGCCATTAGCCTAGTGCACACCTGTGAACTTATATTCAGCAAACAATACTGAAATATAAATAATTAAAAAATGTGGGGAATCATAACTACATACTGAAGTCACTACTTACAGAAATAACTGGTCAAACAATGTACATTAAAACAGGCAAAGTGTAAAAATTGCAACGTAGAACAGAAAACATTGCACCTCTGGAAGCATCACACATTGCAACAAGAGTGAAATATATGTTTCTAACTTCTTTTTTTGACCAACAGTTACACTAAAAATGGATAACATTGATAAATCACCAGAGTTTAACCAAGTATCTCCCAGATGCACAAAGGTACCCTTACCTGTAAGCATCCAGTAACTGTGGGGTGTAAGCAGGGTTTATGAACTGATGGAATAGTTCTCTTCTTCTAGAGAGTTGGTTGTTTTTCAAATTGACTCTAAGGTGTCCTTTTCACACAGCCCATTCATCCTAGTTTATACATCCACTGTCATCAACTGTAAAATGTGTACAGCAACCCCCCCCCAAAAAAAAAAAAAAAATTTCCTCCGAACATCCTCTGTGTCCAGTGAGTTCTCAACTGAGATGAAGCCTGTTGTCTGTAGCCTACCCCTACCCAGTTAAAAAAAAATTGTCTCAGTATGGGATTCACTTAGGCGATGCCTATAATCACTTTGTGATTAATGCAGTGGCCTCCCAAGTTAACACATTAAAATAATTGCATTGAATGAATGAATACCTGGCCACTTACGCTTCTCATTCAATGCAATGAAATTCTTCCAGGATCAAGCTGAAGCAGTGTTACCGCCTTACCAAGTTAAATCTGGACATTTTCACCTTGTCTGATACCTATTGTCCAAGATAATCACCCTAACACATTGTCAAGCTTAGAGTTATTCATATGCAAACAGATTTAGTCAGGCTTCCCTTACCACATACTGTGCCAGTGAGTTGCATTAAATAAGTAACATAAAAATGTGTATATACATCAGATTCCCTGCTCTTGAGACTGAAGCAGAAATGGAATGGGTATGGGGAAATAATCACAATGACAATCTGGAGAAACATACATATGTGTGTGTGCACGTAAATAGCTGCAGCCTAGGAGGAAAGTTGTGGATACAAACCCTGGTGTGGGGAGAAAACACCTTGACTTGAGTGACCACATCACTCCACTTCAAGAAACGAAATGTTATAACTTGTAGACTAGGTGAAAGTTATCCTAAATTGCCATCAAAGTCTGAATTATAGCATATGGTAAAAGTGCTATTAACCTACCTTGAATCATATACTTGATACATTTGTGGTATCCACATAAGAATATTGTCCTGTGTTCCCACACCGTTAGTATATCATGTATAAGTATGTGTACAGGATACATTCATGGTCTGTGATACAGTATCCACAGAGTGAAAAATACAGAGGAGTGAAAGCTGTTTCCAAATACCATGTTATCAGTAATCACAACCATTTATATGGTACAAAACATTTACATGTAGAAGCACACACACACAAAATAATATCTAGAAAATGAGAATTATTGTCATTCAAGAAACAGCAGAATTAACAATGGTTCCTGTGTATAGAAACTGTAAGTTTCCTATGCTGTGAAAGTGTAACTACACTATGGCTACTCTGTAATGAAACTACAAGTACAGTAAAACAATACAATACGATATACTTCCATGATCGATAATATTTAATTGGCCATGCAGATCTTCTCAGTTCCCAAGCTGCTACTTAAGGTCCAATTTATGCACATCCAACTTTTTAAAACCAGCTTCTCATACCTACTACCCCATTTTAGTCCAATACATATTTGACAAGTGGCACTGCTTCTGTATGTAATATTTCATTGGTTAGGCTGCTCCAGACACTCATCACCATTTAGGAGTGATAACACTTGTGCTGCTTCCGGTGACAGTACCCTGCATGATAAAACTTAATGTAGTTTTTCTTTACAGTGGTACTCTGCATCAGTGTAACAGTTTCATCACATGCCCCCACCTCTTTCCTCAAGACTATAGAGGTTATACTCCTGAGGTCTGTGCACACGTTTTTACGCTGACTGTTCAGTTCTTGTAAGGCAGAGCAATCCACTGTATATTCATAAAATTATGAGTTTGAAGAAGTGCAGAGTATCCTGCATGGCCTGAATTAAAGTCTGTACAGAAAAGTAACTTCTTAGTTTCTTTCGGTAATGGCTGCTCTATGGACCCTACCATTTTACCAGCCTTTATCATTTAATGGGCACCCACTTCAGTGGTGGAGTCACAAATAGGGAAAACATGGTATACTGTAGTATTGTGTCTTTCGGCTTTTCCCGGTTAGGGGTCGCCACAGCGGAACTCCGGTCCGCTAATGATTGGCAGTAGATTTTTATGTGCTGAGTTGCCATCTCTGACGCACAACCTTCAACGAAGGTACACCCATTCATGCATGTCTCCACACAGAAGGTACTCTAGCTGAGAATCAAACAGGACAACGTCTTACTGTGAGGCGACAATGCTACCGTAGCTCCACCACTGCAGTTCACATGGTATACTCTAGTAGTACTTGTCAAAAATGTTATTTTACTCATTCAAATTAATCCTAGTGGTTTTAGCTTCTTTGGCAGAACCCCAGATTCTGTAAATATTGTGGCTTGCTATGAGCTACAGCACAATGCCTTCTCTGACTGATGTTGCCAGATTCTCTATTATTTATTGAAATGTATTTACTGGGAAAGTCTAACTTTGCCAAAATGTAGTGAATTCTAAGCTTTCTATGGAAGGTAACCTCAGAGATGCCATTGCTGCACAAGGAACCATAGGCTTTTCTAAGGTAGTGGACACCAAGTCCCCTAAAAACAATGCATCCTCCCCTAAGGCAGCAATACCCACAAACCAAACCAGGCTTCCATGCCATGTCTCTGTTTACACCAAGAATGCAGGGTCCAGGACCTGTGCACAAGTGTGTCACCCTGTTCTTTACACAGAAGTGTGATGAGCAGGCAAAAGATCATGATTAAATAAATAAAAGGGTCCACCACTGTAATTTGAAAATGGTTGTATAAATGTATCAAGACTGAGACAAAAATGTGTAATTTTGTGGATATGATAAACCTGTGACATTGTCAGACATGGGTGGTGGTTTCAAAAGCTTCATCAAACATGGGCAACATACTGACAATGCGTGAATGTGTGGGAAAATTGTTTACCAAAGTCAGTATATGGCAGCCTGGCATGGTTTCATGTAGGGTGGCAGATAGAAAACCCCATCTGTTTCTCTATATGCACCTAAAAGCTATTTAGAAAACTTTGCCTTTTTAGAGACAGTGGTTGTAGTGCTAGACAGGTACTGGTGCCTGGACTACACCAGATAACAAATACAACTAAAACAAATTTACTGCCACCAAACGCAAAGCTCATTTACATACTTCTGCCCTTTCTGCATTCTTCCTCCTCCATTTCTTGGACATAACTCATTACCATGAAACTGCTCACCAAGCTTTCAACTTTCTCTCTCCTCACAACCTCACCATATCTACCTATACTTTCCCTTCTCACCAGAGCCAGATCATGGTCAAATGGGGCCCTAGGCAGTGTAATGGATCAGGGTCCTCCATACACAGCCCCCAGTAGCCATTCCGGTGTCCCATTGCTTAGTTATTTCTCCCCAGTAACAATACACACTGTTAAAACCCGTAAGTGTGCTTACTGTTTTCTTCTTTACTTTTACAATCATTACAGATATTTGTATTGAATTTAACACTGTTATTTCAAGTTTTATAGCAGAAATACTGATAAATATTTGCCAAACAAAGCAATACAGTCTCACAGTGAAAACAGACTTAACAGTAAAACTGCTGTATCCTTGAAACTCACACTCATTGACATGGCATTGAAAGCCACATTCAAAGAAAATGCATCTGGCCAGTGGTAGATAAAGTTTACCTTTGCCCTGTTTTCAAATCATAGGCCTCTTGCACACAACTTTAGGATCATTACAAACTTTGATTCACCTTCCTGATTGTAAATTATATTCCTTGTGTAATACAGCACCACTTGGAGTGTGTTTTAGATTTGTAGTTTTGAACATCTTTTCAGTAAGCAATGAAACAAAAAATATGAACTAATAATTACAAAAATGACTGATTCAGAACTTTCAACCATAAAAGGCCACTCAAACGTCTGTCATTACAGTCCACCAGCATCTGTCAATACCCACAATCTCTGCAGAAGTAAAAGTCATCTGACTAATTCCACATTAAAGAGATCTGTAACTAATGAAGAGGTTGCTGCAAGCAAACAACTTTATATTTCATTGTTGCATCTACAAATTGAACATGAAACTCAATTTTTTAGCAGCTTGGTAATTGGGATAGAGGATTCGGGCTCTTGTTTCCTCTAACTAAGGTACAGTATTTGAGCCTGAGCAAATCAACTAACCACCTGCCATCCTTAACTAGGGCATTTCACTCACACAGTCTGTCTTGTCTGTGTTGTACTATCCAGGGAACGTAGCATGTTTGGGTTTACATTCCATGAAAGCAACACAGGAATGTCATCTTGTATTTAAATTCCATGCATGTGGAATGCAGAAAGAAAGAAGTAAACAGTTCTGTGTAATATAAACGCACACACAGATGCAACAGGTGTGTACAAATGGAAGCAGAGAGTTCATAAAGAAGAATGCCCTTAAAAATGTCTTTTTTTTTTAAATGAAAACACGAAATGTGACAGCCCCCTGACCAGAGGACCACCTCCCAGCCAGTGGTCCCAAGGCAACTCTAGGACACCTAGTGCTAGATCCAGCTCTGTTTCTCACCTATTACATCCAGAAATCCCTTTCCAGATTCATATATCTTCAGTGTAAAATAGTTTGTGTTTAGTAGTCTTTCAATGTGAAATTGTGCATTTACTAGTTTATATAGTTTTGTAAAACATATATAGGTTCATAAGTGTGTACTAGGCTAATGGCCCTGGAGCCTTTACAAGCCTAGCCTATAGGATTACCCTGGCATAGTGCCACCTGACATTAGGTCCCAGTGCCTCTGTCGAGTAGAGCCACTGGAGTGATCCCAGGGTGAATTTTCTATTCCCCGTCCACTCATCAAGATTTCTCTTGAAGAGGGTCAGTGAGGTGCTCTGCTTGACATGTATGGAAAGTCTGTTCCATAGCATGGGCAGTCTCTGGGTTATGAAACTGCCCCTCCAGCATGATCTGTTGATTGTGGTAATTAGGTTGAGGTCACTGGAGTGTGTGGTGCAGAGGGATTGGGATTTCTTTAGATGTAGTATTTCTAACAGAGCTGGGTCAGACATGGCTTTGTAAGTCAAGCAGAGATCGCCTCTAAGTAGGCAATATGAAACTGAGAATAGCTGGAGTTTTTTTTGAGTCATTCCACCTAGTGATAGAAGGGTTGATGCCTAGCTTGGTGAATTTTTCTATGATTCCTGAGTGGGGAATGGTATCAAAGGCCTTGGCCAGATCAAAGTAGGCTGTATGAACCACCTTGCCTTCATCCACAGCTCTGGTGACTGACTCGAAGAAGTAGACCAGGTTGAGCAGGCATGATCTACCCTTCACAAAACCAAACTGTGTGGGGTCCAAAGTTTAGAGATTCCCTATATCCTTGTTTATTAGGTCCATGATGATGCGTTCCATAACTTTGCATATCAGACTCATCAGGCTAAAGGGGTGGTAGTTCCCAGAGTCTGTAGTCGCTCCTTCTTTGTGTAGAGGGATGACTGTAGAAGTGTGCCATTCAGTAGGGACAAAGCCTGAGGTGAGGCTGTGATTGAACAAGGCACACAGGTGTGGTGCCAGTTCACTCTGTAGTTCATGTGAACACAACCAGGGATATTGTCAGGTCCCGTAGAAGCTGCATGCCTTGGACAGTGCTATTTTAACCTGTGCAGCATTAATACTGGGTGCCTGGCAACCTACTGGTGGTGTGATTGGGGGGAGAGAGGGGTAAAATTGGCACTGTATTTGTCAGCCAGTATATTGGCAATATCTGTTTACTTGGTATAGAAGGTACCATCATGTGGTAGCTCAGAGCAAATCTGGATGTTGCTGTGAAGATTCTTTACATAACTATAGAAGGCCTTGTGGTTGTCTTTACTATCTGCCGCAATTCTGTTTTCATAGCTAGCTTTTAAGGATTTGATGAGGGATCTCAACTTTTTGTTGAGGCGAGTATTTCCAGTCTTGGGACTTAACCTTATTCCGCATCAGTTTCTTCCTTCCAGGGGACCACCAGATTGGCTTCCTTTTTTTGGAGGAGAGCATCTAGGTTCTGTTGGCTATGGTGAGATCCATGCATTTGTGTATGTGTTCGTACAGTGTATTGGTGTATGATTCGGTGATCATGCAAATATTCTCCATTTGCGTGGGTGACTTGAAGTTAGCCACCTGTGTTTTTAGGAGCCCAAAGTTAGCTTTGGAGACGTCTTTCATGGTGTTTACCTTTGCGGGGGGGGGGGGTGTATTTCCAAGGTGATTCGTTTGCAGTCGGATCTAACCAGGGAGGAGTTCACTATTGGTGAAGAGTAATGGTCGCCCATGTTAGTAATGACCAGGTCAAGGATGTTGCTACCTCTAGTGGGGGGTAAGAATGAGCTGGTCCAGGGCATTGGAATTAATGAATTCCAGGAAACGTTGGGCAAGTGTATTGGTACCTGAGTAGTTTTCCCAGTTAATGGAGGGGTAGTTGAAGTCACCCAGTATGAGAGTGTTAGGTTGGACCCTAATATTCTCCAGGGTGCTTAGGAATGTGCAGTGTGAGTTTTGGGACATGGTTGGGAACCTATAGCAGGCAACAATCTGAATTGCTGTCTTACCCAATGTTAGCTGCACCTGAAGTATCGTTGATGTGTTATGTTGGACTACCAGTCTGGAGGTGTGCACATCCTTTATGAATATGGAAACACCACTGCCTTTGGAGCTTTGGTCCAAGTTCTGGGGCCAAAAGGTGTGGAATGAGTTATAGCCTGGTAGTGCAGGGGTGCTTTCTGCTGCTTTGAACCTGGTCTCTGTTACAGCACAAATGTTGATGTTCTCCATTTTAAGGAGTGCTTTGAGCGAGTGCATTTTGAGATTAAGACTTATAGCATTGAGCAGCATGACCCTCAGATTGCATTTGTTTGTAGCTGTTATGGTGGTAATTTGGTCTTTGGAACACAGCCTAAAAAAGGAACTATAGGTGTGGTGAGAGCTTTGGCCAGTATCCGGAAGCCCAGGGGTGACAGATGCAGGTGATCTCTGGCAAAGCATCGGGGTCTGTCAATCATGTCATCGCAGGCAGACAGATACTGGATCCCCTTGGAATGACACCAGAAACTTAACCAGTTGTTGAAATCAGTCGTTTTCTTCTTGTAACGTGGTGTCATTCTGGGTGATAGTAGGATGCTGCTCAGGGCTAGGGTCACACCTGCCTGGGCTACGTAATCCGAGAGCTCCTCCATGCCTCTTTTTATGTAGTCCAGGCAGGTACATCTCAGGTCATTCACACCCACATGTACAATGACAGAGTCATACTTGTACCTGTTGTTGAGGGACCTGAGCGCATGTGTTATGTGGTGGATCCTGGCACCTGACAGGCAGCTGACTGTTTCTCCTTATTCAACCTAGTGAGTGGGACAGCAGTGTGCCTCACTATCGAGTCACCTATGACTAGTGTGTTGGACTTGCTGTTTTGCCTTAGAGGCTTTGGTTGAGTGGCACACTGTTTAGGAGAGTTATGTGTATCATGATTAGTGTTGTGTTGTGGTGGTCGAGTGGGTTTCAGCCGTAGAGACCTCTGCTGTTTGGGTAGATTTTTATTGACAGCCTCCATGAAGGTGAGTTTGCGGTTTGTGTTTTTATGTGAAGGCAGTGATGGTGTGTGTTCTGGAGAGCTATGTGTTCCATGTGGTGTGGTGCAAGTGTTGACGTTCTCCTCTTGACCAGCTAATCCGGTCTTGGACAGAGAGTGCATGGCTTCCAATTTGGATATATAAGTGCATCTCTCGCAAGTCTGAATGTTGGGAGGTGAGAGGAGAGGGTTGTCAGTGTACATGAGACAGTTGCTACATTGCCTCAGGATGCCCAAGTTCACCAGGTTAATGGGAGAAAGCACAGGGAACTGACCTTTAGACATGCCTGGAGGGGTGGGCATTAATAAGTACTGGAGCTCTTTTCTTGTAGAACATTTAGTGCTGATAGCACTTTTGTGTGCTACAATAATTGCTACAAGAAGTCTGGTAAAGTGCTAGACTAATAAGCTAGTAAAAGTGCAGGAGAGGAGAGAACTAGCAGATCTGAGGGAAAAATTGATGAGCAGAATTTTTGGCACCACTTAGAAGCTTACAAACAGTCCTGGATACAGCAAATCTGTAACTGGATTAGACTAGTTACAAGAAAGGTGGGAAACAAGTGCAAACGTGGGCTTTTAAACCAGAAAGTTGAAAGAGATGGAAAAGATGCCCAAAACAGCCAATAAACTACAACATCTGGGCCAGAAACCACTCATCTTGTGGTAGATAGGCTACTTAGTGCTTACCACTCCCACTGATAAGCTAGAAGACTTCCCTCCAACACAGAAAGGCTTTGGGGCAGGGGCTTAGAAGCTCACAAACAGTCCTGGATACAACAAATCTGTATCTCGACTAGAGTAGTTACAGGAATGGCAGGAAACAAGCTTAGAATTTTTTTTTATTTTTATTTATTTTTTTTTTTTTACAGAAAAGCAGCTAAAACAGCACTAAAACTATTCAAATGCAGTGCAAGCTAGAACACTTGAGTTGTAGCGTATTAAAGCAAATACAGTTTAAATAAATGCAGTTTAAACGGTATTCTAAACTGAATTCAAATGTTGTTTTATTCAACTATGAACAGTTAGAAAGTGCCACACATATACTTATCAGCTCTATATGTCCAGATTGTTTGAGAAGCACAAGCAGTCAGAACACAAGGAGATTCTAGCAATGGTATTTTTTTTTTTTTTTTTTTTTAGTAAAGTGGAAAGGGAGAAAGGATGAACAGAGATAATTCACGGTTAAGAAACTAAGTGGGTTGGCCTTCTGAAATGTTCTCTCTGTATTAGGTAGCATGAGCTAATGACACTAGACTGGGAGGAGTGTCCCAGATCAAATTTACAGTAGAGACGGGCAACTGCAAAGCCACCAAGTATAACTAAATCAGTCATATGATACACTCCATGTCAGTGTAACATAGTGTATGTTTACTAGTTGTCGTAGTTTTGTAGAAGATTCATTACCTAATATAAAAATAGGTTCTTTTATTAGAGTTCACATTGTAGTACAGTATTCATTACACAGTATAAATGCATTTACTAGTCTATATACTCCAACAGTAAAAAATTTAACAGTCTTTTACCAACCTTATACTGCTCAATTCCGTAATTGTTTTTGAACCTTGATTGTATTATTGTTTTCTTAGCCAACGTCTTGTATTACTTTATATCATTTTTTATCTGGCTGTAAACTCTGGGCTGAGCCTCAAAATGATCCAAATGGATCAGTACTTTACCCAGCCAACAAGTACATCAATCAATCAATGCATCAGTCTCAGCAGCAACCTGCAGTACAGAGAACAGCTGACTCCAGACATACACAGTCAGAAATCTGTGTACCTTTGTAGACCACACTCTGTTGTTTGAACACCACATAGGAAAGTATATATATATATATATATATATATATATATATATATATATATATATATATATATATATATATGGGTTCCTATGATATTGAAGTTTCAAAACTATGAAATTCACAGTTGGGACTATATGATGCAAGTTTTGAAACATCAAACGTTTTGAATAGAGATCGCGGTACAGAGTGGATTGGGAAATTTACCCTTTTCCTCACTGTAGTGTGATCTTGAAGTTGGTATATTTAATTTGCAGGGGTTGTGGGAGGTGCAGTGGGGTTTACCATCCTGCAAAAATGTAAAAATAATTTTTTTTTAATTTTATGTTCAGAGTTTAAAAACTTCATAGGTAGGTACTAGGCTATTGGCCCTAGGGCCTATATAAGCCTCGGCAAAAAATGTACCCAGGCTTCGATCATATGGTCTCGATTCTATGAATTTCGAAGGTTTGAAACTTCTCTCATCTAACATAGACCCATATGTGTGTGTGTATATATATATATATATATATATATATATATATGTAAACATTAAATGTTTATTTCTTGTAGGACATCAAGGAGAATGGAAACATTTTCACCCCCTTTCACACCTACTTTGCAACTAACTTTGCATATGTAATTTTTTTTAACTGAAGATTTATGAGCTTTTGCACATAACCAAGAATTATGAAACCAAACATATAGCAAATCATACAGTTTATTTCTGTTAGTTGCTAAGCACTAGCTACAAATTCTTGTTACATTTTGATAGTGAAACCAGCTGTTGCAATGTGTCTAGTCTGTATAGTCACAGTCTGAAAGTGATTAGTTTCAATGTTTTCATGCTCAGGAAGCTTGGTTAAAGTTGTGAAATGCAGAATTGTGTTGAATGTCGCTGGTTTATATGTTACATATAATAAAAATTAAATTATCCACACAGTATATTGTTAGTTTGTATCACTTGCTACCTGAAATCCTTGTCTTATTTGCCATTCAGGCAAAACAGCTTGAAAACTTTGAAGATGTCTTTTTATAAATGCAGACAGTAGAAATAGCATGATGTCCTTCAAGGATGCATCTGCAGTCATAACATATGGGTTGTCCTGCCTCAGGCAGCCCTTCGGTCGGCCGGATTCCAAAGTCTGGATCTGGCCTCGGCTGATGTCGCACTTTCCCCGACGTCAGAGCGTCTGGGGTATAAAAGCATCAGCCGACGCCATTTTCCTCAGTCTTTCTTGCCGCGCGGTGCCCGAAGCAGAAGCTGTTCGCAAGTGCCGGTCGGTCAGATCCAGTGAATTCAGCTACCAAGACTTGAAAAAGCTAAGTACCCCGTTGGGGACTCTTTCTTGCCTCAGCCGATGTCAGATAAAGTAAATAATTGTTTAACTTGTGGGAAACAAATACCTCATAAGGATTTCCATTCCTACTGCCTTCCTTGCTTAGGCCCAGACCACGACGTATCGGCCTGTTTAGCCTGTGCTTCCTTCAACCGACGAACTCTTAGACGTCGGTCGGAGTTTGCAGAGGAATTTTTTGGAGCCGCTTTTGCTTATAAAATGCCATCAGACTCCGACTTCGCATATGGTCAAAAAACGCAAGGAAAAGGACCGACACTCGCGGACCACGGTTTCGGCTGAAATCACGGCTAGGCCTACCGCGAGTGTCTCGGTTTCAGCCGAAACCAAGTCCTCTGAGATTCCTTCTTCCGAAACCATACTTCCGACCACTGAGGCCCGAGAGGCCCCGGCTGAGTCGGCTTCAGAACTACCTACCGAAGCCAGTGTTCAGGAATTGTCCGACACCATACCTTTGGACATTTCTACTCCTGCACGTGGGGCAGCTAGGCCCCCTGCTTCCATGTCCATTAAGGCCTTTTCAAGGGCTAAAGCTGCCAAACTTTCAAAAGCTTTGCCTGCCAAATCTACCTCTCAGAGGCCTTCCTCTAGTTCACAGATCCTCAGCCTAGCTGAGGACCTTATTTTCCTTAATTAGGGGTTCACAACCTCACCCAGACAGGGCCTCTCTACCTCCTCCAGACAAAAGGCCCAGGACTGACCCCTCTGATCCACACTCCTCAGATGATTCCACGGATGGATCTGAGTTGTCAGACCACCCGGAAGGGGCTTACTCGCCTTATGAGGATTCAGATGCAGAGGAATCTATCCCTTCGGCCTCCCCTCCTGAAGAGTTTTCCTTTGGTGAGACTCTACACTCCATGAGAGAGCATTTTCAATGGCAAGGTCAGGATTTCTCTGATTCTAGAAAAAGATTAAGGACCTTTTTGCATTTGCCTCAGCATAGGCCCTTAGCTATACCTCCTGTTCTGAATGTAATTGATGATGTGTACAATGATGTCAGTACAGCCCCTGATACTCTCCCTCCGGCCCCTGCCAAACCTGACAGATACTACAGGGTCCCGAATTCTCATTTCCATTTGTATAAAGCCCATTCTGCAGACCCAGAAACTATTTCTCAGGGCCCTAAAGGGGTTACGGCCGCTACTGCCAAAAATCCTGTACCCTCTGACAGAGAGTCTAGAGCTTTAGAGAGATGGGGAAAGAAGGTGTATACTTCTGCAACTCTTGCTGTCAGGGCATTAAACTGTCAATTTCATATGATACAGTACCAGGAGTATTTGTTAGATGAACTGAATAAGAAACTTTCTTCTCCTGAACCCCTAGACCGTAAATTCCTTCAGGATTTGGTACACAACTCACAACAGGTTAGTAATCATTTCTTAAAATGTGGCTATGATGCACTGGAGTCTTCATTTAGATCAGCTATGACTGGGGCAGTTATTCATAGGCATGCCTGGCTGAAGGAGCAGTCTTTGCCAGACCATGTCAAAGCTAAACTCCTGGATGCTCCAATGGAGAAACAAAATTTATTTGGCTCCTCTGCTCAGGAGATCTTAAAAAAGGTTGAAGAAAAGGCAAAATCTGTGCAAACAGTTAAAGATTTCCTGCAAGTTCAACCACCGAGATTCAGCAGAAACTGGCCTACTAAGAATTGGTCCTTTCCAGACTCGGACAAGGGTCAATGACTTAACTCTGATTCCGCCTACCAGGGATCAACTGGAAGCACCCTTGGGCGGAAAGCTGGCTTTATTCTCAAAAAACTGGCATTATATCGCAAAGGATACATGGACACTGCAAATAATAGACAAAGGATACAGGTTCCACTTCCACACTTTGCCAAAAAGAGGCGGAATGGCAAACCTTCCACCTAATCAGAGGGCAGAGGCTTTAAAACAAATCAGCAATTTACTTCAGATGAAAGCTATAGAAAAGGTACCATGTTCAGAACAAGGCCAAGGATTTTACTCCAGACTATTCCTTGTACCAAGAAAGGAAAATCAATGGAGGCCTATTCTCGACCTGTCCGCACTGAACACTTATCTCATTGTGCCAAAATTCAAAATGCTGACCCTACAGCAACTTCTTCCCATGTTGGGCAAGGAGTCTTGGCTGGTGACTCTAGATCTCAAGGAGGCATACCTGCACGTCCCTATTCGACCAAGTTGCAGAAGACACCTTAGATTTCTTGCAGGATCAGAGCATTATCAATTCTCAGCATTGCCCTTTGGCTTATCTACTGCGCCCAGAGTATTCACGAAATGCCTGGCATCAGTAATTGCACATTGCAGACTACAGGGAATTCAAATTTACCCATACCTGGACGACTGCCTAATACAAGCGGACAACAAGGAAAATTTGATAAAGGACTTGGCCTATGCCATACACCTGCTACAGACCTTGGGATACACAGTCAACATCAAAAAGTCAAGACTAGTACCATCCCAAAGGATAACCTTTTTGGGTGCAGATCTGGACACAACCACCCAAATGGCCTTTCTCACAGAAGAAAAACAAAAACAACTTCCAGATTACTTCATGATTCTGACAGGACAAACTCAGCTTACTGCAAGGAAAATCCTGCAGGCCCTGGGTTACATGGCATCCTGCATAATTCTAATACCGCATGCCAGGCTGCATATGAGGAAATTACAATGGTACCTCAGGAGTGTATGGTCTCAGCACAGTCACAGTTTAGAAACCATGATACCAATCATTCCATGCCTTCAAAAGGAATTCCTGTGGTGGGCTCAGGCCTGCCAGTCCAACAGAGGGTTGCCTTTCAACAAACCAAAACCAG
The DNA here is from genome assembly GCF_019279795.1 of Protopterus annectens. Taxonomy (NCBI): domain Eukaryota; kingdom Metazoa; phylum Chordata; order Ceratodontiformes; family Protopteridae; genus Protopterus; species Protopterus annectens. Next base: position 932,536,420 of record NC_056728.1, read on the forward strand.
GGCAGACCATCACCACGGACGCCTCAGACCGAGGATGGGGAGCACACATGGAGGGCAAATGTATCCAAGGCCTATGGCCTCAAGGACAGCTAAGCATGCACATAAACCAAAAGGAAATGCTGGCAGTAAGGCATGCAATCGAGGCATTCAAACCCTTCCTCCAACAAGGACACCTGCTAATAAGGACAGACAACACCACGGTCATGTGGTACATAAACAAGCAGGGAGGCACACATTCTTACCCTCTATGCCGGATGGCTATGAATCTGTGGGAACTATGCCTGAATCTCAATATCCAACTACAGAGCCAATTCGTGCCAGGGAAAGAAAATGCACTGGCAAACAGCTTAAGCAGAACTACCATGGATGCACACGAATGGATGCTGCACCCAGACATCTTCCAACTCATAGCAAAGACATGGAGAATGCCGGAGATAGATTTGTTCACCTCCCCACTCAACCATCAACTGAAGACATTCTGCTCAAGGACATACCACCCACAAGCTTGGAGGGTGGACTCTATCTTTCAGCTGGAAAGCCCTAACAGTATATGCCTTCCCACCTCTCCCATTGATGTACAAGGTTCTACTGAAGATCAGGGCGGAACAACCAAAAGTGATACTAATAGCTCCGGACTGGCCAAGACAACACTGGAATCCATTATTGAGAAGCATGTCTCAGGAAAAATCATGGCCTCTCCCCCTATGGCCTCTTCTTCTAACGCAGAACAATTTCAAGACCCTGCATCCCAACTTGAAAACATTGCAGCTAACTGCCTGGAAAATTCCTTAAATCCCAATCAAACTGTTTTATCTCAGAGGGTGAAGGACATTATCCTGGAGGCTCGCAGGCCTTCCACCAGGAAGACATACTCAGCTAAATGGAAGAGATTTCTCATTTGGAGCACATCAAAAGGCTCAGATGTCACAGTGGCAAACATAACACATATCCTAGAATAATTAGCAGAATTGTTCCACAATGGCCTGTCCTATTCTTCCATTAAGATTCATGCTTCAGCAATTTCAGCAGAATACAATGTGGATCCACTTATCTTCTCACACCCTCTCCTCAGACAATTTCTGAGAGGGATCAAAAATATTAAACCTCCAAGAAGACCCCCTCTACCTGCCTGGGATCTCAACTTTGTGCTGGAGAAATTGACACTACCTCCTTTTGAACCAGCAGCATCAGCGGATCTACAGTTTCTATCTTGGAAAACTGCATTCCTTCTGGCAATTACTTCAGCAAGAAGAGTATCTGAGTTACAAGCATTAATGGCAGTGCAGCCTTTTCTTATTTTCCACCAGGACAGGGTGTCACTAAGAACCAATCCTACTTTTATGCCAAAGGTGGTATCTAGGGTATCCTTGAACCAAGCTATTCACTTGCCTACATTCTTCCCTAATCCACAGAATAGAGGGGAAAAACTTTTGCACACCCTGGATATACACAGACAACTACGCTACTACTTGGACAGAACAAAAACTAGCAGAAAAACTGACCAACTTTTTGTAGCATATGCAACTGGGGTGCAAGGAAGAGCAATTTCCAAACAGACAATTTCAAAATGGATAGGAAATTGCATTCGATTTTGCTACTCCTTTCATGGAAAGACAGTTCCTGAAAATATCAGGCCTCACTCCACAAGGGCCACGGCCACCACTACAGCCTTCCTACGAGGGGTGGCTACCAAGGACATTTTAGATGCTGCTACTTGGAGCTCCTTGCATACATTTGCCAAGCATTACAATCTACCTTTATACTCTAGATCCAGAGCAGGGTTTGCAACTGCAGTCCTGCAGGGGATCTTAACTACACCATCCTTTTCTTAGTACCTCCTCCCCCAGATTGGCTATGGTATTCTACCCATATGTTATGACTGCAGATGCATCCTTGAAGGACATAGTACAGTTTTGTACCTACCATAAATGTAGATGTCCGATAGGTATGCATCTGCAGTCAGGATTACCCTCCCTCCTTCCCCTCTGTGGTATTCCTAGGGTACTTACCCCTCTTTTAGCTAGCCGGGGGAATCTATTATGGTGTATTTGTTTGTTTATACACGTATATAATTTGCAAATGTTTGGAACTTTTCAGCATTTAACCAAATTTAGCCTTCCTAGAGGGCACCTGGCATCTGGGGCAAGAAAAACTGAGGAAAATGGCGTCGGCTGATGCTTTTATACCCCAGACGCTCTGACGTCGGGGAAAGTGCGTCATCAGCTGAGGCCAGACCCAGACTTTGGAATCCGGCCGACCGAAGGGCTGCCTGAGGCAGGACAACCCATATGTTATGACTGCAGATGCATACCTATCGGACATCTACATTTATGGTAGGTACAAAACTGTACTTTGTCTTTACTTAACTTGTTGCATTATTGCATTATACATCTAACCTCCCAGCTCTGAGGCACAAACAGTAGTTCTGTGTGGCCAACAATGCCAGGATGTTTCCCTGCCAGTGTGAAGCACTGTATGTCAGATCTGCTGTTAAATGTATTCATCCTTAGCCTCTCAAATGGCTTCAAGTTAGATGTATAAAGAAGAGCACTGGTTCTCCTTCATAGAGATGGCTCCACTACTAATGCTAGCAACTATAGGATAATAAGATTGACCAGACTTGTCTGAAAGATTGTGAAACATATCACTGTAGATTTCATAAACAAAGATACTGGCAACCTAAAAATCTCTCATGCCAACTCAGTTTAGGTTTGTGAAGTGTTGATCTACCTGCCTAAACCAGTGAGCTTTTTTTAAAAAGTCACTAAGGCTTTAGATAAGAACAAAACCCTACATAAAGCAGACGTTCATCTGGGCAAGGCCTGTGATACTATCTCACACATATTGACAAACTAATCAAACTGAAAGTAAATCCATATGTTACCTGCTGTAGAGCTAACTAGTGCCCAGACAAAATCCATCCACTCAAAACCAGGGCCACTGTCTCCACCAAACGGCTCATTACCTCAGGAGTCCTGCAGGGCTTTGTGATTAGCCTGCTCTGACTCGGCTTCTGTTTATCTGATGTTCAAGCTGACGTCATGTGTGTTTGGCTTATGAGCTTCGCAGATGACTGCAAACTTAAAGTTATCATAAACTCTCTAGTGGACTCAGTGATCATTCAAGATGGTCTGTTATGTATAAACACATCATGCCAAGACTATCGGGTAACAGTAATGCAAAAATTGCAATATTGTGTCATTTGGAAAACAAAACACCCTCATACCTGCCACATAGAAGGTTCAGTGTCAGTGCAGTTAATAGAGACCTGGGCACTTTTGTATGCAGTGAATTCTCCTGCTACCACCATGTCTTTATGACTGTTAGAAAATCCTTCTACCGACCCAAACAGATTACCAAGGATACAGGATGCCTGACCTATGTATAAGACTAAAGGGACCAAAAACATTTTAACTATTTGTATCTTACTATCCATATCCATATAACAAAGCTTCCATTTTCTCAGTTTTTGTATTATTTTTTGTTTACTTTCTTCCCCCATATCTTTAGCTGCCACACTAGAATAATTTTAATCCATACTCACAAATATTTCATTTTACTATGTCCCCATAAATATGACTATTCCTGAACCAGCTCATGCATGGGTACATAAATTTACCTCTATTGCTTTTGTTTTAGAGTCATTAATTTTGTATCCAGAAAAGATCTGAATTCTGAAACTGTCTCAAAATGTTCCACAGCACTGTAATGTCTTTTACGTGTTTTGTCAGGTACAAAATAATATCCTCTGAAAATAAAGGCAGCTTTTATTGACTACCATAACAATTATATCCTTGAGTTGCTGAGTCCCTTATTTTCTTTGTCAGTGGTTCTAAACATACCACAATTAAGATAAGGGAAAGAGGACACCCCTGCCCAGTTCCCTGCTCAAGCAGAAATTATCAAGGAAGGACCCCAACCATTTTAATTTTCACCTCCAATCCCTCACATATAATTATATCATTATAATCAACCTTATCAACCAACCTATCGCACCACCAGACCACTAAGATCCAGCAACAAAAATCACTTGCAGATCACTAAAGCCAATAACTCTGCTGGTGAAGCACTCTTCTCTTGCGCCATAGCCAAATTATGGAACTCCCTCCCACCCACAATTACCTCCGTACCATCATGCACCCACTTTAAAACTTTACTAAAAGCGCACCTAAAAACATGCTGGTTATTACCTTGCAACTCCCACTCTAATATCACCCACCCCATCCAACTACTACCTTTCTTTCCACCCCACTAACTACCTTGATTATAGCAAGCTCATATGCTCATAAGCCTAGTACTTATTATACAGCAGGAACTTCTTATTTTAAAATTTCTTAATGTCTGTTATGTACTTCGCAGATAAAGATTCTACTAGCCTACTGATGTACTATGTTCTTCATCTGTAAATATGTTTGTAATTAATTGCTATGTTAAATTGTTAATCGCTATGTAATCCAATGTAATTACTGTCTGTTTATTTTAACTGTGGAGCTTTTCTCCCCGGGCCACCGCTGAAAATGGACCTACGTCCTGTCGGACACTCCTGGTCAACAAATGTAAATAAATAAATAAAAACTTTTTTTTTCAGGAAATGCAAATGCTTCCGTTGCCCTGCTCAAAAAGTCCCAGCTTACTCTGTCAAATGATTTCTCTGTATGAAGACCTACCAACAACAATGGTATTTTTTTTTTTACATTCTGCTTCCCTCCAGATCATCAGTGGTCTGTTAATGTTGTTAATGTTGTTAAATGTGGTTTGTTAATGTTGTTAAATGTTTGCCTCCCTTCCACACAACCAAAACCTTCCAAATTATTATCAGTTTTTTCCTCCTAGCTTCCAAACTTCCACAGGAATACCATATATTCCTGGGCACTTTCCTGTAGCTTGGTTATACAGCACAATTGTTATCTCATCTCCTCCTATCTTAACTGTTAGCAATTAAGCCTCATCTGCATATAACCTTGCCATATTTAATTCTTACACAAACTTTTCCATTTGTATTGTTCCTGACCCATTCTTGACCCCTCAAAGGCAGAAGAGCTGACACAGGTATAGTGAGTATTATAGGGCTGTCAACCAACCTTGGTTGTTTAGGCACTGACCCAGCTAATGATTGATAGGCTGGTGTTGTCTCACATATGCCTAGTAAAAGGAGTAAAATGCATAGAAACTGAAATATGACAATGAACACACAAAATTCGGGTTAGCTCTTGTTAAAATAAGCAAGCTTTCACCATTTGCATCAAAGTTTGACCTTGTTGGAGAAACACAGTACAGTCCAAAGCAGGAGGAAGAGATATCTGACACCAAGAGCACAGAGACTGGAAAACACAATACCATTGAAGTCGATTTATGGACAGGTGGGTGCTTTCACGTCTCTGGAGGTGCTTCATTGTTTGTATGTTAGCACACCATTGTGCACTGCTGTGTAGCGGTGGTTATAGACCAAAATGTTTTGCTTGTTAAATTTTCCCTTAGCACTTTGCTTGTGGTCCTCCAGAGGTTTTTCACGGGCTGCTTGTACTGTCATAGGTTCATAGGTTGGTACTAGGCTATCGGCCCTAGGGCCTATATAAGCCTATCCAAAACGATTGCCTGGCTATTTCTTCTCACAATATTTACTTCCCTGGACCCCTGTCTAGCAGAGGGCGCCTGATGTGATCCCCGGGGTGAATTTCCCATCTCCCATCCAATCGTCAAGGTTCCTTTTGAAGAGGTTCAAAGAGGTGCTCTGCTTGATATGTAGAGACTGGGGAGTCTCTGGGTCAGGAACTTATCCCACCAGCATGTTTTGTTCATTGTGATGACAAGGTTTAGATCCCTGCAGCATGTGGTTCTGAGGGATTGGGATTTCTTTGTGTAGCATGTCTAACAGCTCTGGGTTTGACATGGCCTTGTATGTTAAGCAGAGATCGCCTCTGAGTAGACGATATGCGATAGAGTATAGCTGGAGTTTTTTTAGACGGTTAGCATAGGGCATCTGCTTTGGGCCTGTGATTCTTTTTGTGAGATATTTATGCGGCCTTTCCAGTTGTTGCAGATGTTTTGAGAGGTACATACCAAACAGGGCATTGCATTCTATAATGGGTCTAATGAGGGATGAGTACAATGGGACAATGACCTCCTTTTTTATGGATGAAAAGCTCTTAGTGATGAGGTGTGACACACAGAAGGCTTTCCTGACTGTTGTAGCAATGTGGTTATCGAAGGTGAGACCACTGTCCACCTGTGTCCCTAAGTCTCTTATCACACTTTTAGTGTTTAGTGTACTGCCACCTATGTGGTAGTTCATGGGTACATGTTTTTTCCCAAAGGGGATAACTATACATTTTTTGCCATTGAGCTTGAGCCCATGGCTCTGGCACCAAGCATCTGTTTCTGTAAGGCCCTTTTGTAGAATATCCACATAATTTGGGGATTCAGTCATGGCTCCCAGTTTGCAGTCATCTGCGAACTTTGTTAGCCAGAGTCCCTTAGTGTTGGCCTGTACTTCAGAGAAGTAGAAGCCAAACAAGAGCGGCCCCAGGGATGAACCCTGAGGTACTCCACTTGTCTGGAGCTGGATTTGGAGTTGACTACTTTTACAGTGTGGGTTCTGTCAGTGAGCCAGTTGGAAACCCATCGAGTGACGTAGGGATTAATGCCCAGCTTAGTAAGTTTATCTATGATTCCAGAGTGGGGGATGTTGTCAGAGGCCTTAGCAAGGTCCAGATAGGCTGTGTGGACCACCTTACCCTTGTCGACAGCTCTGGAGACTGATTCAAAGAAGTCAGTCAGGTTCAGGAGACAAGCTCCACCCTTCATTAACCCAAAGTGGGTGGGGTCCAGTATTTGAAGGCTGCCAATGTCTTTGTTTATAAGTTCCATGATGATACATTCCATGGCCTTGCAGATCAGGCTCATCAGACTGATGGGGTGGTAGTTCCCAGGATCCAAGGTGGATTCCCCTTGTGGAGTGGGATAACTGTAGTTGTGCATCACTCAGTGGACAAGAAGCCTTTGGTGAGACTATGATTAAACATGTGAGGTGCCAGTTCATTTTGTAGTTCATGTAGTACACAGTCCAGGATGTCATCTGGTCCCATGGATGCTGCATTCTTAGCTTTGGAGAGTGCAGTTTTTACCTGTGTGGCCGTTATTATCAAAATTTCGCAATCTTTTGGTATTGAGATGGGCCCGTTAGGGGGTGAGTGGTGGGTGAAGTTGGCAGTGAATCAGTCTTCCAGGATACTGGCAATATCCTTAGGATCAGTATATTTAACGCCATTCTGTTGTAGGTCAGAGCAGATCTGAGCATTGCCATTAGATTCTTGACATAGCTATAGAATGCCTTGTCAGGTGGAACACTAAACAACCCTCAACTCCTAGTCCACAGAAGCTCAAATAGTGGGAGATGTTGTCTCAAAAAACAATACATATGACAATGAGGTGGTTGTCAGCATGCACACCTCACCTCCTCCTCCACTCAAACCCATATCACACATACTGACATATGTGGAGGTTCTCACCAGAAACATAACTAAATACCAGAGACCACGCAGACACAAACACAACATGAAATAATTCCTCTGCAGAATACAGGGTGCACTGTTGCACATCACCAGCGTCCTACCTGTCAAGCCCATAAGGCAGAACACAAAATTAAACATATTGGTCATAGGTGATTCCATTGTGTGACACACACAGATGTCCCTTCACCAGGTTAGATAAATAAAAGGTCACAGTTAGCTGTCTGTTCGGTGTCAGGATACACCATATCACACGTCTCAACAGCAGTTACTGTTATGACTCCATCATAGTCCATGTTGTTGTGAACAACTTGAGACGTACCTCTGTGGACCATATGAAGAGAGACATGATTGAGCTTGTCAGACTGTGTCTCATGCAGGTATGTCCCTAGTCTTAAGCAGCAGTCTACCTTCACCTAGGATGATGCCTCAGTACAAACAGAAAATGCTTGACTTGAATAAGCAGCTTATTTTCTGTTGTCATTCTGAGCGGATGTAGTGTCTGTCAGTCTGGAATGACATGTTTGACGGGCCTCAGTGCTTTGCCATAGATGGTCTTCATCTGTCACCCCTGGGAATTCAGCTACTGGATCCGCCTTTTGCTAACCCCATAGTGCCTTTTTTAGGTAGTGTCTCAAGGACAAAAATTCCTGACATAATTCCATATAAAAAAACTCAGGGTTATGCTGTTCAATGCTAGGAGTCATAACATGAAAGTACACTCACTGGAAGCAGTCCTCACCTTGGAAAATGCAGAAATATGTGCAGTCTTGGAGACCTGGTTTAAGTCCGTGAGTAACACCCCATCCATTCTGAGTCCACCTCCTTCCACAAGTTCAGGCCACAAACTGTATGAGTGAAAAATAAAGTTGGTGTATTGATATTCATCAAAAATGCATACACCTCCAATTTGGTTAAACCGTACGATTCCCTGGAGATACTTCAGGTGCAATTAACTATTGGTAGGACACCTATTCAAGTTATTGCCAGCTACCAGACCCCCACCATGTATCAAGACACCCACTCTGCCTATTTGGATCTACTTGAGTTTGTCAGGATACAGCTAAACACCATGATTTTGGCCGACTTTAACTCCTAAGCCATTGAGTGGCAAATTGCTTGTGCTCAAAATCACTTGCCCAAATGTTCATCGACTTTGTTACCTCCAGTGCCCTAGCCCAGCTGGTTGACACCACCACAAGGAGTGCCCACATCATGGATCTGGTGCTTACCCATATGGTGGACCACTGGAGCAGCGCCACTGTGAGGTCTTTTGTGGTGAGAGCTGACCACATATCAGTCTCATTCGAAGTAACGGTCACACCTGACCCCCCCCCCCCCGCCAACAACAACTTCACTAAAAATGAGTGATTATAACCTCTTATGGGATGGTTTAAATAGCTACAATGCACCTCCCCCCTCAGATGGAGCTGACAACTATGGCGAGTTCTACAGCAGTACTATACAGGCACTTGCATTAATAGCTGCATTAACTCGGCTATACCTGATCAGACCAAAACAAACTCCTCAAGGAAGAGCAAACCTGCCTGGTGGACAGCTGCCATTAACAGACTTTACACTGAGATTAAGAAATTATTGTACAAGAGTAAGAGGGGAGAAGCACTAAAATTGAAGGACTTCCTTCTGACTGTAAACAAACCAATAAGACTTCATTGTAAAGTCCTCCAAAGCAAACTACTAATACAAATTAGCTTGCTCAACTTAGGACAACCATAAGGTGTTCTTTAGTGACATCCATAATCTAAAATGAAAGGCCCATATTTGGACAGAACTAGTAGTGAATGATACCACATATACTGAGGCTATGGACATAGCTAACCTGTTAGCTGACAGGTTCTGTGAAAACCTCACTGTTCTGTCCCCACCACACGTACTAGATGACATCCCTGGCACCTATCCCATACCTTGTCTCTCTAAAGAGCAGATCGTGAACACCCTCTCTAAGGCCAAAACACAGCATCTTTGGGACTTGATAACATCACAGGCTGTGTCCTACATGGGGGTCAGACAAGAATTAGCAACACCATTAGGTACTGTTTTCAACCATAGTCTAAACACAGGCTTCATTGCAGCTGAGCCACCGATATCACCTTGCATGAAGGCAGTGCTTCCACTGACCCCAGGATCGATAAGCCTATTAGCCTGTCTAGCCTTATCTGCATGGCAATGGATCGACTAATCATGGACCTTATCAACAAAGATATAGGTAGTCTCCAAACACTTGACCCTACTCAGTTTGGATTTCTCAAAGGGAGATCATGCCTGTTAAACCAGGGGGACTTCTAGACAGTCACCAATGCCCTGGACAAGAGGAAATCTGTGCATGCAGCCTACCTAGACTTAGCCAAGGCTGTTGACACTATCCACCACTCAGGTAATGTTGACAAACATACCCAGCTAGGTATTAACCCTTATATCATTAGATGGGTCGCTAACTGGTATACTGATAGAGCCCATGTAGTCAAAATAGTGGAATACACCTCCAACAGCAGACCAGTAAACAATGGTGTTCCACAGGGTCAGTCCTGGGACCTCTGATGTTTGAAATCTATTTGTCTCAATTTCAAGCAAAAATTAAAGGTCTATGGTTGACAAAGTTTGCTGATTACTGCAAGCTGTGAGCGGTCATAGAATCTGTAAACAATGTCAACATCATACAAGAGAGTCTTACACAAAGCTCTGATTGGTGTCAAAGTCATGGCCTTAATCTCAGTGCAAGCTAGGAGCTGTCATAGAATCTCTAAACAATGTCAGCATTATACAAGAGGGTGTTAACACAAAGCAATGATTGGTGCCAAAGTCATGGTCTTAAATTCGATGAAGACTGTATTATCATCCCTTTTGGTAAGGGCAATGTTCCTGCAAAGTACGACAGCAGTAGCAACACCCTGAGTTTGGACCCAGTGTTGATAGACCTGGGCACAGGGGTTGACAGCAACCCTACCTTTGATCACCATGTTTCCACAGCAGTAAGAAGGACATTCTATATTGCTCATCTCATAATGAAAGGAATAGCCTACAGAAAAATTGTTATAACCTCCCTGTACTCTTCCGTCGTCAGCACATTAACAGAGTACAACCCTTTTGGTATGTAACTTTGCAAGCCCCTGCAGCAGCTGGAGAGACCACAAAGGTTCCTACAATGAAAAATCAAAGTATTCTGCATCTGTCCTATGTGGATCATGTGAAATCACTGTCACTTTTTTCTCATTCATATTGACTACTCGGAGGCAATCTCTGCCTTGCATGTAAGGCAATCTCTGACCCTGCTGTATTGGAAATGCTGCATATCCAGAAGTCAAATTGTACACAGATTACTCACTTTAAAGACATTAACCTGGTATGTGACATTAATGGAGCATGCTGGAGGCACAGATTTGTCTCCCAAAGGTTACTTGCCTTTGGAACATATTCATTTCAAACAGAGCTCCTCATTGGCCCTCCTCAAACACAATCTGGATGATTGGATGAGATTACTGTGAATTCACTTACAGGAGTTGCACATCTCGGACAAGGTCAATAGTTGTCGATCGTGGAAGCAAGGGTAGAACTTTGCTAGGCTTGTAGGGGAACTAGGACCATTTGCCTAGTAACTTCCTTTGATCCTATGGTGCTAGAGTCCCTATGAAAGGTGATCCCATTTACTGTCATTCTGTTACATCAGGAGCAGAAGTGAAGGTCTCACCAATCTTATAAAACCAACAGGAAAGTCAGCAATTACACAAGATACACTTACTCCCCTCTGAAGTACTGAAACCTGTGGGGGGTGGTTGGTGGGGGGATGGATCAAAGCAGCCTGAGGCATTTTTAAAAATTTTTATTGCTATTTCATGGTTGGCCTGTGAGCAGCAGCTGACTATCGCTGCTTGGCGGCCCTGCAACATCTCCATACTCCTTGTCTGGAAGAACCTATTTTGGAGTGGACAGCTCATTAGAAACGGGATTGGTCTATGTTCTACTGCGAAACTATGGCTGCCTTTTGATCTTCCCTCAAGAATCGTTTACTCCTTTTCTGGTACTAAACACCCTATGTCAAGATGCAGCTGCATGGTGGGCTGGTGTAATTTTATCCTATACAGAAAGAGGTACACCTCCTCAGTTTGTAATGGCCCTTGGGTGAGACCACATTGACAGTTTGGGGAATTAAAGAGTGGGGGAGGGGGAGAGGATGAGTGTCCAACATCAAAATTTTGCATGCGAATGCATAGATATGAGTGTCATAAGCATTTTCTACCCATGCTTCCTGGAACAACATTTATTTTACCGGTAGTCAACAAGAGTGAAATTGGGCATTTGCTGCAGCTCTCCCTCTGTGAATGATAAGCAAGTGTGATCCCTTTAATGTTTTTCTCATCCCAGGCCATTCCAGTAGATACTCAATCCACTTACTTGAACTTATGCCAGTTGGTGGTCTAGGCTCTCTCTCTCTGTACGAGCACAGCTTACTGCTATTGAACATGGGAAAAAAAACATCAAATTCACTAAGTCTCAGCATGGGAGGAAAACATGCCCTCAGCCAGGAAGAAAAAGGCACAAAGGCCTTCAAAACAAAGGAGGGGGGAGTGAGACAGCCAATGTGTAAGACGGCTGAAACTTATTGAAACACTGTAGGTCTACAAGAAGTAGGTAGGCAGGCAGTTGATGGATTCTCCATCAAATAAATTTGCAGAACTGTAGCTGTAGAAGATATCCAAATGCAGCCAACCAACCAACCAAGTATAATCAATAATGGCCTGCTAAGACAATAGTATTAACAAATACATGCATACTTTCTAGAGCAAGTGAGCCTTTTTTATAGGTTATAATAAAAAAATGCCTTTCTCAGGAGAGAGCCTCGAGTTAGTATTGCAAATATTTCATTCCAGTTTTACTTATGGATAGCAGGTTTTATTGTTAGAGCTGAATTAACAGATTAAAAACATATTTTTAAGTAAAACAGATTTGTAATTATATAATATTAGCATAGTTACAGTGAGAGAAGCCGAATATTGCAACAATAAAATCGGGTATTTGCAGAATGTATTGCTATGACATTAAAAGAGTTAACTTAGACACTTGTCATTAGCACAGTTACCCATCAGAAATTAATTGAAATCTAGCATTATATTATGAATTACTCTGCTACTCTTCATTATTTGGCTTATGTACTTTGACAAATCAAGTAATGAATGCATAGGTATTTATCACGTATATGTCATTTAAGCGAGACGTTTGCATAATAAAGTTAAAGCTGTCAAAGTTCTGTAATTGTCATCATCTAAATGTAAAATTACATTAATTCCTATGCAGACACAGTGAAATACATTTTGGAACATTCTGATCTGTAGTTGCATTGAAAAAAATAGTTATTTTCCCAATAAACATTGTTTTTAAATTATCACGTGTGACATAGGCAGTCCTACACTTCTATATATAAAAAACAAACAACATTGACACCAGTTTAGTTACAAACAGCATACATCACAGACAACATTGAGACAACTGTAATGGCAAACATTATACATCACTTATAATCTAGCCAGTCATTGCCAGTTAAGCATTATATGGCTCATTCCAATCCTGCCTCTTAAACCTTGTTCCTTCTCTGCATGTATTGTTCTCACAGTTCCCATTTTTCTAAGTAGTTAGCTCCACCCCTTTTCTAAAGATCCCAATTCCAGTTGTTTTATCACTATTACTACATTCACTACTTCTAGTAATGTTGGTCTAGACTTTGATTTCCATTTTCTAGAAATTTTTTTTTTTTTGGCAGCCACCATAATTAGACTCAGCAAGGCTTTACTATGTCTATGCAATGCAGAATAGCTAAAAAAAAAAAAAAACCTACCCAGTCAATCCAATCTACTCGCCCAGCATCTCCTACAGAGTGGTTCACAGGGAATCCCTAAATTTGGTCAGATCCTTACAATTCCAAATAATCTGCCCTCAGCCACCTCTTTCTTGCATATCACACCTCCAACATTTTCTGTCCACCTGATGAAAAATTCTTTGGAGTCTACCTGAGGTATAAACATACCTATGTAAACACTTCCAGGCAAAGATCCTAAATCTTTTAGACTTTGTTGTATATTTAGAAGCTCCTCTGATTGATTGTTATAATTATCATGCAATATTTTATATGTACTACTAATTATTCCTTTTTAATGGCTGCTTCTGTTCTAGATTCTATTAAAAACTCTACCAGTGGTGATCTTTCATTTAGGACACCCCCCCTCATTTCTTTCTCTTTGCTTATACTCTGATAACAGTCCTTGATCGGGAAGGCAATTGTAAACTAAAGTCCAAATAAATTCTTGGCCACTTCCCATTCTATCATCTTTCCCTCTCTAGTTATTTGCTCCCAATACCTTGGTTCCTTTACCAGTTTTCTCCTATAAATTCCAGCCCCCTCTTGCCTATTATCTGTATCCCTAACCACAGTCATCCCTATTGGCAGAATCTCTTTTTTTCTGTTCTCATGCTGGTTTAGTTCTTTGAATACTCCCTGCTATTTTATGAATATAATATTCTGTATGATTTTTTTAAAAATAGTTATTGAAGCACAAACCTATCCAGAGCAGCCTTTATGTAATTCATGCATTGTACCACATTGCATGGCAGTATATTAACATTTTGAATGTATTATAATAAAATATATTAAAAAATTAGTCAGCATTACAATCAATAAGAGTCTTGTTAAATGAGTGACATCAGGAAAGAAATACAGCACTAGAAATTAGCAGTATTTGCTCCAAGCATACCTCTCAACCTCTAAGCACCATAAATCTGGTCAAAGCAGGACATAAGGGGGGACAGAAGCCCAAAAAGAGGTACACGTTTTAAATATTGCTCTTAGAAAATCAGAAAGTTGATAGAACAAGATTGTTGTTTGCATGCATTTTCTGAAGGATATGAAATCTGAAACACAAATGCATCTCATTATAGATAATCCCAGTAATTTGTCAGTAAAAACACAAAATTATTATGAGGACCAGAAAAAATAGGAGGGAGAAATATGGACATTCTGCGAAAATCTGCACAGTTGAGAGGTGTGATCTTCTACATCCATAAAATTGCACAGTGCAAGTCACTCAACACAAAATAAATAAAAAAAATACATATAAATGTATATAGTTTTTCACTTTGATCTGAGGCGGTACAGCTGCAAAGATGGTGTATTTACAGATCCAGATATGGCAAAAGAGTCCCTACAGTTTATGGATTTTTGGATGACCAGGTTTGCAGATGACTGCAAATATCATGCCTTCATAAACTCCCTAGTGGATACCAAGATGCTTCATATGGGCCTGTCTTGAACAAATAGATGGTGTCAAACTATGGAAAAAACTAAATGCCAATAAGTGCATAACTGTATCCTTCAGCAAGCATGACTTCCTTATAACTATCACAGTGACAACACACCCAGGAAAATCAATCCTGTAGTTAGGGATCTAGGAATCTATGCCAACTACAAACTGTCCTTTGATCACGACATAACCACTGTTGTAAGGAAGTCATTTTAAATTGCTCAACTAATCGTTCCCAGGTATTTGGCACCCATTAGGCTGGTCACTGAGCATAGTGTGCCATAACCTGCCTTTGCTATTCTAGCTAGAAATTTATGATAAGATTGTATGTCTGTTTTTTAAGTTGTTATCTCTCTATGTATGTAGAAAATGTGATTGTATTTAAATTTATTTTGTAGGTGGAGCTTTTCTCCCCAGGCCTTCATTGAAAATGGGCACTTTTTGGCCCAGTGGACCATCCCGGTAAACAAATACAAATAAATAAACAATAAATAAATAGTGATTGGCCCAATGAGTGCAGTTGTTGAGCATAATGCCGGTTTCAATGTGTACCTGTCAAAAAACACTTGCCACAACTGAAGTTACACAACACATTTTCAGAGAAAAAAAAAAAAAAAACAAGTTCTTAAATCATAAGAGCTATGCAGACCATCTCAAAGCCTTGTCCCTTTCCTTGGTGTCATCCTGGCTACCTAGAGGCAATCTCTGCAATGCATATAGACAATCAGCAGGTTCATTCACAAGTCCAGTGATATCATAATATACCAAATTAAGGGATCGCAATCTGTTTTGTAAAATAAATAGAACATATGGGGCACAGTATCCTTTGGATAGGATAACACAAACAGGCTCAAGGCACATCAGGACTAACCACATAGTAGTGTAAAATTGGCTGTATTTGATATGGTCACATACACTGATTTGACCAAGAAATGAGCCCTTGGTCATTGTGTGCCAGCCGTAAAGCTTAGGATATCTTGAAATAGTAAACTACTGTCTGGCTGGCTGGAACACAGTTGCCCAAGTAGTTTTCATGGTGTAGCTATTTTGAGTGAAAGATGGTTTCAGAAGAAACCACCTGCCAAAAATGCACAAGGATTTGCTTCAGTGAATATAGGTTCAATGATAGCACGTGGCTTGGAAGTGGATGACATGAAGAACATTCTGTGACTCCAGGAGATGAGCTGCAAGGGCAGTGTACTGAAGTCTCTTGGTTTACTTGAGGCAGAATATCTGTGTAATTTTGAAATGTCATAATAGCAGATTTATATCTGTTAAATTTTTAGATTATCCATATCACATCACTTTTACTTGGTTTTATGCCCCAGATTGTAGTCATCTGCAGAGGTGTGCATCCCACACCCATATAATTCCAATTCACAAAATACTATTGCATAAAGGAAGGCCTCTTCCTGAACCCTGGAAAACTCCATTAAAACTGACAGCCAGGTAGATAAGTACCTGTTATAGGTTCATAGGTTCATACTAGGCTATCTGCCCTAGGGCATTTATAAGCCTAGCCAGAATGTGTTTGGCTTTCGCCACCCATTTTAAATTTATTTTGCTATGCCCTTTTTCGAGGTTAGTATACTGTGCCTCTATCTAACAGTGACACAGAAGTGATACCCAGGGTAAACCTACAATCTCCCATCCACTCATCAAGATTCCTCTTGAAGAGAGTCAATGAGGGACTCTGCCTAACCTGGACTGGGATTTTATTCCAGAGTGAAGGGAGCCTCTGGGTTATGAATCTGTCCCTCCAGCATGTCCTATTTATTTCAGTGCTGAGGTTCAAGTCTCTTGAGTGCGTAGCCTGATGGGATTTGGATTTTCTGAGGTGCAGCATGTCCATTAATTCCGGGTTGGACATGGCTTTATACGTCAGGCACAGATCGCCTCTGAACAGGCGGTATGCCACTGAGTAGAGCTGGAGTTTCTTTAACCGGGCAGCATATGGCATCGGTTTGAGCCCTTTGATCCTCTTGGTGAGGTACTTTTGGGGGCTTTCCAGTTGCTGCAGGTGTCTGGTAAGGTACATCCCAAAAGGGGCATTGTACTCAATTATGGGCCTGATGAGGGATGAGTAAAGAGGCACAATGACGTCCCCTGATCTAGATGTGAATCCCTTCATGATTAGGTGGGCTATATAAAATGTTTTTTTAACCACTTTGGCCACGTGGTTGTCAAATGAGAGATTGCTATCAACTTGGGTCCCCAGGTCCCGAATTACTTCTTCTGTACTTAATGGATTACCACCTATGTGGTAATTTGTGGGCACTTTGTTTTTGCCAAAGGGGATGACTATACACTTTTTGGCATTTAGCTTGAGGCCATGGCTCTGGCACCACTTGTCTGTTTCTATGAGGCCCTTTTGGAGGATGCTTGTGTCAGCTGGAGAGTCGATTATGGCGCCCAGTTTGCAGTCATCTGCGAACTTGGTCAGCCACAGTCCTTCCGTGTTGGCCTGTACCTCCGAGAAATATATACCGAACAAGAGAGGTCCCAGGACTGAGCCTTGTGGGACACCACTTGTAACTGGTTTGGAGTCTGACATGGCTCCAGCAATTCTAACCATGTGGGTTCTGTCCTTGAGCCAGTTTGCAATCCATCTAGTGACATAGGGGTTTATATTTAAGCTGGTGAGCTTATCTATAATGCCCGAGTGGGGTATTGTATCGAAGGCTTTTGCGAGGTCCAGGTAGGCTGTGTGGACCACCTTCCCTCGTCAATGGCCTTGGTGACCGTTCAAAGAAATCAACCAGGTTTAAGAGGCAGGATCTGCCCTTAACAAAGCCAAACTGGGTAGGATCCAGTGTTTGTAGGTCCCCAATATCTTTATTTATGAGGTCCATGATGATCCTTTCCATAGCTTTGCAGACTAAGCTAGTCAGGCTTATGGGGCGATAGTTTCCAGGATCCGTTGAGGCACCACCTTTATGGAGAGGGACCACTGTTGCTGTACGCCACTCTTTGGGCACATATCCTGTAGTAAGGCTGAGATTGAACAGTAGTTTTATGTTTGGGTTTAGCTCTTCTTGGAGTTCATGTAGGACGCAGCCCGGGACACCATCTGGCCCCATTGATGCTGTGTTTTTTGCTTTGGAGAGGGTGGCACTTACCTGAGCATCTGAGATGTCAGGGGGGCAGCACTCTGCTGGGATAGATATTTGCCCTTTTGGTGTGGAGGGGGGGAGAAGTTTGCACTGAACCTGTCAGCTAGGATGTTGGCAATGTCTGTGGGTTCGGTGTATTTTTTGTCATTTTGGACTAATTCTGAGCATATCTGGGCATTACCACCCAGGTTCCTAACATAACTAAAGAAAGCCTTGTGATTATCCTTAGTGTCTTGTGCAATTTTTCTCTCGAAGCTGGCCTTAGACAATTTTATGTGTGCCCGTAGTTTTTTGCTAATACTGATCAGTGATGCCTTCCCTTTTTGGGATTTTGCTGTATCATTTAGTAGCTTCCTCCTCCTATTGTATAGTTTGTTTATGGCTGCGGTCCACCAGACAGGATGTCTGCCTTTGGAGGATTGGGTCTTGGTTTTATTTGGGATTGCATGATCCATGCATTCCTGAAGGTGTTCATAGAATGCGTTTATAAAGGATTCTGTGGTCTGGGCCGTATTTTCCACAGGCCCGGGGGCTTTGAAGGATTCCACCTCAGTTTCGAGGTGTGTTTAATTTGCTTTAGAGAAGTTTTTCACTGTGGTTTTCTGGGCAGGGGGTGGGGTCGGGATGTGAATATCCAGTGAGATTAGTTTATGGTCTGATCTTACCAGTGAGGGATACACTTCTGGTTTGGAGCATAGATTCCCCATGTTGGTGATGATCAGGTCCAGTATGTTTTCCCCTCTTGTGGGAGTGGTAAGTTGTTCCATAGCATTTGAGTTTATAAATTCTAGGAACCTTTGGGCTAGGGTGTTGGAGCTAGAGTAATGCTCCCAGTCTATGTTTGGATAGTTGAAGTCGCCCAATATAATGGTGTTTGGAGAGACCTTCATATTTTCCAGTGTTCTCAGGAAGGCCAAGTGGGGTTCCTGGGTTTGGGAGGGTGGTCTGTAGCAGGCTATAAACTGGAAGGCAGTTTTACCCACTGTTAGTTGCACATGGATAGTCTCTGATGCTTTGTGCTTTGCCACCAACCTGGAGGTGTGGGTATCTTTGATGAATATCGATACTCCCCCTCCTTTTGTGGTTCGGTCCAAGTTTTGGGGCCGAAAAGCATGGTATGAGGTATAACCAGGTAGTGCTGGGGTGCTCTGGGAGCCCTGAACCAGGTTTCTGTTACTGCACAGATATCGATGTTCTCCATGCTAAGGAGAGTTTAGAGTGTGTGCATCTTGAGGTTTAGACTTCTGGCGTTGAGTAGCATTACTCTTAGTTTCTTATCCCTTGTGATACCTATGGAGGTGGGTTTGTCGTTTGAGCCTTGCCTAAAAAAGGCACTATGGGGGTAGCAAGAGCCTTTGCCAATATCCAAAAGCCCAGGGGTGACAGGTGCAAGCCGTCCCTAGCGAAGCATTGTGGCTTGTCGAGCATATCATCCAAAGCTGACAGGCATTGGATCCCCTTTGAATGACACCATTACTTAAGCCAATTGTTGAAATTGATCATCTTGTCTTCATATTGTGGCATCATTCTTGGTGAGGGTAAGATGTTACTCAAGGTCAGGGTCATACCGGCCTGGGCTACATACTCAGAGAGCTCCTTTATGTCTCTTTTCATGTAGTCCAGGGAGGTACGTCTCAGGTCATTCACACCAGCATGGACAATGACTGAGTCATATTTGTACTTGCCTTGGAGTGACCTGAGTGCTTGTGTTATGTGGCAGATCCTAGCGCCCGACAGGCTGCTCACCGTGACCCTCTCCTTGTTCAGCCTGGTGAGCGGGACGTCAGTGTGCCTGACGATAGTCACCTATTACAAGTGTATCAGGTGTGTTGTTTAGTCTTAAGGGCTGTGACTGTTCGGCACACTGGCTTTGTGAGATATGTGTTGCACGTGTTTTGTTTTGGGATAGCGACTGCTTGGGTGTCTGCTTTGGAGGTCTCTGCTGCTTCGGCAGATCTTTATTTAGAGCCTCTGAGTATGTTTTTGTGTGATTATGTGTTTGGTTTGCTGTCGTGGTAGGTCTATGTGAGACTGGAATTGTAGTGAGTGTGGTTTCCTTCTCCTCCTGACTGGTTATGCCAGTACTGAGTTGAGAGAGCTTAGCCTCCAGTTTGGCTATATGGTTGCATCTCTCACATGTGTTGGAATTTGTTGGGAGGAGGAGATGGTTGTCTGTGTACATGAGGCAGTTGTAACATTGCCTCAAGATTCCCAAATTCACCAGCTGGACCGGAGAGGAGATTGACAACTGACCTTTGGACATGCTAGAATAATATTGGGAATTCCTTAATAATTGAAAACCAGGGCCAGTGGGGAGTGAGGGTGTAGTGCTTTTAATTTTTAGTGCTGACTTATATAATTGCTTTAGTGAGCAAGTGCCAGGTAACTTAAGTGCAATGTGTTACAGGTAACTTAAATGCAAAAACGACAAACAGTAACTTTCTTTCAAGTGAAACAAGGAAATAAGTACAGTAAGCAATGCAGATATCACTAGTGATCCACAGAAGCGCTGAGAAGCTGCGTATTAGGTGGAAATAGCGTTCCAGGGAAATAACAGGCAAACAAACAACAAGCATATAAACAAAGCTAGATTCAGCAGGCCTGGATCTAGTCTATGCTACAGCAAACAAGGTGTACCAATTTCAGTAAGATACAGTTCAAATATTCAGGCACTATAAACCTTTAACCAGAAATTCCCAGCTCAGAAGGGCAGAGTCCAGCCTCTTCTCCCACAAGAGTGCAGACCACAAACCTTCTTAATGTAAAATAACTGGCCTGAAGCCCAAGTGCTTAAACCAGAACTAATACACTTTAAGAATAACAGACACTGGGCTCTCAATCAGCAGTTCCCAACTTAGAAGGATGAAAGCTACCTGTCCTGCCACCACAGTGCATGCCACAAACCTTCCTAATGTAAAACAACTGGTCTGAAGCCCAAGTGCTTAATCCAAAAGACTTAGAATGATAGCTACACTTTAGTCAAGTTACTACCAAGCAGTAATAAATACAATTGAATACTTTAGAGAATGCCTGGATTAGTGCTCAAGTTAGATCCAGCAGGCCCGAATCCAGTCTATGCCACAGCAAACAAGGCGCACCAACTTCCGTAAGAAGCAGTTCAGATATGCATGCACTATAAGCCTTCAACCAGAAATTCCCAGCTCAGAAAGGCAGAGTCCAGCCTCTCCTCTCACAAGAGTGCAGACCACGAACCCTCTTAATGTAAAATAACTGGTCTGAAAGCCCAAGTGCTTAAACCAGAATTAATACACTTTTAGAATAACAGACACTGAGCCCTCAATCAGCAGTTCCCAACCTAGAAGGATGTAAGCTACCTGTTCTGCCACTACAGTGCTGACCACAAACCCTCTCAGTGCAAAACAACTGGTCCGAAGCCCAAGTGTTTAAACCAAAAGGCTTAGAATGAGTTACACCAAGCAGTAATAAATACAATTGAGTACTTTTAAGATGATGCAAAAGTAAAAAAGTAGGTAGAAACACAAGTACAGTAAAAGCAGATGAAATTTTTTTTTTTTTTTCTGAACAAGTGCTGAGATCAAAGAAACAGATTTGAGTGCTGAAACTAGAAAACTGGCTAGTTATAAGAAAAAAAAACTAAGCTAGAAGGCTTCCCTCCAACACAGAAGGGCTTGGGGGCACAGAAGCCTACAAATAGTCTATACCACTTAACAGGAAAAGCAGAAAACAAGCTTACATTTTTTTTTTCTGTTTCCCAGATGCTTTCTTTGTACACAGTAGGAGTGCCTGAAATCAGAATATGATCTCACTGCACTCAGTTGAGTGAGCAAATGAGATGGGCCCAGAAGGAGTATCCAAACACAAATTTACAAGAGGGGCGGGCAGTTGCAAGGCCACTAAGATTAACACCAAAACAAAAACAGGGAGGGTGGGTGGGACTAACTGAAGAGCAGAGTGAAAACTTCCAGTTCAGTTAATATTCCTTCCACACAGTTAAAATCAATTTAAATACTGTATTTTTTTGAAAAAAAAAAAGAGCAGATAAAGGTACTTAAATTCTCTTATATGTCCAGTTGAATACAGCAAGTTCTTAGCCTGCCAAAGTTGAGGTTTTTAAGCAGAAAATATTTCACACTGTACCACTTAAATAGGCAAGGACAGGAAATCAAAGAATGTGACTACCCCCACACCTGTAATTACTAGCAAATAACAAAATTCAGCAAACACTGACTAACTTCCAGTTCAGTTAATATTCCTTCCACACTGAAGAGCAGAGTGAAAACTTCCAGTTCAGTTAATATTCCTTCCACACAGTTAAAATCAATTTAAATACTGTATTTTTTTGAAAAAAAGAGCAGATAAAGGTACTTAAATTCTCTTATATGTCCAGTTGAATACAGCAAGTTCTTAGCCTGCCAAAGTTGAGGTTTTTAAGCAGAAAATATTTCACACTGTACCACTTAAATAGGCAAGGACAGGAAATCAAAGAATGTGACTACCCCCACACCTGTAATTACTAGCAAAAACAAAATTCAGCAAACACTGACTAACTTCCAGTTCAGTTAATATTCCTTCCACACTGAAGAGCAGAGTGAAAACTTCCAGTTCAGTTAATATTCCTTCCACACAGTTAAAATCAATTTAAATACTGTATTTTTGAAAAAAAAAAGAGCAGATAAAGGTACTTAAATTCTCTTATATGTCCAGTTGAATACAGCAAGTTCTTAGCTGGCCAAAGTTGAGGTTTTTAAGCAGAAAATATTTCACACTGTACCACTTAAATAGGCAAGGACAGGAAATCAAAGAATATGACTACCCCCACACCTGTAATTACTAGCAAATAACAAAATTCAGCAAACACTGACTAACTTCCAGTTCAGTTAATATTCCTTCCACACTGAAGAGCAGAGTGAAAACTTCCAGTTCAGTTAATATTCCTTCCACACAGTTAAAATCAATTTAAATACTGTATTTTTTGAAAAAAAGAGCAGATAAAGGTACTTAAATTCTCTTATATGTCCAGTTGAATACAGCAAGTTCTTAGCCAGCCAAAGCTGAGGTTTTTAAGCAGAAAATATTTCACACTGTACCACTTAAATAGGCAAGGACAGGAAATCAAAGAATGTGACTACCCCCACACCTGTAATTACTAGCAAATAACAAAATTCAGCAAACACTGACTAACTTCCAGTTCAGTTAATATTCCTTCCACACTGAAGAGCAGAGTGAAAACTTCCAGTTCAGTTAATATTCCTTCCACACAGTTAAAATCAATTTAAATACTGTATTTTTGAAAAAAAAAGAGCAGATAAAGGTACTTAAATTCTCTTATATGTCCAGTTGAATACAGCAAGTTCTTAGCCGGCCAAAGCTGAGGTTTTTAAGCAGAAAATATTTCACACTGTACCACTTAAATAGGCAAGGACAGGAAATCAAAGAATGTGACTACCCCCACACCTGTAATTACTAGCAAATAACAAAATTCAGCAAACACTGACTAACTTCCAGTTCAGTTAATATTCCTTCCATACTGAAGAGCAGAGTGAAAACTTCCAGTTCAGTTAATATTCCTTCCACACAGTTAAAATCAATTTAAATACTGTATTTTTTGAAAAAAAGAGCAGATAAAGGTACTTAAATTCTCTTATATGTCCAGTTGAATACAGCAAGTTCTTAGCCGGCCAAAGCTGAGGTTTTTAAGCAGAAAATATTTCACACTGTACCACTTAAATAGGCAAGGACAGGAAATCAAAGAATGTGACTACCCCACACCTGTAATTACTAGCAAATAACAAAATTCAGCAAACACTGACTAACTTCCAGTTCAGTTAATATTCCTTCCACACTGAAGAGCAGAGTGAAAACTTCCAGTTCAGTTAATATTCCTTCCACACAGTTAAAATCAATTTAAATACTGTATTTTTTTGAAAAAAAAAGAGCAGATAAAGGTACTTAAATTCTCTTATATGTCCAGTTGAATACAGCAAGTTCTTAGCCGGCCAAAGCTGAGGATTTTAAGCAGAAAATATTTCACACTGTACCACTTAAATAGGCAAGGACAGGAAATCAAAGAATGTGACTACCCCCCACCTGTAATTACTAGCAAATAACAAAATTCAGCAAACACTGACTAACTTCCAGTTCAGTTAATATTCCTTCAACACTGAAGAGCAGAGTGAAAACTTCCAGTTCAGTTAATATTCCTTCCACACAGTTAAAATAAATTTAAATACTGTATTTTTTGAAAAAAAAAGAGCAGATAAAGGTACTTAAATTCTCTTATATGTCCAGTTGAATACAGCAAGTTCTTAGCTGGCCAAAGCTGAGGTTTTTAAGCAGAAAATATTTCACACTGTACCACTTAAATAGGCAAGGACAGGAAATCAAAGAATGTGACTACCCCCACACCTGTAATTACTAGCAAATAACAAAATTCAGCAAACACTGACTAACTTCCAGTTCAGTTAATATTCCTTCCACACTGAAGAGCAGAGTGAAAACTTCCAGTTCAGTTAATATTCCTTCCACACAGTTAAAATCAATTTAAATACTGTATTTTTTTGAAAAAAAAAAGAGCAGATAAAGGTACTTAAATTCTCTTATATGTCCAGTTGAATACAGCAAGTTCTTAGCCAGCCAAAGCTGAGGTTTTTAAGCAGAAAATATTTCACACTGTACCACTTAAATAGGCAAGGACAGGAAATCAAAGAATGTGACTACCCCCACACCTGTAATTACTAGCAAATAACAAAATTCAGCAAACACTGACTAACTTCCAGTTCAGTTAATATTCCTTCCACACTGAAGAGCAGAGTGAAAACTTCCATTTCAGTTAATATTCCTTCCACACAGTTAAAATCAATTTAAATACAGTATGTTTTTGAAAAAAAGAGCAGATAAAGGTACTTAAATTCTCTTATATGTCCAGTTGAATACAGCAAG
The DNA here is from genome assembly GCF_019279795.1 of Protopterus annectens. Taxonomy (NCBI): domain Eukaryota; kingdom Metazoa; phylum Chordata; order Ceratodontiformes; family Protopteridae; genus Protopterus; species Protopterus annectens. Next base: position 932,561,269 of record NC_056728.1, read on the forward strand.
TTGTTAGCCTGCCAAAGCTGAGGTTTTTAAGCAGAAAATATTTCACACTGTACCACTTAAATAGGCAAGGACAGGAAATCAAAGAATGTGACTACCCCACACCTGTAATTACTAGCAAATAACAAAATTCAGCAAACACTGACTAACTTCCAGTTCAGTTAATATTCCTTCCACACTGAAGAGCAGAGTGAAAACTTCCAGTTCAGTTAATATTCCTTCCACACAGTTAAAATCAATTTAAATACTGTATTTTTTTGAAAAAAAGAGCAGATAAAGGTACTTAAATTCTCTTATATGTCCAGTTGAATACAGCAAGTTCTTAGCCGGCCAAAGCTGAGGTTTTTAAGCAGAAAATATTTCACACTGTACCACTTAAATAGGCAAGGACAGGAAATCAAAGAATGTGACTACCCCACACCTGTAATTACTAGCAAATAACAAAATTCAGCAAACACTAACTTCCAGTTCAGTTAATATTCCTTCCACACTGAAGAGCAGAGTGAAAACTTCCAGTTCAGTTAATATTCCTTCCACACAGTTAAAATCAATTTAAATACTGTATTTTTTGAAAAAAAGAGCAGATAAAGGTACTTAAATTCTCTTATATGTCCAGTTGAATACAGCAAGTTCTTAGCCGGCCAAAGCTGAGGTTTTTAAGCAGAAAATATTTCACACTGTACCACTTAAATAGGCAAGGACAGGAAATCAAAGAATGTGACTACCCCCACACCTGTAATTACTAGCAAATAACAAAATTCAGCAAACACTGACTAAATTTCAGTTCAGTTAATATTCCTTCCACACTGAAGAGCAGAGTGAAAAGTTCCAGTTCAGTTAATATTCCTTCCACACAGTTAAAATCAATTTAAATACTGTATTTTTTGAAAAAGAGCAGATAAAGGTACTTAAATTCTCTTATATGTCCAGTTGAATACAGAAAGTTCTTAGCCGGCCAAAGCTGAGGTTTTTAAGCAGAAAATATTTCACACTGTACCACTTAAATAGGCAAGGACAGCAAATCAAAGAATGTGACTACCCCCACACCTGTAATTACTAGCAAATAACAAAATTCAGCAAACACTGACTAACTTCCAGTTCAGTTAATATTCCTTCCACACTGAAGAGCAGAGTGAAAACTTCCAGTTCAGTTAATATTCCTTCCACACAGTTAAAATCAATTTAAATACTGTATTTTTTTGAAAAATAAAAATCAGATAAAGTTACTTAAATTCTCTTATATGTCCAGTTGAATACAGCAAGTTCTTAGCCGGCCAAAGCTGAGGTTTTTAAGCAGAAAATATTTCACACTGTACCACTTAAATAGGCAAGGACAGGAAATCAAAGAATGTGACTACCCCCACACCTGTAATTACTAGCAAATAACAAAATTCAGCAAACACTGACTAACTTCCAGTTCAGTTAATATTCCTTCCACACTGAAGAGCAGAGTGAAAAGTTCCAGTTCAGTTAATATTCCTTCCACACAGTTAAAATCAATTTAAATACTGTAATTTTTTGAAAAAAAAATCAGATAAAGGTACTTAAATTCTCTTATATTGTCCAGTTGAATACAGCAAGTTCTTAGCCAGCCAAAGCTGAGGTTTTTAAGCAGAAAATATTTCACACTGTACCACTTAAATAGGCAAGGACAGGAAATCAAAGAATTTGACTACCCCCACACCTGTAATTACTAGCAAATAACAAAATTCAGCAAACACTGACTAACTTCCAGTTCAGTTAATATTCCTTCCACACTGAAGAGCAGAGTGAAAACTTCCAGTTCAGTTAATATTCCTTCCACACAGTTAAAATCAATTTAAATACTGTATTTTTGAAAAAAAGAGCAGATAAAGGTACTTAAATTCTCTTATATGTCCAGTTGAATACAGCAAGTTCTTAGCCGGCCAAAGCTGAGGTTTTTAAGCAGAAAATATTTCACACTGTACCACTTAAATAGGCAAGGACAGGAAATCAAAGAATGTGACTACCCCCACTCCTGTAATAACTAGCAAATAACAAAATTCAGCAAACACTGACTAACTTCCAGTTCAGTTAATATTCCTTCCACACTGAAGAGCAGAGTGAAAACTTCCAGTTCAGTTAATATTCCTTCCACACAGTTAAAATCAATTTAAATACTGTATTTTTTGAAAAAAAAAAAGAGCAGATAAAGGTACTTAAATTCTCTTATATGTCCAGTTGAATACAGCAAGTTCTTAGCCAGCCAAAGCTGAGGTTTTTAAGCAGAAAATATGTCACACTGTACCACTTAAATAGGCAAGGACAGGAAATCAAAGAATGTGACTACCCCCACACCTGTAATTACTAGCAAATAACAAAATTCAGCTTGTAACTTTAAGGCTTTAATTGTATGACACAAACATCCATGTTATTTGTGGGCATTTATTACATTTATTCCACACCTTGCATTCAGTAAAGTTATTATAACCTTGCCCTGCATTTTCGTATCACTGCAGTTATTTAGAAACAAATTAAAAGAGCAACTATTTAAGGACACTGCATTATGTTACTTCTGTGACAATAACTCTCATACAGCTGACACTGTAGTCACATATTTCCTGTAAAGACATAATTTTAACAATGACCACCTTAAGTGTTGTTGTGCCTTTCGCCTTTTTCCGGTTATGGGTCGCCACAGCGGAACTCCGGTCTGCTAATGATTGGCAGTAGATTTTTAAGTGCCGAGTTCCTGGCCCTGACGCACAACCTTCAACGAAGGTATGCCCATTCACATATGTCTCCACACAGAAGACGCTGTAGCTGAGAATCGAACAGGACCACATCTTACTGTGAGGTGACAACGCTACCGTAGCACCACCAAAGTGTACATACTGTAAATAGAAAGCAAATTTATCTTCACTTTGTTAGTGAATACTCTCTATTCTGCATATCATTCTATGCTTGTATTACAGCATGGTGTCTGGCTCATGGCTGAAAAAGGTTGGCCATCTAGTCTACTTACCCATTTATCAAACTAAAACAAGTAAATAAATGTAGAGCTTTGTCATGCAAATAATCCTCAGAATAGAAAATAGTGGTATCTTTCATAGCTTTAATAGTAAATAAGACCCTTGATGCTATTAAATTTATACCATCTCCTGCGAAAAATGAAATTTTTTCCAACAGTTCTTCCCAAACCATAAAGAGTTCTGTGTTTAGTTGCAATACTTCCTTTTTAGTCAACTGGTTATATTAGTACTCTGCACAGTAGGATCACAATCCCAGAGAAGGAAGCATTATTCTTTTCTCTTTTTCTATACTATTATTACTCCTTTTCTATACTAAGTCAGGATAACATCCCCATAGAAATTGTATCACATACAAAGTTGCGAGGTGTCATTATCGATGAACACACAACATTTGACATCCATATTCATACTGCTATAAAAAAAAAAAAAAACACCAAAAATTAGGTCTCCTATATCGGCACAATCACTTCTTCACCCCTCCCACAAGAAAAACCCTTGCGTCCTCCTACCTCCTCCCCTCCCTGTTATACAGTGCCCCTTTATTCAACAATATTCAAGTTGGACTACAGTCCAAATTAGAATCCTGCTATGATAAAATAAGCAAATTTACCACACACTCCAAAACCTCATCACATCACTGCATCTCTCTTCTATCCCTAAAATCGTTAGCACTACCTAACCACCTCAACTTCCTAAAGCTTACCACAGCCCATAAACTCATCTTTAGGCCTTCCAGCTACCCTGCCCTCTCTACCTCCTTAACCCCCTATATTCCAAACCATCCATTACGATCAGAAAACCAAAACCTCCTTCAAGTACATAAACCTTTACGACCTACAGGTCACTTCCTGCTTTCATACTCTCTATCCAGACTTTGGAACTCACTCCCCTCCCACATTCGAACGGTTTCACACCTCCCTAACTTCAAATCCCTCTTACACTCCTACCTTTCCTCTAAATGGACTTGTCCCTGCTCCTTTCCTACTTGAATCCCAGTCTGTCCGTCAACTCTCACTACCATTCCTTATAACCTTCATCTGAACTTTTCTCCCATCACTCAAATTTCTACTACCACTACATAACTGTATTCTACCCTACCTAGTGGACTGCATTGTACTCCTACTAAATTCCCACCATTTCACTGACACACAATGCCTACAACTGTACATTTCTCACCAAAGTTCTACCTTCCTTTCTGAATGTCCATTGCATAATGAATATTTTTACCTATTACTACTAAAAATGTTGTAAATACTATTTTTTTTGCTACAGTGCTAATTACATCAGTATCTTGTTTTATAATGCCTTTTTAACATATATGCTCTTTAACTCTCATTGTTATTTTTTTACTTTTCTCCCCGGGCCTCCACCGAAAATGGGTTATTCGGGCCCAGTGGACTTCCCCGGTTATCAAACTGAAAATAAATAAATTATATACTGCTGTATAACCAAACATGATTTCGCATCTACAATGCTATATAACCAAACCTTTTATTTTTCCTTTTCAGAAAACAGTGTTCTCAATGGATTGTCATTGACGTGCATAACTGCCATTTGTTGGTAGGTGAGCACTGTCTTCTGCTCCATGTAATGTGACAACTATAATGTATTGAAAATAACCATGCTATGCATATTTTAATCATTGAATCACAGTATATTACAATTTAACTTCAGTCATGAACTTGGACCGATGTTTCACTATCCAGTATTTATCAATTCCAGCCAGTAAAAGTTTGCCTTTTAAAATGATCATTCATTCCAGTTACTGTAGAAGTGGTCCACAATAAACAATCATTCTAAACAGCAAACCTTTATGGAAGGAACACTTGAGAAGCACTGTATTGAAACATATAACCCAAGTAAAAGTTATATCTCAATGTGGTGACTTTACAAGTGTAACGATCGTGTGTGTCATATTGTAGGTGTCACAGAGTTACTCCTGCTTACCAACAACTGCTCTGAGGCTCTTAGAGTAAGAAGTCCGATCAAAATATGAAGCAGTGGCGGCTGGTGGGGGATGCAGGGCAAAAGAGTAAAATTAGGGACAGATTTTAATTATTAACATAAAACCTTATAAAGTAGTGGAAAAGGAACACTCATGAAAGGTTGGATTTAGCATCTGACAAGGATGCTGGAAGCATACCTCTTAACTTCTTAGAGCAGGAAATCTGGACAAAGCCATATATAAACATGGGGACTTTTTTAAAAGCTTACTGTTACAAATTAGTCAGTTGATAGAATTCTAGGTTCTGCATTAGCATAAACTTACTAAAGGTCATGAATTCGGAAATACAAATGCCTGTTAGTAACGTCTATCTTCAGTCCTGAAAGATTAAGCACTAATGTGCCAGAAAAGCACAATTTTGTGAAAAACGGACCAGAAATAATAGGCAAAATTCATGGACATTCTACAAAAGTCTATACAGTTGAGAAGCATAACCAAAAAAATACTGAATTGAATACAAACATCAGAACGGGACCTTTCAGGAGTTATTACTGTAACTACCAGCTCAGGTTTACAGCTGAATATATCAGCACGTATGTAAGAAAGAATTTATTAAAAAAAGATAATGAACTAATATAACAATTTAGAGACATCCACTTATTGACCCGCTGAAAAAATTATTACATGCACAATGTCATGAAAGATGCAGCAAAGCCGTAAACCCAATAGCAGCATGATAGGAACACAAAGCTAAAGCGCAGTTGAGATTCGGAGCCAAAGCAAGACTGGAACAGAAGATATACAGGATGTTTATAGTGGGTGTGAATTTGAGTGATGTGGTCAAGTGGGCTTTACTTTGGTCATCTTTAGTTTGGACCCGAATTATTAACGCTGGGATTGTCCCTTTAAGCACTAACTTGTGAGAGGCTAAGTTAGATCACCATTTGCTCTGGATTAACGAGGGACTTGTTCTATAGAGGATCAGGGAGAAAAAGTGTGGCAATGCTGCTCAGTGCTCAGCTGAGTTCTCTGCAGTGCAGAACTGCACAGATGAATTGCCTGCAGAGCAGCAGGGAAGCCTTGGAGGGTTTTGCTAACTGGTATATAGGGAAAAAATGTTTCTAGATGTTTGCATCTATACAGGGCACTGCTAATCCCCATTGCATGATGTACAGCTACTCGCAAATGCAAGACTTATATACAGGCAGCATTAAACAGTTTTAAACTAGTCTGCCAATACGAAATCACAGAATGAGCCTTCCTCCAGCAGTCCCCAGCTCAGACAAGACTATATCCACACTCTTCTGCCACAAGGGTGCAGGAGTACCCTTCTTAATGTGAGATGGCTGGATTCCAGTTGGAGTGTATAAAAAACAGGCTACATTCAACAAGTCTGGATCTAGTCTGTGCTATGTAAGCAATAAAGTACAAAAAAGTACAGATACTGAAGTAGGCACAAACAGTAAAAACAGTCAAAAATGCACTAAGTAATGCAGTGAAACAGTAAAATGCAGTTGAAAATGTGCAGATGAAGCTCAAAATAAACCTAATTTCTTGTTCTTAGATTTACATGGCTTGGTTTAAAGGAGGAACCTTCTAGACCTCTGGCAAAGGATGCCAAAGACAGAGCAGCTGTGGTTAATTGAGCCAAAACCCGCCCAAATGTGAGATTTGTATACAGGCAAAATTAAACATTTTTAAACTGTCAAAAAAAGTCCATACCACATCATAACCAACTACTGCAGCACTTCCATGTCACGTGAAACCCATGAGACATATATAAACACTATTCTCCTGGGGGTTTCAACTATCCTTTCATCAACTAGGAGACCTGCACTACCACAAATATGCATGCACTGCACTTCCTAGGTTTCATAAATGCTAGCTCATTACTTAGGTAAACTAGCTCAAGACTTATCTACAGGATCAAAAATATTGTCTCTATTCCTTACCAGTATTACACCCATATTCACTGAAGCTGTAGATGCCCCAACATTGTTAATATCCAACTATCCCTCAATAATATTCACTACAAGGGCAAAATCTGATTTACTATCAAACCTTCTGTCTTTAAAGACTATTCTATATCAGCGCTATGAAAGCTAGTTGATGGCCCATTGAAATTTAAGTACTCCTCCACTCTACATGGTATGAAGACATTTCCTGAATAAGATAGGCATGAATATTAATTAGTAGGATGTCACTGATTTGTCAGTTTGAATTAATTGAAGCTGGTTTATTGGTTTTTTATTAATTAAATCATTAAATTAAGTTATATAAATGCAAATGTGAACTAAAGGCATTTATCTGATGAAGTCCTATGTGTATGGACGAAAACGCGTGTTATGCAGCTGATGTTACAAGAGCGTTAATTTATTTAGTATTTTCTACGTTTGTAAGTGGAATATTCAAATAAACTTTCAGTGGTTTTATTCAAAGTGCTTCCTTGGTCCTTTGGCACTTTCGTTTGGATTTATTGGCCAATTCAGGAATAAAACTTATGGTGGAATGCTAGTGTAAACAAACTAAACAATAAGAGGAAGAATTATACTGTCAGTAAGTACAAACTTAATACAATACCCCAACTTCTAATTAGCTCAAAGATTAACAAAGAACTCGGAAATAAAATTAATTCCTCCAAAGGTTAAGTATGAAAAGAGAATTGCCACCTGTGTTACTTAGGGACAACCACAAAGCCTTTATCACATATGTCAGAAGTCTTAAAAACTATCCGGCATACACTAAGCTAACACATAACACAGGCCAATCCCCAGAACACGCAGCCAACATATTAGTGGATAAATTTATCTGATACTTTATATACTTATCTCTCCCTAACTTCCCCCACATAATAGCAAGCTCACAGCCCTCTTGGATCACATTGTAGTAAGTTCTGAGAGTGCTTTCCAAGGCCAAAAACGCTAACTCCATGGGATCAAGCAATGTGCTAGCTTGCCGTCTTTGCAGCACCAAGCAATGCCTAATAGACTTGCTACTGAACCTATTCAGTTGCAGCCTTTCCACTGGATTCATGATGGAGGTGTTAAACTTCTGTAATCATCCCACTCCACAAGAGAGAACCCACCTCTGACACTGTAAACAATAGACTTGTAAAACTCGCCAACCTTATCTGTAAAGTAATGGAGTGCATTACTATGGAAATTATTAACAAAGACATCGGCATTCTGAAGTCCCTTGAACCAAACTAGTTTGGCTTATTAAAGACCATGTCTTCTAAACTTGGTGGACTTCTTTTCTTTGAACATGCTACTAATGCATTCTTCTTCTTCTTCTTCTTCTTCTTCTTTTTCTTTTTTTTTCCCCATACGCCACCACAGAACATGCTACTAATGCATTCAATGCAGGTAAATCATTTCACATTGCATACCTTGACTTGGCTAATGCCTTTGATACCATCCCACTTTGTGGCATCATCAACAAACTAATCAAACTGTATGCAAACTCATATTTTACTCACTGGATAGCAAACAGGCTTACTAATAGATGGGCTACCCCATATACTAGTATATTGATCAGTAAGCCAGTTTGCTATCCAGTGTTAGTCACTTTAGTATTTGGGGTATGCTGTCATCAAAGAGGGCTTTACTCGTGGTGTCCCTAAGGGATTAGTCCTTGAGTCACTGCTCTTCATAAGTTGCTTCTCATGTACAGATAGATGTCAAGGACCTCTATAAACTTGGAGCTGTCATAAACTCTTCAACTGACTTCCAGTTTCTCTTGAAGGAACTGAAATGTACAGAGAAGTGGTGCCTGGACCATGGCCTTAAAGTAAATGGCAAAAATTGTTTTACCATATGGATACGCATGCACTTACCACATCACAAACTTACAAGTTTTTATGAACCAAGGCACTTTTGTTAAAGATTAACTATGTTTTGATCGCTGGACCCATTCCAGTTTAGCTTAGTTAAGGGAAGGTCTTGCCTGATCAACCTGGTAGACTTCTTTAAGATGGTCACAAGGCTATAGATGAGGGGAAAATGGTGCATACTGCCTCTATATTCAGCCAGCCAAGGCATTAGATACAATACCCCACTCAGATATTATTGATAAACCCTTAGAACCATGCATAAATTCCTACATGACTCACTGGATTGCAGGCTGGCTCATCGATATTACCCAAAAAGTCAGGATCAGGGAGACTATCTCCACCAGGAGAACAGTGACCAGTAGAGTACCCCAGGGCTCCATGTTAGACCCACTCTTGTTTGGCATCTACTTCTTGGAAGTCAAGGCTAATGTCAAAGGCCACTGGCTAATCAAGTTTTCAGATGATTGTAAATTGGGAGCTATCATAGATTCCCCCATGAAACAAGCATCCTACAGGAGAGTCAAACACAAACAAGTGACTGGTTCCAAAGCCATAGATTAAAGCTCAATGCAAAGAAATGCATTATAGTGCCCTTTGGGAAATCATCCACCCCAGCTAATTAGCCCATCGCAGTTATGGATCTGTGAGCATATGTAGACAGTAATCTGTCCTTTGATTAACACGTAGCCAAGATAATAAGAAAAGTATTTTATGTCGCCCAACTCATAACTAAGGGTATGGCATTCAGGTCCAAGAAAGTTATAGTACCACTGTACTCACCAGCTCTTATCAGACCCATCATTGAGTACAATGTCCCCTTTTGCATGCACCTAACCGGGCATGTGGAACAGTTGGAACCCCCTCAAAGGTTCTTCCCCAGAAGAATCCAGGGTTAAGGCCCTATCTCTGTGTTCAGTCTCCTACAGGTTACTGGACGGGAACCTGTGCCTGGCATACAAGGTATCCTCAGATCCAGCTCTGATGGTTCACTTGCACATCCACAAAACAAAAATCTCAGAAACAATAGATCCAAGGAGCTATACTTTGCCTGCAACCTAAATAAAACATGCTGGAAACAGATATATGTCTCAAAGGACCCCACACTATGAAATAAGCTCCTCATTGACATGAAACAGAGTTCATCCCAGACCCTTTTCGAACAAAACCTTAATCACTGGATGGGAAATTGCAAATTCACCCCTAGTCTAGCCTCTGTGTCTCCGATGGCCAGAGGTCAACAGCAAGTAAATCAGTCCCTACCTAACATACCCCCAACACACAACCCTTAGCTACCTCCTTACTTACATATTCCCACACATAGGTGTACAAGGTACTCGGGGGAAAAAACTTGGTTGGGTTGCACTGTTAGCCTTATAAAGACCGTGGTGGTCATTAGACTAGTGTAAACATCTGCAGTTTTTCCATTGAACACCTCACACCGGTTAGTTTGACATAGTCACTGTTTTGCTTTCATATAATTTGTAATTAACGTTCTGTTGGCACACTGCTACAGTCATCCCACTCCATAAAAGGGGAGCAACTACAGACCCTGGGAACTATCACCCCCATTAGCCTGATGAGTCTGGTATGCAAAGCTATGGAGCACATCATCATGGACCTGCTTAGCAAAGATATAGGTAATCTCCAAACTCTTGACCTCACACAGTTTGGCTTTGTCAAGGGAAGATCCTGCCTGCTGAACCTGGTTGAGTTCGAGGCAGTCACCAAGTCTGTGGATGAGGGTGCATACAGCCTACCTCGACCTGGCCAAGGCCTTTGATACCATTCCTCACTCAGATGTCATTGATAAACTCACCAAACTAGGCATCAATCCTTGCATCACTAGGTGGGTTGCAAATTGGTTCACAGCAGGACCCACAGAGTGAAACTTGCAGATTCCAAGTCAGACTGTTGACCAGTCACTAGTGGAGTCCCACAGGGCACGGTCCTGGGCGCTCTCTCCTATTTGGCATCTACTTCTCAGAAGTCCAGGCCAACACAGAAGGACTCTGGCTGACCAAGTTCGCTGCTGACTGCAAACTAGGAGTCAATATCAACTCCTCAAGTGATGCAGACATCCTACAAAAGGGCCTCTCTGAGACCAATGAATGGTGTCAGAACCATGGCCTGAAGCTTAACGACAAAAAATGCGTCATCATCCCCTTTGGAAAAAACTCAGTTCCCACAAATTACCACATTGATGGGAGCCCACTGAACACTCAAGGGGTCTATAAGAGATCTGGGCATCCAGGTCGACAGCCACCTCACCTTCGACCACCACATTGCCACTGTGGACAGAAAGTCCTTCTACGTGACGCATCTTATAACCAAAGGTTTCACATCCAGGAAGAAAGAGGTCATCATCCCTCTCTACTCATCCTTCATTAGACCAATCATCAAATATAACTCCCTATTTGGCATGTACCTGACCAGACACATACAACAGCTGGAGAGGCCACAAAAGTACCTCACAAAAAGGATACTAGGCATTAAACACATGTCCTACATAGACAGACTCAAGAAACTTCAGCTATTCTCAGTCTCTTATCGTTTACGTAGAGGTAGTCACTGCTTGACCCACAAAGCCATGTCTCATCCAGCCCTACTTGAAATGCTACACATAAAGAAATCCCAATCCCCCCACTCTCCAGAGATCACAACCTCATTAACACAGTTAGTGGAACATGCTGGAGGGACAGGTTCATCTCCCAAAGACTGCCCATACTCTGGAATAAGCTTCCCATTCATGTCAAGCACAGCACCTCACTAGCCCTCTTCAAGAGAAATATGGACGAGTGGATGGGTAACGGAAAGTTCACCCCAGTTGCCCTACTGGATAGGGGCACTGTGAACTAACATTGGGTGGCACAGTGCCTGGGCAAATCTGTTGGGCTAGGCTTCTAAAGGCTCCAGGGCCATTAGCCTAGTACACACTTATGAACCTGTGCATTGGTTTAGATTTCAGTTTGACAGAATTATCTAGCAACAAATTAACTTTTATAACCCCATCAGCACTGCACGTCAATGGTGATTTCTTTAGGACATTTTGTTTTACTTGTATTCTGCTTTTAACTGCATATTAAAACTTGAAAAGAGACCACAGCTGTGTCTGTTGAGTCAGGCAGAAGTCAGAACAGGTCAATTAAGGACTCACACATAAGAAAGAACAGTTCAGTTAAGGTTAATCATCTGTGAACTGAGGGGGTGGAGCTAGGAACTAAACCTTCTATTTAAGGGGTAAAATAAAACATTTCAGAGTTTTACTAGAAAGGCTCATCCAGACTCTGCTACACTTTGCTGTGAGGGAAAGGTTACTTTGCTTTTCATTTGTTGGATTTTGTATTACTCTATTGCCTTTTTCGATTTTGAATAGTCTTGATTTGTTTTCTTTACCTTGTGTTTTACTTGTATTCTGCTTTTAACTGCATATTAAAACTTGAAAAGAGACCACAGCTCTGTCTTGTGAGTCAGGCAGAAATTTTTCCCTACCCGGTTACTGTTGTGTTCTTAAATACTGTTGTGTTCTTAAACACCACTGTCTTTCTAGTTGCCTGCCCCTTATGTTAATTTCACCATATATCTCATTTCCTCTCTGCTTTTACTGGCTTGTGTGAGTAAGCAAAAAATTATCATTTTGTGAAATCACCCCCCTTCAACTATTTAAATTTATTGGCCATCCTACTGTATTCCATAGTATCAGAATACAAAAGTGACCACCCCCTTTCAATCTATCTTGCTGTTTTAAAAACTGACTCCACTAAAACTTAACTTTTTAGATAGGTAAAACTTAAGTTACTTACTTTCACATCTAACTCCTCTAGTGCACACTGCAGTGTTTAGGATAAAACATTTTTTTTTCATCTTACCTTTAAGCATCCCTGTGACTAGCACTTGATCTAAAACCTGCTGGAAAGCACTAGGAAGCCTTAAACTGATGCAAGCACTCAACTCTTCTTATTAATAAGGAGAAATTAATCGTAGGCACTAAACAGCCTATAATTGCAAAGTACCTTGCTAAGGTAAGGGAAAACAGCTCTTGTAAAAAAAAAGCACTAAACCAGGCATGTCCAAGGGCCAGCTAGCAGTAATTTCTCCTGTCCACCTGGTGAATCTGGGCATACTGGGGCAATGCAGCAATTGCCTCATGTATACAGACAACCCTCTCCTCCTACCACACACTACAACCTGCGAGAGATGCACTTACATAGCCAAACTGGAAGCAAAGCTGCTAGACAGTCAAGAGGAGAAGGTCAACACCCGCACTACACCTTAAGCAACACATAGCCCTTCTAAACCCACACCACCAACACTCTCACATAGCAACACTAAACCTTCATATGCGGAGGCCCTTAACAGTAACCTGCCCAAGCAACAAGGACCTCTGAAGCTGAAACAGAAACACCAGTCACTACCAGTGTGCCATCCAACAACAACCCCTAAGGCAAGACAACATACCCAACAATTTAGTCATAGGTGACTCTGTAGTCTGGCACACTGATGTCCCACTCACCAGGCTGAACAAGGAGAAAATTACAGTCAGCCACTTGTCAGATGCCAGGATCCGCCACATAACGCTTGCACTCAAGTCACTCCACAACAAGTACAAATATGACTCTGTCATTGTCCATGTTGGAGTGAATGACTTGAGCTGTACCTCCCTGGACTACATGAAAAGAGACATGGAAGAGCTCTTGGATCATGTAGCCCTGAGTAACATCCTGCCATCGCCCAGAATGATACCACAGAATAAGGACAAAATGATTGGCTTCAACAATTGGCTAAGCTTCTGGTGTTATTAAAAGGGGATGCAGGATCTGTTTGCCTGGACGACATGATCGACAGACCACGATGCTTTGCCAGAAATGGTTTGCACCTGTCGCCCCTGCAATTCAGGTTACTGGGTAAGGCTCTTGCCACCCCTATAGTGCCTTTTTTAGGCAAAGTTCAAAGGACAAAACCACCACCATGACAGGTACAAGCATGAAAAATCTGAAGGTAATGCTATTCAGTGCTAGAAATCTAAACTTCAAAATGCGCTCTCTCGAGGCACTCCTAAAATTGGAGAATTTCGATATCTGTGCAGTAACTGAGACCTGGTTCAAGGCTCTAGGGAGCACGCCTGCAATACCAGGCTACAACTCTTACCACACTTTTCGGCCACCAAACAGGATTGAAACACTAAAGGTGGAGGAGTGTCCATATTCACACCACCAGGCTAGTTGCCCAACACAATGCGTCTGAAATTCTCCAGGTGCAACTAACACTAGGTAAAACTGCAATCCAAATTGTTGCTTGCTACAGATCCCCCACCATGCCCCAAGATTCTCACTACACCTTTCTAAACATACTGGAAAATATTAAGATACAACCAAATACCCTAATATTGGGTGATTTCAACTACTCTGCCGTTAACTGGGAAAACTACTCGTGTACCAGCACCTTTGTCAATGGTTCTTGGAATTCATAAATTCCAATGCCCTGGATCAACTCATCCATAGTCCCACCAGGGGCTCCAATATCCTAGACCTGGTCATTACCAACATGGGAAATTGATGCTCCACACCTATGGTCACCCCCTCATTGGTCAGGTCTGACCATAAGCTAACCACCCTTGACATCCACATCCCTTACCCACCCCCCAGTAAGGAAACTTCTCCAAAGCCAACTTCATGCTACTTAAGTCAGAAGTGACAAACTTCATGATACCCATGCAGATGGGAACTGAAAGTTTGACTGCTAAATCCTACACTAAGGCACCGTACGAGCACATCCACTCGTGCATGAATCGTTCCATCCCAAATAGATCCAAGACGCTGTCCTCCCAAAAAAGTAAGCCAATCTGGTGGTCCCCTGCCATAAACAAACTTTTCAACAAAAGGAAGAAACTGTTGCTGAAAAGAGGAAAATCCCAAGATGCAAAAAACTCCCTTACCAGGTTCAGTAAGAAGCTGAGATCTCTCATAAAGTCCACCAAAGCTAGTTATGAAAATAAAATTGCCAAAGATTCCAAAGACAACCACAAGGCGTTCTATAGCTTTGTCAAGAATCTAAATGGCAATGGTCAGATCTGCTCTGAGCTACAACAGAATGGCATTAAGTATACTGATCCCAAGGATATTGCCAGTATCCTGGCAGATCGATTCAGTGTCAGCTTCACCCTACCTCATCCCCTAAAGGGCCCATCTCAATACCGAAAGATTGCCAAATTCCGGTAATAATGGCCACACAGGTAAAACTGCACTCTCCAAAGCTAAGAATACAGCATCCATGGGACCAGACAACATCCTGGGCTGTGTACTACATGAACTACAAAATTAACTGCCACCTCACCTAAGTGTCATGTGTAATCATAGCCTCACCTCAGGCTTCGTGCCCACTGAATTGCACACAGCTACAGTTATCCCACTCCACAAGGGGGGATCCACCTTGGATACTGGGAACTACCGCCCCATCAGTCTGATGAGCTTGACCTGTAAGGCTATGGAACGTATTATCATGGACCTTATAAACAAAGACATTGGCAACCTTCAGACACTGGACCCCACTCACTTTGGGTTCATGAAGGGCGGATCTTGTCTCCTGAACCTGACTGAACTTCTTCGAGTGAGTCTCCAGAGCTGTTGATGAGGGTAAGGCGGTCCACACAGCCTATCTGGACCTTGCGAAGGCCTTCAACACCATCCTCCACTCTGGAATCATAGATAAACTTACTAAGCTGGGCATTAAACCCAATGTCACTCGATGGGTTGCCAACTTGCTTACTGACAGAACCCACAATGTAGAAGTAGCCGACTCCAAATCCAGCTCCAGACAAGTGGAGTACCTCAGGGTTCAGTCCTGGGACCGCCCTTGTTTGGCATCTACTTCTGTGAAGTACAGGCCAACACTAAGGGACTCTGGCTAACAAAGTTCGCAGATGACTGCATACTGGGAGCCATTATTGAATCCCCAAATGATGTGGATATTCTACAAAAGGGCCTTACAGAAACAAATGCTTGGTGCCAGAGCCATGGGCTCAAGCACAATGACAAGAAATGTATAGTTATCACCACTGGGAAAAAAACATATACCCATGAATTACCATATAGGTGGCAGTACACTAAACACCGAAAGTGTAATAAGAGGCTTAGGGACACAGGTGGACAGTGGTCTCAACTTCGATAACCACATCGCCACAACAGGCAGGAAATCCTTCTATGTGTCACACCTCATCACTAAGGGCTTTTCATCCCGAAAAAAAGGAGGTCATTGTCCCACTGTACTCATCCCTCATTAGACCCATTATAGAATACAATGCCCCGTTTGGTTTGTACCTCTCAAGACATCTGCAACAACTGGAAAGGCCGCAGAAATACCTCACTAAAAGAATCACAGACCTAAAGCAGATGCCCTATGCTGACCATCTAAAAAAACTTCAGCTATACTCTGTTGCATATCGTCTACTCAGAGGTGATCTCTGTTTAACATATAAGGCCATGTCAAACCCAGAGCTGTTGGACATGCTGCACTTAAAGAAATCCTAATCCCTCAGAGCCACATGCTCCAGGGATCTAAACCTTGTCATCACAATGAAAAAAACATGCTTGAGGGATAGGTTCCTGACCCAGAGACTCTCCTGACTCTAGAATAGACTGCCCATACATGTCAAGCAGAGCGCCTCTTTGGCCCTCTTCAAAAGGAACCTTGATGATTGAATGGGAGGTAGGAAATTTACCCCGGGGATCACATCAGTTGCCATGCTAGACAGGGGTCTAGGGAAGTAAATATTGTGGGAAGAAATAGCCAGGGAATTGTTGTGGCTAGGCTTGTATGGGCCCTAGTGCCGATAGCCTAGTATCAACCTATGAACACAAACAATGTCAAGTATATTTCGTCCCCTGGTAGATTTTTTTTACAATATGAAGCAATTGTTGCTCCTGAATATACATTGTGAATAATTTCCTTACTAATGTTGTTGAATCAAGATTATTCCAATCTGTTTCTGGTAAATTTAAGTCCTCGGCTAATATTATTCTTCCCCCCTGTGTTTCATGCAAGAAATGTATGAATTCCTCTAGGTCATCTGCAGTTGACTCTGGTGGTCTAAACATTCCAACAATTGTTATATGTTCCAGGGTTGTCTTTAATGTCACAGTTACACAGTCTGTGGTAGTGGTGTTATCACTGAACATGTAATAATCACAGGTCTCATAACTATCTTTAATCCCTATCATTACACCTCCACCTGATTTTTTGTTAGAATGTCTGTTACAGTAAAAACTGTTATATCCTGACAGAACTGGTTTCCAGTCATTGCTCTTTAACCATGTTTCACAAACACTAACAACATCAATCTTGTGGGAACATAGCAAATTTTCCAATAACAAAACTTTATTATTAATGCTCCTAGCATTAACAACCATCAGAGATTCATCAAATTTTGCTATCTGTGAACTGTTAAATTTTTGACCTGGCAAAAATCCTGCCTGGTGTTTGTCAAATATTGCAAAATATCAGCTGTAAAAATTCTCTTCCCTGATCTTGACAAATGCACATCACCCTGTCTGAATGTGTGTGTGCCCAAAATGAGGCTTGGATAATCTACACATTTCCATTTTTTAAAACAGGACTTTTGACCCCCCATTTCACAAATATGAACTCTTGTGCACCATATTAACATTTAACTCGTATACCAAATAGCTACTATATATCTCTCATGACAACCATCTAATCAGACCATTACTAAGTTGAAGATGTATGTCTACCAATATAAAACACAAGTATTTGTAATAGGAGATGTAAAAACACACAGTGGTCAAAACCCCAAATGCACTAATTACCCACAGAACAAACATCAAATGCTGACATATTTGGCTTCACCCAAACAATAACAGAATCTACAAGAACAGATAAATGCACTGACAAAGAATTTCTTTACTGGATACTAACTACAAACTTCTAATATTCAGTCCTCAGGTAATCCTGTCTGATTCCTTCAGTGACTGTTATCCTACCTGTGCCATCTGATTCCATTAAAAAGTCCCAAAAACGTAACATTTAGCTTTTTCCATACCAACAGCTTATATAAACAAAATATTTTCAATAATCTACTTAAAATAATGTAAAGGACTCCTTAAACATATTCCCTTCTGCAATTAATTAGTTGAAAAACACCTTCCAGTCAAGCCCATTTTTTGGAAGTTAGGCCAAACATCTGGCTAGCTGGCTGCAGTAGCCTTCTCTGGTGTCTGCTGCTGTAACATTTCAGATGTGTAGCAAGGGAGTGAAGGGGAGAGGCCACTCTGGGCACAAGATGTCATGGGGATGAGCTTCAGTGCTGACATTGAGTTTCTGAATGCTAATAATACATTTAACAAAGCACTTCAGTGCTCAGTGTGTGGTGTAGTACAGTACCGGCATTTGGAAACGAAAAATGATATTGCCATTTCAGTATCATATACCAGATATCTTAACCATCACTGAAAATTGGTTAAAATCTAACATATCAGATGCTGAAATACTCTGTGTATTGTACTTAGCTGCAGCAAGCAGTTTGCTACAATTTAAAGGAGAGAGAGAGAGGAGGACTTTTAGTCCTTGTGTACAATAGGACCTATTTTATGTATTTCAGTGACTAACAGACTCTTGAACCAGTGTATGCATGACCTGACAAAATACAGCGCTATTGTTTTTGTTCTGAAAATGCATGTTGAATGGTAACAGGTTGCAGTAGTTATTTAATTTGTAATCACTTGAAATATCATAACATGCAAGCCATTCACATTCTTATTCTTCTGAAAATAAGACTGGGATAGACTCTTAAATCACCCCAAAAAGTCTGAACTAAGGAGACAAATGATATTGCTTAGTCTATCAGGAAAGATCAAATATAGAGGAAATCTTATGTAAACAGAACACCTCAAGTGATGGCCAAGACAATCTGACCATCTGTGTGACCAAGCATTATTTGCACTGTGATACTGAATGAAAAAAAAAGGAGCATCATGTGATACCTCATGGTGTTGCTGCTCAATGCCAGGAGCCTAACTAAAAATCTACATTCAATGCAAGCCCTCTTCACACTCGAGAATATAGACATCTGTGCAGTTACTGAGACATTGTGTAAAGAGGCAGAGATTACCCCATCAGTGCAAACTTTCAGTGCCTTACACAATTTTAGACCAGTAGCTGCCCAGCAAGGGCTAAAACTGAAGGTGTATCAATATACATCAATAACAAGCACACCTCTATTGTGGTCATACGGGATGATGTGCTGGAGTTCCCCCAGAAGCAGATTTCCATAGGCAAAACCTGTAAAATATCCTAACCATTTGAAGGTCACCCTCTATGTCCCAAGAAGCTCACAATGCATACTTAGACCTATTGGAAACACTTACCATCCAGCCTAACACCCTATTCAAGGGAGACTTTAATTACCCCTCTATAAACCAGGAATCCTACATGCTTTAAAGTTACAGGAACAGAGATTCTTGGACTTTGTATATGCAAATAACCTTGACGCAATAGTGAATACACTCAGCAGAGACTCCAACGTACTGGACCTTGTGCTCACAAATATGGGAGAATGCTGCACCTCCCCCAGTGTCTCGTCCACCCTGGCAAGGTCTAACCATAAAAGCTGTCTCATTCAAAATCAACTCTGTAATCCTATTAAAACCAGTAACAGGAACATACCTCTCAACCTGGAAACATCAAAACTCTGGACAGGGCCCATGAAAAATAGGTAAAAATCTGTACGCTGATTAACATCTAATTTGCATACATAATAATGTAACCCCACCCACTCCAATGGAATTGTGGGATACCAACTTTCAAACGCAAACTGAAGAACAAACAGCCAAAATATGGCACTAGAGTCCCCCTGCAGCCATTCCAGTGTCCCATTACCTGGCTGTTTCACCCCATTTACAGTAAACACTAATGTGTACATACTGCTTTACTTCTACAATGATTATTTGGATTTTATTTTTACATTTTACAGCACAACAATGCACAAACACTAATAGACATGTGGTAAACAAAGCAATACTGTCTCACAATGAAAATAGATTTGGCATTAAAACTTCTCTGCCCTTCAAACTCAGGGACACATTTTAAACATTGCTTGTATAATTTTGTAAAGTTGCTAGAATAAAATGTTGTGTTACCACCATGCATTTCACTGGCAAATCTTGAACCCAGGACACTATGCACTACAGTCAGAGCAACATACCACTATACCAAATCAGCAGCTTCCTGAAAAATCGGAAGACTGAAACTTAATGGCTATCATTTAGTGAAGTAATTTCTCACTTCCCACCATAGGTCTCAACCTCTTAGAACAAAAAGCCTGGACAAACAAAGCCAATAATGGGGGAATACAAATTCAGTTCTCACTTCTCACCATAGCTCTCAACTCTTAGCACAAAAAAGCTGGACAAAGCTCACAAGTGGTGGTGGCTAGGGACTTACCAGGGACACATTTCAAACATTGCTTATATAATTTTGTAAAGTTGCTAGAATAAAAATATTGTGTTTCCACCATGCATTTCACTTGCAAGTCTTGAACCCAGACCCTTTGCACTACAGTCAGAGCAACAACTACTATGCCAAATCAGCAGCTTCCTGAAAAATAGGAAAACTGCAACTTAATGGCTATCATTTAGTGAATTAATTTCTCACTACAGCTCTCAATCTGTTAGTGCAAAAAACCCGGGCAAAGCTCACAAGTGGCGGCTAGGGATTTTAGGCTCTTTTTACTGTGTACCCAAGGTACAGGGTTTGAGTCTGATTACCTGTAGCCACCAGGTGTATTAAATGGGGGGGGGGGGGCATTTTCACACACACACACACACACACACACACACACACACACACACACACACACACACATACATACTTTCCTTACTAGTTAGTTGAACTTCATTCCGTCGCATTAACAGCCAGCCAGAAATGCTTGAGCTCAGTTCCAACAGGCTGGTAGCCCTGATGGAGCTGACATCCGCTATAACAGCGTGGAAATTAAAGGCATGGTTGGGAGGTATGGTTAGGAACTATTCCAAGGCAAATTACCTTTATTAACTGATTGTTTGTCAAAGTGAAATGTCCCTCCAAACACTGAGAACAAAGCAGTCTATGCTAAATTGCTGTCAGAAACTCTGTACAACCATGTCAATAGCTGCATGGTGGGTAATGCACTTACCAGAAGTAAGCCCAAAACTATCCCCAGAAACAAACTGCCCTGGTGGCATCTCAAATTAAGCAGAATATACAAAAAAGGAAAAAGTTATGGCTAAAATCAGGAAGGGTAATTCCCATTAAGATAAAAAAACTCTCTCATTAAAGTGTATGTAAATATTTAACTAAGAGGACTAATTAGGTCAAGCAAATGTCATCTTTGAAGTTAAGACAGCCTCCCAATGAAGGATAACTGTAAGGCTTTCTACAGTTGTATCAGAAGCCTAAAGGGCAGCTCACAGCAATGTGCTGTACTGGTGCCACAATCACTAAGCCTAGCAATAAAGCGAACCTGTTAGCAGACAAATTCAGTTCCAATTTTACCCTCTCTCATCTCCAACCACCCCCTAAAATGACCCTCAGACATAACCATTCCAACTATAACTAGGGAGCATGTACTTGGCTGCTCTCACTGAAACCAATGATATGGTCTCAGTAGGACCTGATAACATCCCAGGATGCGTTCTGAATAGTCTAGAATATGACTTAGCATCCATGGCTTTATTATTTAGGTACAGATGTTAAGTTGTCCATCTCGCCTTCATTCTTGCTGGATGGGTTCGGAGCCGATCCTCGGCTCCGACTCGGCCACTCTAAAAGCTCGAGAGTTGGTTCCACCGGCTCGAGGCTCCCCTTATATCCCACAATGCTAGGCGGTAATACCTCAGATCTCATTTGCCGCTACAGCGATCGAGGTGTGTTGTTTCTACCGGCTTCAGAACTTATTAGTTCTTTCCTTCGGCCTTCGGGCCCTTCCATCCCCTTTATTAGTGGAGTGTATGTGTTTGTAGGGATTTTAAAAAAAAAACTAACTAAATTTATTAGTTTAATTTTAGTTAACCTTAGTGGATAGTGTAATCGGTGTGTTTGTGTTGTGTGGTGGTTACACTTTTTTCCTTGAAAATGTCTAAGGATTCAAAGGTCTCAGGCTTCAAGAAGTGTGACTCGTGCTGTCAGAAAATGTCTCTGACAGACGGTCATACTTCTTGTGTGTACTGCCTGGGACCTTTACACCTGCAGGACTCTTGTGCTGTATGTCATGGCTTCAGCCCTAGAGTCCTGCAGGAAAGAAAAAATAAGCTTATATTACGAGGCTTATTGAAACCTGAGGGTCACCCGACTCTTTCTTCGGGCAAACCCTCCAAGCTTTCTAGGTCGTCGGCTCCAGTTTCTGAGTCGACACCTAAGGCTTCGAAGTCTGCTACAACATCGGCTCCGATTGGAGCCGATGAGACTCGAACTCTTATTTCTTCGGTTCCCTCGGCTCCGGCCGGAGCCGAGGTGTTGGAAATCACTGAGTCGGCTCCGATAAAATTATCGGAACCGACAACTAGGAAAAGGTCTAGGTCACCGTCTCTTGGCTCCGTTCATTCGGCTCCAGCATCTCCCTTGCTGTCTGAACGGAGCCATAGATCTCACTCCTCTAGGTCGTCGAGACTTTCGGACCATGACCTTCAAAGGGTAGTGAGTCGACTTCTTAAGTCCGAGGCACTGGCCCAAATGCTTCAGAGCCCGACTCAGCAGTCGATGCTTAATTCTATTTCTCAAAATGTTCCTCCTTTGAATTCGGAGCGGGGGCGTTTCGGACCCAAGACTGTGGCAGCGTCGGAGCCGATACAATTGTCTTCGGCGCCGTCGTCTGCTCCGTTTTCTTCATTGGAGGAATCTCGGCGCCAGACTTCCCTCGTCGGCTCCGAGGGGGTGAGTGGCATCGGACCCTTGTCCGACCCTGCTCTCCCTCTCGGTGCTTCGGCGCTGGTGAGTTCGGCTCTGACATTGGCCTCGGAGCCATCACTGTCGGTGCCGAGGGAGGTTTTCAGCTCTTCAGAGCGGAGACCTCTGGCTCTGCCTGACAGGGGTGCTTTCGAGGTCATGCGGAGTGTGTTGGAACCTGGTTCAACTCCACAGTCGGCTCCGTCCGCCCCTCCCTCCTCGGTGCCTCAGGTAATTTCTACTCACTCCCTCATCCCAGACCGCAGAGAGCCAGCTCCTCAAGAATCCCTGTGGGATTTCATCCTCTTCGAGGCCTCTCCTGAATTGGCAGGAGAGCCCCTAGGAAGAGAAAGTGCAAGAGGAAGCACATAGACTCACCTGAGTCTGTCACCTCTGACACGGATTTAGAGGATTCTGAAGGTCCCCCCCCCGTTCCCCCTCTGAAGATGTCTCCTTTGCAGCCATCCTGGAGATCTTAAAACAGAGGGGAATTGGCCGGCCCTTAACCCTTCAGCGGATGAATCTCTGTATCTTGAGGCATTCGGGTCTTGCCCTTCCACCTCCTGCGTGTCCCCCCTGACCCCTTATGCAGGTGGTAGCAAAAGGCTTGGACGGCTCCTGACTCTCTGGACCCCACCCCCAGGAGACCTTCAAAGTTTATTACAGCACCAGCAGACAAACAATTTTTGACTAAAGGAGTTTCTGTGGATGCTATGGTGGTAGCTGCTGCCACCAAGAAGGAACTAGCTGATCCTTCAGTGCCTGTCCATCCCCCTAACAAGGAATCTGGGTCTATGGACAGGTACGGAAGCGGATGTTTTCGCCAGCGACCTTTTCAATGCGTTAAGCTGAACTACCTCTGTCATTTCACTCGTCTTCAAAGAGACTTGATCAAGGAAGCGAGTGAGATGTTGAAGGATCCAACAGCTGCGGGTTTTCAGGATAAGATGAATGCTCAGCTGGCAACCCTCAATTATAGCTAACTCCTCCATGCCTTCTTTCATATGCGGCTGATGGAGCGAGCAGAGCCACAGGTACAGGTGTGGCCTTACGGCATGCCTGGATGCGGCTATGCAATTTATGGATCCCTTTAAGACGTCTTTCACTAATTCCCGTTTGATGGATCGTCCTTTTGGTCCTCAAGTGAAAGAAACCCTGACAAGGTGCGACGGATGGCAAAACTCTTTCTGCCGTCAGTCCGTTTTTCTACTCCTCCTAGGCCTTACCCCAAAG